>NC_041387.1:257462982-257466360 GCF_002162155.2 Triticum dicoccoides
CCGACGGAGCGACTCCGTCGGGGGAACTTCCCTCTTGGAGGGGGAGATCATCGTCATCATCATCACCAACAACTCTCTCATCTTGGGGAGGGCTATCTCCATCAACATCTTCAACAACTCCATCCCATCTCAAACTCTAGTTCATCTCTTGTGTTCAATCTTTGTACCAGAAGTATAGATTGGTGCTTGTGGGTGACTAGTAGTGTTGATTACATCTTGTAGTTGATCACTATATGGTTTATTTGGTGGAAGATTATATGTTCAGATCCATTATGTTATTTAATACCCCTCTGATCTTGAGCATGATTATCATTTGTGACTAGTTACTTTGGTTCTTGAGGTCACGGGAGAAATCATGTTGCAAGTAATCATGTGAACCTTATATGTGTTCGATATTTTGATGATATGTATGTTGTGATTCCCTTAGGGGTGTCATGTTAATGTCGACTACATGACAATTCACCATATTTGGGCCTAAGGGAATGCAATGTGGAGTAGTTATTAGATGATGGGTTGCGAGAGTGATAGAAGCTTAAACCCTACTTTATGCGCTATTCCGTAAGGGACCGATTGGATCCAAAAGTTTAATGCTATGCTTAGAATTTACTCTTAATACATTTCTCGTAGTTACGGATGCTTGCAATGAGGTTAATCATAAATAGGAGGTTTGGTCAAGTAACAACATCACCTAAGCACTGGTGCACCCACATATCAAATTATCAAAGTAGCGAGCAGGAATTAAGCCAACATGATGAAAGTGACTAGATGAAATTCACGTGTACCCTCAAGAATACTTTGCTTGTCATAAGAGACTGTCTTGGCCTGTGCTTCGCCTCAAAAGTATTGGGCTACCTTACTGCACTTTTGTTACTACTATCGTTACTTGCTCGTTACAAATTATCTTGCTAACAAACTACTCTCCTACTTACAATTTTAGCACTTGCAGACATTACCTTGGTGAAAACCACTTGTCATTTCCTTCTCCTCCTCATTGGGTTCTACACTCTTACTTATCAAAAATGATACAATTGACCCCATATACTTGTGGGTCATCGCTCAGTAGGAGCTTAATCTCCTCGTCGGCGACCACAAGTCCCAACAGACTTTTGTTGATCATTTAGAGTCACAACTACCAATCTGCAATCAGTTTCAAAGTGAAGCTTCTGAATGTCAAGCTCTACTGCAAGAAGTGAAGTGATCTTCTCCTGCACGCCATAGGCTCAAACGCCTCAGGACTTATCGTCGTTGGAGTGAAGTGGCAAGCTGCTCCACGGAAAGCCCCATCGTGGTCCCTGAATACAAGTACTTCGCCCCCTCTGTCACCATATGGTGCTGTAGCTCCATCCGTATTTGTTTTTGTCTATCATAGCTCTCGAAGTCTCCATTTCTGATGTACTGCATGGTTCTTCTTGTCTCACTCGCTGTAGTCCCATACACAGTCGTTCACTTCTCCATATGATTTGTGGTGAAGTTAGGTAATCAGTCCATCTCGAGAGATTAGATTTGTTGTCCGATTAGCACTCCCACGTGAAATCATTGAGAGTGTCCTGCCAATGCACGTCGGCTCATGCACGTGAGCAGAATCCTTATATACACGCACCTCATCATATCTGGTATGAAGCCAATGTAGTTTCCTGCTATATTTAGCTTCATTATAGTATGCGTTATGGATATTGCTTTTTTACCATCTATTGATATCCTAGCATCATTACGTCTGGACCATCTCCATGACTTTACATAGACACGTGATAACATTTTGTTTTGTTTGAAGATACGTGACAACATTATGGTTTAGTACTTTTGTTACGTATATTAACATGTTACATAATAACTATTGAATCTCAACCATTGTTATTCTTATCGAAAGGTGTAAATAATATTAGCATATGTGGACGAACATGATGGCTTGTTTGTCTCTTGTCTTAAGTATACAATAGATGGGGTTTTCTCAGGATTATTAAAGTAGTGCATAATATCTTTCACATAATGAGCATCGAGAGTTTTAGGACGTTCCCATTTCCATGAGAAGCAAGTACACCTATTGTTTTTGGTATTTTGTGTTCCAAATCCATAACTAAAGATAGAGAACAACTTAGAATAGCAAATAAAATCTACTTAGTGATAAAGCAAACAAGCACACACGAGAATATTCACCCCACTCTATTGCTCCCCGGCAATGGCGCAAGAAAAAGATCTTGATAACCCACAAGTATAAGGGATTAGTTGTAGCCTTTCTCGATAAATAAGAGTGTCAAACCCAATGAGGAGATAAAGGTAGAACAAATATTCCCCCAAGTTTTATCGACCATCGATACAACTCTACGCACGCTTGACGTTCGCCTTACCTAGAACAGGTATGAAACTAAAAGTACTTTGTAGGTGTTGTTGGATAGGTTTCCAAGATAATAATGAGTACGTAAATGAAAACTAGGGGATGCTTAGATAAAGAAACAACTAAGTTAGTTTTAGTAGAGAGCTTTTTGTCACAAGAAAATTATTTGTCCCTAGGCAATCGATAACTAGGCTGGTAATCATTATTGCAATTTTATATGCGGGAGAGGCATAAGCTAACATACTTTCTCTTCCTGGATCATATGCACTTATGACTGGAACTCAAGTAAACATCCGTAACTACTGAAGATCATTAAGGTAAGGCACAACCATATCATTAAAGTATCAAGTCCTCTTTATTCCCATGTGCGATAACCCACTTATCACTACTAGGGAAAACCTTATACACAGAACTTTAGCAGTAGTGCGTGTTAAAATAGGACACTGGTGCTAAGTAGCAGTAGCACGCTGGTGTAAACGGCACTACAAATACAGTTGTAGCAGTAGCGCGTCTGAAGATAAAAGTGCTACTACTAAAATTCCCACGGCTTAGCCGATAGGCTACACATAGTAGTAGCGATATATGTCGAACCGCGCTACTGCTACTTGCTTTGTAGCAGCGCGTTTACGCTGAAAGGCGCTACCGCTAAAGGAAATAAAACTAAATGGAAAGCAAATAGAAAAGTAAATGAAAATGAAAGAAATAGAAAAAGGTGAAAGGAAAAAAAAATGTAAAGAAAAATAAATGAGAAAGGGGGAAAAGAGAAAGGAATAGCAGTAGCACGCATCGAGGAACGTGATGTAGCTAACTTAGCAGTAGCGCACTTCCTGGAACGTGCTACTCCTACTTCACCCAAACCCCCACGGCCACTTCCGCCA
Organism: Triticum dicoccoides; assembly: GCF_002162155.2. NCBI lineage: Eukaryota > Viridiplantae > Streptophyta > Magnoliopsida > Poales > Poaceae > Triticum > Triticum dicoccoides. The sequence goes on from NC_041387.1 coordinate 257,466,193, forward strand.
AATCCAACTCCTCCGCTGTCGCCGCCGCCGTCGCCCGTCGCCCGCCGCACGCTCTCCCGTCGCTCTTTGCACACCCTCGACGCCGCCCCCGACCCCGGACTCGATGCCGCCCCCGACCCCAACCTCGACACCGCCCCCGACCTCGACGCCGCCCCCAACCCCGACCTC
>NC_041387.1:257466698-257481531 GCF_002162155.2 Triticum dicoccoides
CTCGACGCCGCCCTCTGCCGCGCGCCCGAGCCCCGACCCCGACCTCGACGCCGCCTACCCCTCCCTCGCCATAGGCACCCGATGTGAGCACACTTGGTCCTCCCCCTCCCCTACCTCTGCCTAGGGTTCTTCAAATTTTAGTTGCATCAAATTATTTAGGGTTCATCTATGGGTGGAAACGAATCGGATTCGTATGTTATCGGATACGGATGCGGCTCGGATGTTTTCTTAGATTATGAATAAACACAATTCTAATGCATAATAATTTATAATATTAATCATAAAACGAGTAAAATTTGACCACTTATTTCACTTTTAAGTTGGATAATTTGAATATCCACTACCACTTTCCACCCCTAGGTTCATCAAATTAGATGGTAATTAGGGCAGTAGTTCCTTGGTACAAATTAGTCAGTAAGAACTGGGTACTAATTAGGTACTAGTTTATTTTATTTATAGTAAGTTTATTTTTAGTAAGAACTAATTGAATCAATAGAACTAGTTGAACCTGTCACATTTGTTGTTATTTTTTTAGTTACATCAATTTTTCCCGCATCGACATCGAAGATGCCTATCCCGCATCATCGTTGTCGGCTCGGTGGAGGACGCCTGCTTGACCAGATAGGACATGTCCGGGATTGGGCTCTACCGGGCTGGTACTGGGAGGCGCTACCTTCCGGGGGCGCAGCTTAGTGAGGAGTCAACCAGTCGTTGACCCGAACCTTCTTTGGTGCCAGTCGCGTGGGCCAGTGACGGTCGAGAGGCTTGAGGACCCCATAGAGGTTGTACGTCACCGTGCCAGCAAGGTGGACGCGCACGTCCCTCGCTACTTGGTTGCACTGGAGCACAGGTTCTCCAATACATGGCAGGTTCTCCAAGGATCTCACTGGAGCTATGATCCTATGATGGTTCCTTCTCTTTGGGTGTCCACCGCCTACGCCGATACGCGTCGTTCGCTAGGGTTTTAGTTGTATTAGTGATGTTATATGTATGATACTATTCATGATCTATTAGTAATAATATTCGATGATGTACGGATGCAATTGATGATTTACTTTTGCTTATTGAATGCATGCTAATTTGAATACTTATTTATTTTACGATTTGGTTTTGCTTATTGAATGCTCATGTCAATATGAGTCCTATAAGATATTCTAAAATCTATATCTTGTGTTGCTCAAATAGGATATGTGCATGCCCAAGTGGCCGGTCATGTTTGCAGGTTACACCTCCAAGTGGCCTATGTTTTGCCGGAGTGTTGATTCATTTCCGTTCCAGCAAATTTCAGGCGCTCGATATGTCCTATTTTAGCAAAGGTCATGCTGGATTTTTCTGTAAATTTTGGCATGACTTGTGCCAGAATATGTAAGAAATATCGAGTGCCCCGAATTTGTGTGTTGAGTATCCAGGTAGTTGTCTTCGATCGATTTTCAATTAATGTTTCAACTATGAACATAGGAAATGTCTGACGACAAAAAGGATTTTGGTATTTGCAAATACTGCGAAGACGAGCGTGGCCTCTATGACAGAATCTTCCTAGATGATGATAGGCGCTTCAGCATCAAGCAAGACGAGAACTTCATAGTGGATACAATAAGTCACAACGACGAGTCTTTTTTCGTAATTAAGAATGACATCTACTTCATTTGCTTCAACTTATAATTTAATTTTTTTTACTATTCTACTAGCGTATCCCCTGCCATGCAAGAGTTTTTGTCTTGGATAAGATAGGTATCAGTCCTATGAAAACTACTATGGAGGTAAAGAGTGTTTACTTGAAGACCGAGCATGGTTGTATTTTCCATGCAAAATTATACAACGCAGACACCTACACCTATTTTGGATGCAAAACTTGGCAAGCACTATGCAAGAACTATGCATTTGAGATTAATATGGTCACATCTATTTAGGAAAGATGGTAAGATTTTTACTATTTGTCCTTAGTGCATCTTTTGCATACATTAGTTTTTAAGCTAAACTTCATTTCTAAGTATGTTACTATACGATGTTCTTCAACAATGACTCTCGATGAATGTTGTGCCTCATTGGATCAAGACTAAAGGTCACATGAGAATTGTTAGCTTACGGCCAAGATATCCTACAATGCACTTTAGTGCATTCATGATTTCTAATAGCAAGGAATGCTTAATAGTGAAAGATTAGAGCAAAATTGTGAACGATCGCAGAGAAGTACTAGGGGGAAGCAATCAGAAGCACAACCCACGATTAGGAGATAGGTTCATCTGCATGCTCCAACTTGATGAAGCAGGAGTGCTACACATGGTTTATGTTATTTTACCTCAGAGAGAGCAGCAGGAGTGATTAGCTAGCTAGAAATGAGATTGAAGATGATGATGTGCTACACTATGACTATGATGATTAAATATTTAGTGTTGGTGGTAATGACTATCATGATTATTATTAGCTAGTGTTGGTGGTGATTAGATAGCTACCACAACTAGTGTTGGTGGTGATTAGCTAGCTAGAATGAGTTTGAAGATTATGATGTGCTACACTATGACTATGATGATTAAATAACTACTGTTGGTGGTAATGACTATGATGATGATTAAATAGCTTGTGCTGGCGGATCAGATTCAAGCAACATGTGGTGCACATTGAAAGTACTACTAGTACAAACTAGATCAAGTTTGAATTAGTAGTATACTTTTGACATGCACCACATATTGCCTCCACTTGAACCTAATCCACCTTCATTTGCCACACTGTTATGGAGATAATGATATAAACCCCATAATTGGTATTGTTCCAAAATTTGTACAACAGTGTATAAATACACTCAAAATGAAAAAAAGAAAAAAAGAATACTAGTAGGGATGGATAGTAAACACGCTGCTACTAGCTAGATTAGCAGCAACGCGGGAGTGAACAAACGCTGCGGCTATGTGTCTTAGCAGTAGCGCGTGTCGCACGTGCTACTGCTAAGTAATAGCTGTAGCGCCTTATTAGTAGCGCAGTTACCCGCGCTACTACTAGGGTTTTCCCTAGTAGTGTAGTTGTGTTTGTGTGTCTATCACTTGTGTCTCTATCACTAACGCACACAGACAATAAGCAAACCATGAACATATTGCAAACCCTACAATGGAGATCCCTCATGCTTGCGCGATACAGAGAGCACCATAGGACAACACCAATAATAAAACATGCAACTCAAACCAATCACGATCATCAATGAACCTGTAGGACAAAATGGATCTACTCAAACATCATAGGATATCCATACATCATTGCAGAATAATATATGGCATTGAGCACCATGTTCAAGTAGAGATTACAACGGGTAGAAGAGGTGTTACACCGCTGCATAGAGGGGGAGAGAGTTGGTGATGATGGTGGTGAAGTTGTTGGTGTAGATCGCCTTCACGATGATGGCCCCAGCGGTGTTCCGGTGCCACCGGGGCAGAGGGGGAGAGAGCCCCCTCCTTCTTCTTCTCCCTTGTCCTTCCCCGTAGATGGGAGAAGGGTTTCCCCTCTGTTCCATGTCCAAGTCCTATTCTTCCTCGGGAGGGCTGATCTGGAGTCTGTTCAGGGCTCCGGAGAGGGGAATCCATCGCCATCATCATCATCGACCATCCTCCATCACCAATTTCATGATGCTCACCGTCGTACGGGAGTAATTCCATCGTAGTCTTGCTGGATGGTGATGGGTTGGATGAGATTTACCATGTAATCGAGTTAGTTTTGTTAGGGTTTGATCCCTAGTATCCATTATGTTCTAAGATTGATGTTAATGGCTTTGCCATGCTTAATGCTTGGCACTAGGGCCTGAGTGGCATGATTTTAGATCTGGACCTATTATGTTTTCATGAATATATGAGTGTTCTTGATCCTATCTTGCAAGTTATAGTCACCTACTAGGTGGTATGATCCGGCAAACCCCGGATTGACAATAGTCGGGACACTTCCCGGTGATGAGCAAAGTTTGAGGAGTTCATGCTAAGAGCTAATGCTTTGGTCTGGTACTCTATTGAAAGGAGGCCTTCATATCCCTTAGTTTCCAATAGGACCCCACTATCACGGGAGGGTAGGACAAAATATGTCATGCAAGTTCTTTTCCATATGCACATATGACTATATTTGGAATACACGCCTACATTACATTGATGAACTGGAGCTAGTTCTGTGTCACCCTATATTATAACTGTTGCATGATGAATGACATCTGGCATAATTATCCATCATTGATCCATTGCCTACGAGCTTTTCACATATTGATCTTTGCTAAGTTACTTTTCCGTTGCCACTGTTACAATTGCTACAAAACTGCTACTGTTACTTTTTCCACTGTTATCATTACTTCCATACTACTTTGCTACTAAATACTTTGCTGCGGATATTAAGTCTTTCAGGTGTGGTTGAATTGACAACTCAACTACTAATACTTGAGAACATTCTTTGGCTCCCCTTGTGTCGAATAAATAAATTTGGGTTGAATACTCTGCCCACGAAACCTATTGCGATCCCCTATACTTGTGGTTATCATGCCCCGCGGAGGACTCACTCCAAGCTGCACACCTCAAAGGAGCTAAGTCTAAAGCACCCCTCGAGTTTTCCAAACTTATCTCTTTCTCTCTCTTGTCATCCTGATTTCCTTGGCATGAGCCGCTTGCGCGTCAATTGGGGACCTGGAGGATTGTGCCTCAGGGACTCCTACCGGCCCTAAGAGCCCTACACCCTTTGGCCTTGCTGAGCACATGCTCTAGGCCTACCAGCAATGCCCATATCCAGCTTAGGGGGATCCAGGGTGACCCCCTTCTCACGCTGCAAGAAAGATAATATCTTTAAAAATCATGTTAAAATTTCAGCCCAATCGGAGTTACGGATCTCCGGGAATTTAAGAAACGGGAAGGGCCAGAAAACAGGAATGCGAAACAGAAGAGAACAGAGAGAGAGAGAGAGAGGGAGAGAGAGAGAGAGAGAGAGAGAGAGGGAGAGACAGAGAGAGCGGGACATCCAATCTCGGAGGGCTCCTGCCCTTTGGGAGCCATGGATACCATGAACTAGAGCGGAAACTCTCCTCCCATCTAGGAGGGGCAAGTAAGAAGAAGGTGGGGGGCTCTCTCCCCCTCTCTGCTGGTGGTGCCGGAACGCCCCCGGGGCAATCATTGTGATGGCGATCTACACCAACAACTTCACCGCCGTCATCACCAACTCTCTCTCCCTCTATGCAGTGGTGTAACACCTCTTCTCCCCACTTTAACCTCTACTTAAACATGTTGTTTAATGCTATATATTATTTCCAAGTGATGTATGGCTATCCTATGATGTTTGAGTAGATCCATTTTCTCCTAGGATTGATTGATGATCCTGATTGGTTTGAGTTGTATGTCTTATTTTGGTGATGTCCTACGGTACTCTCCATGTCACGCAAGCGTGTGGGACTCCTGCTATAGGGTGTTGCAACACGTTCATGATTCGCTTATAGTGGGTGGTGAGAGCGACATAAGCTTATACCCGAGTAAGGGGGTTGTTGCGTATGGGAGTAAAGAGGACTTCTTAGTTAATGCTATGGTTGGGTTTTAGTAGTTGCGGATGCTTGCTAGATTTCTAATAATAAGTGCATATGATCAAAGTACGGAAAGTATGTTAGCTGATACGTCTCCGTCGTATCTACTTTTCAAAACACTTTTGCCCTTGTTTTGGACTCTAACTTGCATGATTTGAATGGAACTAACTCGGACTAACGTTGTTTTCAGCAGAACTGCCATGGTGTTTTTTGTGCGGAAATAGAAGTTCTTGGAATGACCTGAAAATCCACGGAGCAACTTCTTGGAATTAATAAAAAATATTGGCAACAGAATCAACGTCAGGGGGCCCACACCCTGTCCACAAGGGCGGGGGTGCCCCCCCAGGGCGCGCCCCCTTCCTCGTGGGCCCCCTGGAGCTCCACCGACCTCAACTCCAACTCCATATATTCACGTTCGGGGAGAAAAATCGGAGAGAAGGATTCATCGCGTTTTACGATACGGAGTTGCCACCAAGCCCAAAACTCTCTCGGGAGGGCTGATCTGGAGTCCGTTCGGGGTTCCGGAGAGGGGAATCCGTCGCTGTCGTCATCCTCAACCATCCTCCATCACCAATTTCATGATGCTCACCGCCGTGCGTGAGTAATTCCATCATAGGTTTGCTGTACGGTGATGGGTTGGATGAGATTTACCATGTAATCGAGTTAGTTTTTTTAGGGTTTGATCCCTAGTATCCATTATGTTATGAGATTGATGTTGCTATGATTTGCTACGCTTAATGCTTGTCACTATGGCCTGAGTGCCATGATTTCAGATCTGAACCTATTATATTTTCATGAATATATGTGAGTTTTTGATCCTATCTTGCAAGTCTATAGTCACCTTTATGTGTTATGATCCGACAACCCCGAAGTGACAATAATCGGGACCACTCTCGGTCATGACCGTAGTTTGAGGAGTTCATGTATTCACTAAGTGTTAATGCTTTGGTCCGGTACTCTATTAAAAGGAGGCCTTAATATCCCTTAGTGTCCAATAGGACCCTGCTGCCACGGGAGGGTAGGACAAAAGATGTCATGCAAGTTCTTTTCCATAAGCACGTATGACAATATTCGGAATACATGCCTACATTATATTGATGAACTGGAGCTAGTTCTGTGTCACCCTATGTTATAACTATGACATGAGGAATCACATCCGACATAATTATCCATCATTGATCCAATGCCTACGAGATTTTCACATATTGCTCTTTGCTTAGTTACTTTGTCGTTGCCATTGTTACAATTACTACAAAACTACTATTGTTACTTTTGCTACTGTTACCATTACTTCCATAATACTTTGCTACTAAATACTTTGCTACAGATATTAAGTTATCCAGGTGTGGTTGAACTGACAACTCAACTGCTAATACTTGAGAATATTCTTTGGCTCCCCTTGTGTCGAATCAATAGATTTGGGTTGAATACTCTACCCTCGAAAACTGTTGGGATCCCCTATACTTGTGGGTTATCAAGACTATTTTCTGGCGTCATTGCCAGGGAGCATAGCTCTATTCTTTGAGTCACTTGGGATTTATATCTGCTAATCACTATGAGGAACTTCAAAGGCAAAAGAACTAAGATTTTTCCTCAACTACGAGGGGAGGTAAGGAACTGCCATCTGGCTCTGCAGTTGATTCACCGTCTGTTTTGAGTAAGCTTGCGACACCTAAACCTGCTTCTGCTATTAATTCTGATATGTCGCATGTTATTGCCGATGCCACTTCTGCTATGCATGACACTTATGATGAAACTACTTCTATGCTTGATACTACTGTGCCATTAGGTGAATTTCTTGATGAACAACTTGCTAGGGCTAGAGAGAAAGGAATTCTTGAAACTGATAATATTGATGAAAGTTATGATGAAGATTCTCCCCCTAGGTATGAATTGCCTGTTGTGCCTGAGGGTTATGTTATGGGTGAAGAAACTGCTAGAGACTTTCTTGCTTGCAATGATAGATCTGATCTTAAGAAATTATTAGCTAAGCTTAAAGAAAAGTCTCTGAATGCTAGAATGAAAAATGACCCTGCTTTTCCTACTTCACCTATCTGTGTTACTGATAAGGATTATGATTTCTCTGTCGATCCTGAGATAATTACTTTTGTTGAATCTGATCCTTTCTATGGCTATGAATCTGAAACTGTTGTGGCACATCTTACTAAGTTGAATGATATATCCACCCTATTCACTAATGATAAAAAAACTCGCTACTACTATATCCTAAAGATATTTCCATTCTCATTAAAGGGTGATGCTAAAACATGGTTTAACTCTCTTGATCCCGGTTGTGTGCGTAGTCCCCAGGATATGATTTATTACTTCTCCGCTAAATATTTCCCCGCTCATAAGAAACAAGCTGCCTTAAGGGAAATATATAATTTTGTGCAAATTGAAGAAGAGAGTATCCCACAAGCTTGGGGGAGGCTTCTCCGATTATTTAATGCTTTGCCTGATCATCCTCTCAAGAAAAATGAAATACTTGATATCTTTTATAATGGACTAACCGATGCTTCCAGAGACCACCTGGATAGTTGTGTTGGTTGTGTTTTCAGGGAAAGAAATGTTGATCAAGCTGAATTGCTATTGAATAATATGCTGACTAATAAAAACAATTGGACACTTCCTGAACCAAGTCCTAAGCCAACTCCAAAGAAAAGGGGTGTTCTATTTCTCAGTCCAGAAGATATGCAAGAGGCAAAGAAATCTATGAAAGAAAAGGGTATTAAAGCTGAAGATGTTAAGAATTTACCTCATGTTGAAGAAATACATGACCTGAATATACCACCTGCTAAAGAAATACATGGTCTTGATAACCCGACACAGGTATTAAAGGTAAATTCTCTCTATGGATATGATAAAGTTGAAATCCCGTCTACTAAGTTTGCTAGCCAATGCTTGGATGAGTTTGATGACTTTATGGCTAAACTAGAAAACTTCAATGCTTATGTTGGTAGACAATTGAAAAGTAATGCTTATATGATTGGACACTTGAGTGATTATATGTCTAGAGTTAAGAATGAACTTAAACTTATTAGTAAACATGCTTCTATGGTTACCACTCAAGTAGAACAAGTGCTTAAAGCACAAAATGATTTTCTCAATGAATTAAATGATAAGAGAAATGATAATGCTATTAGAGTTATAACTAGAGCAGGTAAAATGACTCAGGAACCTTTGTATCCTAAGGGCCACCCTAAGAGGATTGAGCAAGATTCTCAGAGAAATAATGCTGATGCACCAAGTCCTTCTAAAAAGAAGAAGAAAAATGATAGGACTTTGCATGCTTCTAGTGAACCTGTTGTAGACACACCTGAGAATCCCAATGATATTTCTATTTCTGATGCTGAAACACAATCTGGTGATGAACATGAACCTAGTGATAATGTTAATGATGATGTTCATGTTGATGCTCAACCTAGCAATAACAATGATGTAGAAATTGACCTCTTGTTGATCTTGATAACCCACAATCAAAGAATCAACGTTATGATAAGAGGGACTTCGTTGCTAGGAAGCACGGTAAAGAAAGAGAACCATGGGTTCAGAAACCCATGCCTTTTCCTCCTAAACCATCCAAGAAAAAGGATGATGAGGATTTTGAGCGCTTTGCTGAAATGATTAGACCTATCTTTTTACGTATGCCTTTGACTGATATGCTTAAAATGAATCCTTATGCTAAGTACATGAAAGATATTGTTACAAATAAAAGAAAGATACCGGAAGATGAAACTTCCACCATGCTTGCTAATTACACTTTTAAGGGTGGAATACCAAAGAAACATGGAGATCCAGGAGTACCAACTATACCATGCTCCATTAAAAGAAACTATGTTAAAACTGCTTTATGTGATCTTGGAGCCGGTGTTAGTGTTATGCCTCTCTCTTTATATCGTAGACTTGATTTGAATAAGTTGACACCTACTGAAATATCTTTGCAAATGGCTGATAAATCTACCACTATACCTGTTGGTATTTGTGAGGATGTGCCTGTTGTGGTTGCAAACGTTACTATCTTAACGGACTTTGTTATTCTTGATATTGCCGAGGATGATAGTATGTCTATTATCCTTGGTAGACCGGTTTTTGAATACTGCAGGGGCTGTTATTGATTGCAACAAAGGAAATATCACTTTTCATGTTAATGGTAATGAGCATACGGTACACTTTCCGAGGAAACAACCTCAAGTCCACAGTATCAATTCTATTGGAAAAATTCCATCGATTATTATTGGAGGTTTTGAATTTCCTCTTCCTACTGTCAAGAAGAAATATGATATTCTTATAATTGGGGATGTACATATCCCCGTTGAGGTAACCTAGTGTTATTTGAAATTTCTCCAGTTTCATGCGAATTGGAATGAGATTGTTAACAAGACTTGATCAACCTTGTTAGTGGATTCCTTTTGATGAGTATGAGATGTACGAAGTTAGAAAGCACAACTCTGTGTATCCTCCTTTTACTTTCTGTTATTTAGATTAAATAAAGCAAAAATAGTATTTTTCTGTTTTTTTTCTGATTTATCCTTGCAATAAAAAAATACCCCGAAAATAAAAGTTCTCCAAATGCCCTGAAAATGAAATATGATATTTTTTAGAATATTTGGGAATATTTTGCACTGAGAACACAGCAAGGGGAGCAAGCACCTGGCCACGAGGGTCCAGGGCACGCCCACCCCCCTGGGGCGCGCCCCTGCCTCGTGGGCCCATGGTGCCCCCCTTCATTTATTCCTGCACCCACACACTTCCTCTTCCTCCCAAAAAAATTACCATCCAGCTCAAGCACGAGTTCTAGCTCAATTTGCTGCCATTTTCGATCTCCTTGCTCAAAGCTCCACTCACAAAACTGCTTTGGGGGATTGTTATTTGGTATGTGACTCCTCCAATGGGCCAATTAGTTTTTGTTCTAGTGCTTTATTCATTGCGAATTTTTGCTGCTAAGGTGACCCTGTTCTTGAGCTTGCATTTATTTGGTACCAAGTAGTTCTAATGCATGATATGGTCTCTAGGCACTTGTGGTAGTAGTTGCTATCAATTTTGTTGAGTTTGGTTCACTTTTATTTTGAGTTACTACAAAATTCAGAAATTTTCAGAAAATGATGAAGAGATTTTTGAGGGGCTCTTCGAGCCAAAACTCGAAGGATAAACAAAATAAGGAGAATAAAAAGCCCAAGTATCATCTCCCTCGCGTCGCGGAGGTTCATCCATGTGAATGGCCTTGTGATGAGTTCTTGAGAGCAGCCGGGATTCATGATGATTTTTATTCTTTGGTTGATAATGCAGGCCTCACCGACTTCCTCCACGACTATCTCGATCCGTATCTCCTACTCACTAATACTTTCATGCAAAAAATTTACATTCATGCTAAGAAATCACCACCTTAAGTGGAGTTTCATTTATATGAAGAGGTTAGGGAGATGTCCCTATATGATTTCTGTGAGGTTTGCAAGATACCCTTCGAGGGCAACATAGAGGACCCATGTCGTAGTTATGTGGATGTATTCATTGATATGATCACTATAGGGGAAACGAGGAAGGTTCCCGATGGAAGAATTACTAGCATACACTTTCCTGTCATAAGTTACTTTGCAATATTTGCTAGTAGAAGCTTAATTGGTCGCGGGAACTATGGAAACCTTAGTGTCCCTGATATTGTTATTTTGTGCCATGTTTTATTTCGCGATAACACTGTTAGTTTAGGCTCTATTGTTGCTAAACGATTGAGTCTGAACCATACAAAGGGCCCCATCTTTGGAGGCATCAGTGCTTCACGCCTTGCTAAACACTTTAGGATACCTATTAGGCATTATGAGAAAGAGGAAAAGTTGTTTCCCTCTATTTCTATAGATTATAAGAGTATGGTAGCACATGAATTTATTGTTAAAAATGATGAGATGATGCTTAAGTATAATTTGAGATTTCATAAAAGTCACAGTGAGACTATTATCTTGCCTGCACCCTCTTTGTTTGGCTTATCTTCAGGCACGTACCTCGTCTTGCCGGAGGCCACTTACGCATACTGGAGCCAGACACCAGCTCCAGAGCCTGAGCCGGAACCACCACTTGACCCTTATCGATAGTCCTTTACCAGTGGGATCCGGAGGAGATCGCCAGCTAGTAGCAGTCGGATGACACTCCTCAGTACACCGGAGAGAGTAGTTATGATCCATGGGCATAGACCAACTTAGGCCAAAAGCCTAAGCTTGGGGGAGTACGTAGTTCTCACCAACATTACATGCATGTTCACACTCATTCTAGTTGTCGGTGCTCATACTTTTTCATTGTATTATCCATGCTAGTTTATTTTCCTTTTTCTTGCTTTCTTCTTGTGTGTTTGAATAACCTTAAGAAAGACCAAAAAAAATTAAATATAGCTTTTAGCTAGTTTACTTTCCATGCTCATAGTAGTACTAATTAAAATAAAACCCAAAAACATTTCTCGTTCTTCTTTTGCTTGTTGGGAACTTTCCCGTGTAAATAATTTTATTTCTTTTCTTTTCTTTGGGGGTCGAGAGGAGAAGACCTTGATGAAAATGTTGAGTGGCTCTCATATGCATTATTGTTGATTTAAACAAGAGCCCATATTACCTTGTCTTCTCCCTTGAATTGAATGATTGCAAATTCCAGCTTAGTCCAATGCACGTGCACTATTATTATTATCCACACCGTTCGGTCGTGCAAGTGAAATGCAATAATGACGATATATGATGGACTGATTGAGATGAGAGAAGCTGGTATGAACTCGACCTATCTTGTTTTTGTAAATATGATTAGTTCATCGTTCCTGATTCAACCTATTATGAATAAACATGTTTGCAATGACAATTAGAGATTATAGTTGCTTATGCCATGCTCAATTAGCTAGGAGTTTATAATGGTTTACCTTGCATTTCAACATGCTATTAAAATGGTTGTGATGTGGTATGATAGGGTGGTATCCTCCTTTGAACGATTCGAGTGACTTGACTTGGCACATGTTCACGCATGTAGTTGAAACAAAATCAACATGGCCTCCATGATATTTATGTTCATGGTGGATTATATCCTACTCATGCTTGCACTCAATGTTGATTAATTTTAATGCATGTTCATGACTGTTGTCGCTCTCTAGTTGGTCACTTCCCAGTCTCTTTCTAGCCTTCACTTGTACTAAGCGGGAATACTACTTGTGCATCCAAAATCCATAAACCCCAAAGTTATTCCATATGAGTCCACCATACCTTCCTATATGCGGTATCTACCTACCGTTCCAAGTAAGTTTGTATGTGCCAAACTCCAAACCTTCAAATGAAATTATGTTTTGTATGCTCGAACAACTCATGTATCAACTACAGCTGTCTATATCTTCCATGTTAGGCGGGTTATTCTCAAGAGGAGTGGCCTCCGCTCCTCATTCACGAGAAAATGGCTGGTAACCGGGATGCCCAGTCCCATGGTCAAATCAAATCAAAATAATTGCAAACAAAACTCCCCTAGGATTGTTGTTAGTTGGAGGCACCCGTTGTTTCGGGCAAGCCATGGATTGATGATTGTTGGTGGTGGAGGAGTATAAACTTTACCATTCTGTTTGGGAACCGCCTATAATGTGTGTATCATGGAAGATATCAAGATCTCTCAGTTGTTATGTTGACAATGAAAGTATACCGCTCAAAATATTATTATATCTATTTCAAAATCGAGCTCTAGCACCTCTAGAAATCCCTGCTTCCCTCTGCGAAGGGCCTATCTATTTACTTTTATGTTGTGTGATCACCCTCTTATTAAAAAGCACTAGTTGGAGAGCACCGTTGTCATTTGCATGCATTACTATTAATTTATAATGAGTATGACTATGACTGGATCTCTTTTACCATGAATTACAATGATTTACAGTGTAACTATACCAGCATATTCCATGTGCTGACCCGTTTCGGGCTGCAACGTCTTATGTTGCAGACTACTCAGACGACGAATAAGGTGTGATAGGTCGTTGTTTTGCACTCAACTATGCCGTTGGAGTTGATGGACTCATTTACCTTCGAAGCTTCCGCAGTTATCTAGTTTAGATGGCCTTCAGCCATGATTAATTTATGTAATCATATTCTTTATGAGGACTATGTAATAAGTGTGTGACTGAAACTCTGTTATAATTCATCGAGTACTGTGCGTGTCAGCATTACCGATCCAGGGATGACACTCATGCACATAGAATTGACCGTTTGAGGTCTGGTCGCTACAATTAATTGGTAGCATCAAGCAAACATGACATCATGATATGATAGAAACAGACATGACAGATCATTGACAGAGAGTAGCCCACTTCACAAGCTTGATGCACTCACTATGGGGCATAACAAAATACATGGATTGCACCACTGTAAATATGGCATAATTATGCTCTTAAAACATGTAGACATGATGCTCAAAAGAAAATCACACAAAAATATATAAAAATGACAAATAGGCAAGCTATAACAGTTTTCAGCAGTTAACAGCAAAATGCACTTTTGCAATAGACATTAAGATATCAAGATGCACCCTAACATGAATTAAAAGGACATAAACATGTAAAGCATGAAGAGAAGACATGTGTATATCAAGATCATCATCATAGGATCAACAGAGACAAAGTTATAGCACTCACAAGATGCATACATGATGCTAACAATCAGCAGATTTCGGCAATTTATATCACTTAGCAGTTTTGCAACAAAGATTAACGCATCAATATGAACAGGAACATGAATGCAAACTACTCCATCATGAAGAGCACACTGAGATGTACATTTTGACATATTATGCGAGCAAAACGGAGCACTATGCACAAAGTTATAATGTGATGAAAATGCACATGATATCACAATCCAGGGACTTGGGCATTTTCAGAAAAAACAGGTTGAGCGTCAAATAACTAAAAGATGCATGGGCGCTGGGTAGCGAGGCGGTGCTCACCTAGGGCCCGTGGGCCGGTTCTGTAGAGAAAACCGAGCGGTTCGCGGGGCGGTCGGTGCAGACCGGGTCGGTCCAGATGAACCGGCCGGTTCGTGAGGGTCGGAGGCGGTTCCCGGGTAGGGCGAGGCAGCTCAGGCCGGCTCCATTGATGAGGCCACCGGCGGCGACGATGCAGGCGGCGGGGCGAGCAGGAGAGGTCGACGGTGGGCAGATCTGGCGAGGACCAGCCGGATCCGGTCGCGAGGGGTCCCTGGGCGGCACCGGAATGGCGATGGCAGCGAGGCGACAGGAGTCCAGTGGTGGCGACGCATTGGGAGTCGATGTCGCAGGCGTGGGGGCGTGGCGAGGTTGCGGCGGCGGCGGGCGAGGTCG
>NC_041387.1:257482164-257548845 GCF_002162155.2 Triticum dicoccoides
GCGGCAGGCGCGCTCGAGCGGGGCTTCGGCGACTCGGGCCGCGCGGGCCCGATCCGGGCTCGCGGGCCGGTGGAGGCACGCGGTGTCCCGGGCAACCTGGCGGTGCGCGATTAGCTGTGGGGGCGGTGGAGCGGCCGTGTCCGGCGCAGGTGGACATGTCCGGAGGTGTGGTGGAGCTTTGATCTAGGGTTTGCCCGAAAATGGAGGGGGAGGAGCCTATTTATAGGTAGAGAGAGTTAGGAGTGTCCAAATGAGGTGCGGTTTTCGCCCACACGATCGTAGTCCAACGACGGTTAGCATGGAGGGGGTTTGGATGGGCTATTGGGCTTTTTGAAGGCGTGCTAGGCTGCAAAGAGAGAGGGGTTTTGGTTAACTCGGTTAATCGTTGGGGCATCAAACGACCTCCAAATGCAACGAAATTTGACTCGCGGTCTACCGGTGATATACCAAGACCACTCGTCAACTCTCGGCCCATTCTGAGAACGTTTTTCTACGGCTCACAAAACAAGATCTGGGAGGTGAAATGGGTGCATGCGAGTGTGTCTGTGCTTAGAACAAACAGCGGAGAGAACCGGGGGAACCCGAACAGATGCATGTTTTGACAAACATGCAGATGAAATGCACATGATGACATGGCAAAATGCAACACGCAAGCAAATGACATGGCAACGATGGCGATTAATCGGAAGACACCTGGCACTTCGGTCTCGGGGCATTACAACTCTCATCCACTAATAAGAGATCTCGTCCCAAGATCTTAGGAATGAGATGGAAGAGAAGAGCAAGAGGTGAAGTAATAACGCAAGAGAGAAGATGAACAAAGTCGAAAGCACTCGGGTAGAAAAGAGGAACGGCGGATATGACAAGAATCAAAGGCTCAAGGAACAAGATAGACTCTGAAACCACTCCAGTTAGAACAAGGTAGAAAAGGAATAAGAATGAAAGAATATGGGCAGCACTCCGGCTGAAAAATGGAAGGAATAGAACATGAAATTCACAAGATGGGATGACACTAGATGAGATGAACAGCACAATGCCTCTGGAAGAATTGAAATAATGGACTGAAAAGAATGGATAAGAGAACAACACTTCCACTATGAATGAATTCGAAAACATCCTTAGCAGGAAGGGTTGAACCGAGTTGTTGAGAATATCAACAACAAAGAATAAGCTTGATGTGGACTTATCAAAAACATCTCAAAACTTGAGGTCAAATTATGCCACAACCAAATGCTTGAATATCAGAGAGGAATGAAGAAATTCAAGACTCCAATTTGAAAGAATACAGAGAATTAATTGCACTTCAAGACGCAAGAAGAAAAGATACTTTAACTCCACCAACAAGAATCTTGATGAACTCTTGACAAATGAATTAACTCATGAAGAACCACCATGAAGAACTTAGGTGATAAAAGGATGATGAGATAGAATTGAATAATGAAAAGAATAAGATTCAAGCTTTCCAGTGATTTAGATGGAGCTTCCAACGAAATGGCCGAGGAAATTATGACTCCGGAAAAGAAAAGAGGAGATTAACCACTTGCAGGAAAGAATAAGATTTATTGTATGCTTATCCTTCATCAAATTAAATTGATGACAACCAGATTTTGGCATGGAACTTATTCCCCTTGAAAAGGATTGAGGAGTATATGGCGCAACCTTGAGGAAGGTCTTCAATGAACCACCGGTAGGATTGGAAAGAACGAATGGAATAAAATGATAATCAAGGAAAAAGAATCTGAAGGAACCACCGTAAGAATTCAAAAACGACTGATGAAAGAGAACGAATCACCATGAAGAATTAGAGGAACAAATATGCTTGAGGGGATTCAGATGCAAAGAACAAAGAGATAACGAGCTGATTAAAGAATACTAGACAGATGCACCGGGATAATTGGATAAAGGTAGCTGAAATGTGAGGACAAAGAATTCTTCTGGAATGATGGCGTCCGGTGAAAAGAAACGGGGAAACAACTCCTGACATACTCCGGATGGGTAAGAAAAGAAATTTCTGACAAACGGAATAATTCGAGAGGATAACATGAAGCTAGAACCACGAATCTTCGAGAGAACGGACAAGATTTAGAGGAAAAACTCTTCTTAAGTCTTCAACTGTAGAGAATGATGCCGAGAAACACCATCAAAGTTACTGAGATCCTCTGGGAGAATGAAAAGAGGAAAGGTTGAGTCAGCAATGGAAAGAATTTGAAAGCGATCTTGGAGATGGCATCTGACTGATGGAATCCATTCTTACGTCAAACTTGAAAAGAATTTAAGAACAACTACAGAATAATTAGGAGAGTCAGGTAAGATCCTGGGAAAAGACCTGTGGGTTAGGGCCCACTAAAGAGAAAACACCGTTAAAAAAGGATTGTTGAAGAGATAGATGATGCACCAGAACAATTGAAATATTTGATTGACATGATAACCTCGAATTAATTCGAACACAGACGAATCTCCTGACATGTCTTGAGCACTCCGGAAGGATAAACTGGCGAGAAGCGAACGAGGAGGGAAAACACTTGATCCAAGGAAAAGAATATGATCAACCCAAAAAACTTGAGTTGAGTCCACCGGAAAAGAAAAAAATGATGAAGAGTGTTGAACGAAAAGAGAATTCACCGGTTGAAAATAATTGAGGGAAGACTGAAGAGGCTCCACACGAATGAAATTAATGCTCGAAAGAGACTCGGGCTCCAGGAAGAAGAGGATGGGAGGGCGGGAAAAAACAAAGGCAACTTGGAAGGTAGAACCGAATAGCTTGAAGAGAAAACACCGGTTGAAAGAATGCAAAGGCTTCGCACGAGTAGGATGGATACTTGATTATGGACTCCGGCTCCGAGAAGAAAAAGGGTGGGCGGGTGGGAAAAGAAAACAACTGAGGATTGATCTTGCAAAAAAACAAAGAGGGTCGAATCTACTTGACGAGAATGCACTAGATGAAAAGAGCTGAGAACCAACGATCGAAAAATCTTACCGCGTGATCCTAAAGAAAATTTGAAGGTGAAGAGGAGCATATCAAAACACCTACATCAAGATTTCTCACCAGTGCGACGGAAGGGGCTGAGGAGTAAAAAGAATTCCTACTTTCCGATATAACTAGACTCCAAAATAGTTTTCTTCTAGACTCGACAATGACCAACTATGAACAATCAAGGGGACTCCTGTGGTCGGTCGAGGCTCTGATACCAACTTGTCACGCCCAATATGCGACCCTATCCTAAAGGAACTGTAAGGTCCCACCAAGGATAGAATCATATTGGAGACGCTTTTGCAAGGTGGATATCATTACATCGTACCATTACATAATTGTTGGGAATACATACAAGAGGCATACAATGCCACACAAATACAACATCATCATACATAAGAGCAACATCCGACTATGGACGAAACACAAACAGAAACTCAAACGACAACCACCCTGCTAGCCCAGGCTGCCGACCTGGAACCTATCCCCTGATCGAAGAAGAAGCAGAAGAATAACTCTAAAACTAGTAAAAATCGCTCTCGCGTCATGATCATCGCATTACCTGTACCTGCAACTGTTGTTGTAGTAATCTGTGAGCCACGAGGACGCAGCAATCCCATTACCTTAGGTATCAAGCTAGCAAAGCTTAATGGGTATGGAAAGGATAAGTGGTGAGGTTGCAGAAGCAACTAAGCATGATATGGCGGCTAACTTACGAATACAAGAATAAGACGAGAAGCTATGCAAAGGGTCGCAAACTAGTAATGATCAAGAAGTGATCCTGAAACTACTTGCATCCAAACATAACCCAAAGCCGTGTTCACTTCCCGGACTCCGCCGAAAAGAGACCATCACGGCTACACATGCGGTTGATGCATTTTAGTTAAGTCAAGTGTCAAGTTCTCTACAACCAGATATTAAAAAATTACCATCTGCCACATAACCACGGGCATGGCTCTCGAAAGTTTATACCCTGCAGGGGTGTCCAAACTTTGCCCATTATAAACTCTCACGACCAATGAAGGATATTCCTTCTCTCGGGAAGCCCCAATTAGCCTCGGAATCCCGGTTACAAGACATTTCTACAATGGTAAAACAAGACCAGCAAGACCGCCCGACTGTGCCGACAAATCCCGATAGGAGATGCACATATCTTGTTCTCAGGGCACAATGGATTGGTCAGCCTATGAGTAAAACCAGACCTCGAGTTGCCCCGAAGTGGCCCCGCAGTCTGCCCGGTTCGGACCAACACTTAGAGAAGCACTGGCCCCGGGCGGGGGGGGGGTTAAATAAAGATGACCCTCGGGTTTATAACTCCCAAGTGAAAGCTAGTTGGTTGTTAGGCAAATGTAAAACCAAGGTTGGGCCTTGCTGGACGAGTTTTATTCAAAGCGAACTATCAAGGGGTTCCCATAAACCTAGCTGCGTAATGAACGCAAAATCAAGGAACATAACACTGGTATGATGGAAACTAAGGCGGCAAGAGTGGAATAAAGCACCAGGCATAAGGCCGAGCATTCCACCCTTTACCAAGTATATAGATGCATTAATTAAATAAGAGATATTGTGATATCCCAAAATAATCCTGTTCCAACAAGGAGCAACCTTCAACTTCACGTGCAACTAAAAACACAACAAGAGGGGCTGAGAAAAAGCGGTAACATAGCCAAACAATGGTTTGCTAGGAAGGATGAAAAAAGGTTAGAGGCTGACATGGCAATTTGGGAGGCTTGAAAAACAAGTATAGGTAGCGCAGCATAGCGATAGAACGAAGCAACTAGCATGGCAATGATAGTGGTGAGATCCAGGGTAACGGTCATCTTGCCTGAAATCCCGCTAGGAAGAAGAATGACGCTGTGAAGAAGACGAACGGGCGAAGACGAACCAAGCGTACTCCTCACGATCGCAACAAAACAGGAACTATCGAGAAGAATCACAACCGGAAAGAAGCAAACAACATGGTAAACACACAACACATAAACATGATATGATGTTCAACCAAGTATGATGCATGACAAGGCTATATGATGCTGCTCATGGCAAGAGATGATGCGTACAAGAGCCACGCATCAAAGCAAGTTTAAATGAGGCCGGAAACAACATATAACACATCCGATAAGTCCTCATATGAAAATTTCGAAATTAGTCCAGATCTGAATAAACGTTATGTTCAAGTAGTTAAACAGCAAGTTAAAATGCACCAAGATGACCTACATCCAATTCTTTTCAAGTTGCATATAAAGTTCATTTAATTAGGAGCTATGGCCTAGAAGATACGAGTAAAACAAGTTAAACATGGCATTGATGCAAAATGCATTCAAACATCAAGCAAACTCTATCAAAACATGGACGCAACATGATAATATGAAACTACATGCAAACTCAAGAAATTTTCATATAGAGCATGCTCAAAATGGAGCAACAGGGCAACACATACACCCAAAACAAAATATAACAACAATCTACCCAAAACAGCAAGTGGGCACTTTGCAGATATCAAAATAACATGCTACAGGAATCATATGATCATAAAGTTGACATGCACTTCATGTAAAGATAACATATTTCAAATGTCAGTAAGGTTCATGTTCATAGGCATCAAGGTTAAACCAATATGATCAATGCAAAATGCAACTTTATAACCTAGGAGCATATACATGAGCAGAGTTAATATGATGGCGAGAGCAAGAAAGAGACAAGCTAAAACAAGTAAACATAGAAACCAAGGGCATGGAATCAAAGTACACGTAACAAATACAAAATAACTTCAAAGCATCATGTGCATATGGCTCATGGACTAGTGGAAAACAACATGGCAAGATTGAATGTTGAAACAGTTTTAGCAAGTGTAAAACAGCAACATTATCATAGCATGTTTGCAAGCATGGAACAGAGGCATATGATCTCAAACACTAGCAAACATGGCATGTGAACATAGTATTCGTAGCATTCTTCAAAACATGTAAGCGGAGAATCTCTAGAATAGGAATGGATCACTCAATAACAAGCTCACAACAAGGCATCATGAAGTTAACAGAAAACCGGAACAACATATAGGCATGTTCATGGCAATGAAAACAAATGCTACAAGAAATATATAAGGAATCAAAAGGAATGCAATGGTAGAGCATAACATGGAAAACAAAACATGGCAACTAAGCATCTCCAGATTATGCATGGATTAATTGGTAGCATCACGCAAACATGGCATCTTGATATGACAGAAACAGACTAGACAGATCATTAATAGCGAGTAGCCCAATTCACAAGCTTGATGCACATACTATAGGGAATATAAAAATACATGGATTGCACCACTGTAAATATGGCATAATTACGCTCTTAAAACATGTAGACATGATGCTTAAAAGAAAATCACACAAGAAGATATCAGGATGCAATTTTGCAACAGAGATTAAGATATCAAGATGCACGCTAACATGAATTAAAAGCACACCAACATGTAGAGCACGAAGACCAGAACATGTGCATATCAAGATCATCATCATAGGAACAACAGAGACAAAGTTATAGCACTCACAAGATGCATACATGATGTTAACAATCAGCAGATTTCAGCAGTTTATATCACTTAGCAGTTTTGCAACGAAGATTAAGGCATCAATATGAACAGGAACATCAATTCAGACTACTCCATCATGAATAGCACTCTGAGATGAACATTTTGACATATTATGCATACACAACGAAGAACTATGCACACAGTTATGATGTGATGAAGATGCACATGATATCACAATCCAGGGAGTTGGGCATTTTCAGAAAAAAAATAGTTTGAGCGTCAAATAACTAAAAGATGCACGGGCGCTGGATAGCGAGGCGGCGCTCATCTAGGGCCTGTGGGCCGGTTCTGCGGCCGGGTCGGTCTAGATGAACGGATCAATTCGCGGGGGTCGGAGGCGGTTCGAAGGCGGGGCGAGAAGGAGAGGTCGACGGCGGGCAGATCTGGCGAGGCGACGAGGAGTCCAGTGGCGGCAGCGCATTGGGAGTCAAGGTAGCCGGCGTGGCGGCGCGGCAAGGTCACGGCGGCAGCGGGCGAGGTCGCCAGTGCGGGGCGGCACGTGGCGTGGCAGCTGGAGGCGGGCGCGGCGCAGAAGACACGCGTGAGCTGGGCGGCGGCAACTCAGGCCGCGCGGGCCTGATCCGGGCTCGTGGGCCGGCGTCGGCGTGCAGTGGTCGGGGCCACGTGGCGGCGTGCGATTAGCTGCGGGGGCGGTGGAGCGGCGGTGTCTGGCGCGGTGGAGCTTTGATCTAGGGTTTACCCGAAAATGGAGGGGGAGGAGCCTATTTATAGGTAGAAAGAGCTAGGAAAGTCCAAATGAGGTGTGGTTTTCGGCCACACGATCGTAATACAACGATGGATGGGCTATTGGGCTGTTGCGAAGGGGTGCTGGGCTGCAAAGAGAGAGGGGTTTCGGTTAACTCGGTTAACCGTTGGGGCATCAAACGACCTCCAAATGGAACGAAATTTGACAGGCGGTCTACCAGTGATATACCAAGACCACTCATCAACTCTCGGCCCATTCCGAGAATGTTTTTCTGTGGCTCACAAAACAAGATCTGGGAGGTGCCACGGGTGCATGCGAGTGTGTCTGTGCTCAGAACAGACAATGGAGAGAACCAGGGGAACCCGAATAGGTGCAAGTTTTGATAAACATGCAGATGAAATGCACTGATGACATGGCAAGATGCAACACGCAAGCAAATGACATGGCAACGACGGCGAATAACTGGAAGACACCTGGCGCGTTGATCTCGGGCTGTTACAGGGGTAGTTGTTGGATATTGGGTTCCGGCAAAACCCTTAAGGTTCGAACTATAGGGTGCGCACGAAGATCTTCTCCCTACCGAAACACGCCCACAACCTCGCCGTGAATTTAAGCTAGCACGCTAAACAACACAAGAGACACGAGATTTATACTGGTTCGGGCCAACGTTGTGGTGTAATACCCTAATCCAGTGTGTGGTGTGGTGGCTTGCCTCTTGGGCTGATGATGAACAGTACAGAGGAAGAACAGCCTCACGACGAGAGGTGTTCTTGTGCTATTGTGTAGATGAGCTAGATTCGGATCATATGACTTCTACTTTGGTGGCTTGCCCTATTTATAGAGGCCCTTGTCCTCTTCCCAAATATTGAGCGGGAAGGGAGCCAACAACGACCATTTTTAAAGGGGACAACTAGTACAAGCTATCTTGACTAAAGGTGGTCTTAGACTGCCAAAGGCACTAGCGATGATGCCGTCTTGCGCTCGACGATGACCGCCATCCTGCCGTCCTGCTGGTTTGGTCTCGGTGCACTGATATGGAAATCTTTGCTTGATGCCTCGGTACTCCGTGCCCGCGCTTGCCCCCTTTGCACCAAAGAGGAAACGAGGACACTGCGCAGGCTGGCACCCGCGTGGCGCCCGCCTGGTCTTGATCGTCATGGTTTGCGTCATGTGCACCTCATGAGGTACCCCTTGCCTTGATCTCTCCACCTCCTCGCGAGCCTGCCTGGTGAGGACGCCCCTGAGGAGGCCTTGCGCCATCCGCCCCGCAAGGCTTGGCCCCTCATGAGGGTCTTGAACCTGGGTTGACGAAGACGGGCCATACTGGGCCTCTACTAAGCCACGCTGCAGGCTGCGGGAAGGCAAGTCTGGGGACCCCCGTTCCCAGAACACCGACAGTAGCCCCCGGGCCCAAGGTGCGCTTGGACTTGGCTTTGCAGCAAAGCCAAAGTGCAAGTGCGGAGCGCCACGAGCCCCAACAGCATGCGGCCTTAGTCGCCGTGTGGCGGTTGATTGGACTTGGGCATCTCCGCTTCCCCATGCTGCTTCGGCAACTGCCCAACTGACAAAAGGCTGGCCTGGGTAAGGCTTGCCTTCATTGCTCTCCTTCGCCTTGCTCCAGATCCCCTTCCTTGCTCTCTTGCTTCAAAATCTCCATATCCGCTCCATCCTTCCCCTTTCAGCGAGCAATGGCAACCCGCAAGGCCATGGCCGAGGCCCTGCCGGCTTGGTACTTATCTCCCTTGATGCCCCCAACATGTCGGAGAAGAACCTTGTCGCCACGCGCCTGATGACGGCGGCGGAGGGCAGCGAGATGGGGGACACAAGATTCCGGGCCAGCTCCGCCGAGCCGGAGGCCAAGGGAAGCACCTTCTACCCCTTCTTCATGAACACCGTCATCGCCGGCCTGGTTCCTCCCTTCTCCAAGTTCTTCTATGCCGTCCTCCGCCATTACAGGTTGCAGGACCTTCATCTCCATCCCAACTCCGTTCTCCTTTTGTCGATTTTCGCCTACTACTGCGAGGCGCATGTAGGGGTGATGTCGTCCATGGCTTTGCTGCGCCACTTCTTCTCCCTCGAAATCACCAATGGTCATACCTTGGCATGTGCCGGCTTCATCGCGTACTCCAAGGCCAACGCGATTTCGAAGACCAGAAGAGGGTCGACGGCTTTCGGAGCAAGTGGGTCATGATGGATGCCAGATGTATCCACTCCCGGTTGGTGTTGCCAACGGAGGAGCCTCAGCCCGATGAGGGGTGGTTGTTGGTGTCAAAACCGGTGGATCTCGGGTAGGGGGTCCCGATCTGTGCGTCTTGAGCTGATGGTAACAGGAAGCAAGGGACACAATGTTTACCCAGCTTCAGGCCCTCTCGATGGAGGTAAAACCCTACTTCCTGCTTGATTAATATTGACGATATGAGTAGTACAAGAGTAGATCTACCACGAGATCGTAGAGGCTAAACCCTAGGAGCTAGCCTATGATGATTATGATCGTAATTGTGATCGGGCTTCTAAGGACCAACCTCTCTGGTTTATATAGACACCGGAGAGGGCTAGGGTTTACATGGAGTTGGTTACAAGGAAGGAAATACAATATTCAGATCGCCGAGCTTGTCTTCCACGCGAAGGAGAGTCCCATCCGGACACGAGACGGAGTCTTGAGTCTTGTATCTTCACGCTTCAATAGTTCGGATGATGTATATAGTCCGGCTATCCGGATACCCCCAAACCCAGGACTCCCTCAGTAGCCCCTGAACCAGGCTTCAATGACGATGAGTCCGGCGTGCAGTCTTGTCTTCGGCATTGCAAGGCTAGTTCCTTGTCCGAATACTCTAAGGTAATTATCGAACACTTCGACCGTGTCCGGATCCGCAAAATGATCTTCACATACCGCCATAGAGAGAATGATATTTCACAAATGCAATCTGTTAACAACTTTTTTAGACAAAATGACATGTCATTACGATCGGGTCATTATTCGAACCGTTTTCTCACAACCAGCCATAGCGCATATCGCGAGGCGGTTTCTTCTGCATGTTTCGCCATAGCAGAGATCGTATCCCCTTATTATGGTATTATCATCAATACGGGTATGGATAGTCCAACCGCACTGCTAATCACGGCGAGTAGGGAGCGAGCGGGTTCCACCAGGCAAGTGGGGAGGCGCAAAAATCTTTTACCGTCTCTATAAAGAGATAAGGTCTCTTCCTCTTCACCCACGCCTTCTCCTTCCGCTAACCCATTCCCCTTAGTTCGAGCCCTAACACCCAGGCATTCTCCTTTTCCGTCAAAGAGAGGTTTTCCAAAGATGTCCGGATCCGGAGCAGGTGGCAGATGGATGGCCTCCAACGCCCAGTAGAAGGACATCAAGAAGCTCCGGGAGGCCGGGTATCTGGCCAAGAAGATCGTCCGCCATCTCCCACCGGCGGGCCAGGTCGTCCCTACTCCGGAGCCTCACGAGAGAGTCATGTTCCTTCCCCATTTTGTCCGCGGGCTCGGGTTTCCCCTTCACCCATTTGTTTGTGGAGTCATGTATTACCATGGGATTGATTTTCATGATCTTTCCCCCAATTCTTTCCTCAATATCTCGACATTCATTGTCGTGTGCGAGGCCTTTCTCCGGATTTCGCCTCACTTCGGCCTATGGCTGAAGATTTTCAATGTGAAGCCCAAGGTGGTGAGTGGCGAACACGCTGAGTGCGGCGGCGCCATGGTGAGCAAGATGCCCAAGGCCGTTTGGCCGAAGGGTGCCTTCAACGACTCCGTCAAAGAGTGGCAGCAGCAGTGGTTCTATATCGCCGAACCACACGGCAAAAAGTGGGCTGCAGCCCCTGAGTTTAGATCCGGAGCCCCACTGCGCCTCACGTCATGGGCCAAGAAGGGCCCGAACTGGTCCTCGTCCGATGAGCTATCACTGCTCCAGACGCGCGTTTAGAGTGTGGTTGACAAGGACGTCAAACTCGTCGACGTGGTCCAGGTGATGCTAGTTCGCCTGGTTATCCCTTGCCAGCATTGAGCCTGCAACTTGTGGGAGTTCGACCCAACTGAGCACCAAACCCTTCGGGAGCTCTTTGATTCCTCCCACAAGGATATCTGGAAGGTGCTCTTTAAGTTCGGCAAATCATGGCCGGGCTCCGCCGAGGACCGTGGGTATCAATTATCCCATTCTGCAAGCCCGGTAAGTTACAACCACGCTCTGCCCTTCCATGCTTCAGTTGACCTATCCTGAGGGAGACATTTTTATCGTGTTTCATCGTGACCCCAGGAATGGATAAAGAAGGTGGAGCAGATACATTGTCCGGCCCCTCTGCCGGAGGAACCGTCCGGACCTCTTCTGACGAAGATGTTGGTCCCCACGCCTTACGAGGTGCTAAAGAAAGAGGCCTCCAAGAAGGTCAAAAAGACCCGGAGTGGCCTCCGCCTCCGCGAGGCTTTGGATGCAAAATCCGAAGACTCCAGCGATGCTCCTTCTTCCGAAGACGAACAGGAGGAAGCAGAGGAGGACGAGCCTCACTCTGGAGGTGGGAAGAAAAGGGCGGCTTCCTCGTCCATGGAGGCCGAATCGCCCAAGATGGGGAAAGGTTCCCACCTAGAGGCATCCACCACGGCTGCCTATAACAGCTCGGAGTGGGATCCTAGGGCCCAGCCCCTGGAGAAGTCATAAGTATCCGAAATCCGAACGCGCATATGCGTCCAAGGTCGTTTGGGTACAGTAGCTTTAACCTTTGCCATTTTACGTACAGCCCGGCGAGGTCTCGCGCCAGACAATCCTCATCGGAGGATTCGCTGAGCTTAGACGCTTTGGCGAGCGAGACGCCTCCGGAGGCTCCTTCCCTGAAGTCCAGGCGCGACACTGAGGTGTCGTCTCAAAGAGACCCGGACCAGGGGAGGCATGTCTCTGGAGCGGCCCCACGGCGTGTCGATGATGGGGGCGATCTTGGGTTCGGACTTCAGCCGGATAAGGTCCCGGAGACCTCTAAGGCTCCAGGATCGGGCGAGCAGCCACCTTCTATGGTGGGAGGCTTTCCTATTCCGTCGGCAGCCTCCATCCAAGTGGAGCTACCAGGCAATCTATCGACAGCGTTAAAGAGCGTGTCTATCGTTGATGAGCATCGGACCCTCATGGGTGCGGTGATTGAAAGGATTCAGTCCGCCGAGAGCGGGCTGAATGAGTCCTGCCTTGGCCTTATAAAGGCTTTTGAGGTATGTTTTCTAAGAAAATTTTGAGGAATCGTCATTAATATGAGTAGTAGCCCCTGATACACTGTCCGGCGAAAGAGAGAGCCGGGCAGGGGATCAAATCCCCAACTTTTGTGGGAGCCTTTGTTAATGAGGTATACCCCTTTGTGTGAAAGCAGGCGTCTGCAGAGAAGACGGCCGCTCATAATGCAGAAGTGTCCGGACTGAAGCAGAGCCTAGAACGGGCCGAAGAGGAACTTGGCCGTGTGAAGAAGCAATTGGAGGACAAGCAATGTATGTTGAAATATTGTCTTGAATTGGGCACGAATGAGTAATTGTGCCTATTGAAAAGTATTTGTATGGTATGCCCTAGGAGCGAGTGTCGAATATGAGGCACTGAAGAAGGCTGTGGCTGATGCCAACGAGAAGATTGCCGCCAAACAGGCGTAAGAAACACGAGGCCAGGGTCCTGGCAGCTGAGCAAGAGCTCTCGGAGGCTGTTAAGAAAATTGAGGGCTTGGAGCAGAGTCTAGGAGGGAAAGAATCCGAACTCGCCCAAGCTCTCCAAGTCGCGTAAGATGCTCGGGAAGAAGCCCGAGGTGATGTACGGGACATTCAGGAGGCCCAGAAAGTTGCGGCTGGTAAGGCCTTTTGTATTCATGGCCATTTTTACATGATAGTTGGGAGAACTCTAAGCGGCAAGTTGAATTCTTGTTTTTACAGGGGCGTTTGCGGATCTACCTTGCAGCATATCAGATACCGCCCAATTCTCCCGGACCGATGAGAGGAAGTCTGCGGAGAGGAATTTCGGGTCGCAGTATTTGGCACCAAACTATCCGGTGCCCTTTATCGATCAGCTGAAGCAGCTGGTCGAACT
Organism: Triticum dicoccoides; assembly: GCF_002162155.2. Classification (NCBI taxonomy): domain Eukaryota; kingdom Viridiplantae; phylum Streptophyta; class Magnoliopsida; order Poales; family Poaceae; genus Triticum; species Triticum dicoccoides. Next base: position 257,495,480 of record NC_041387.1, read on the forward strand.
GCACCAGGCAGCCAAACTAGCCATGAAGGACTTGGTTGTCCGGCTGTGGCCCGTTGAGCCAATTCCAAGCAGTTACTTCGGGCTCGTGAAGTGGATTGTTGCCGCCTGTCCTCGGCTTGATGCTGTTAAGTGATCGGTCTGTATAGAGGGTGCACGCATGGCGTTTGCCCGTGCAAAAGTGCATTGGGGGAAGCTTGACGCAGAGAAGCTGATGACTAAGGGGCCGCCAGAGGGTAAGGAGCACCGCAAGCCCGAGCTGTACTAAAGGGTGTACTGAAGGGAGCCCGCCTTGTGGCGGATAAGTGTACTAAAGACATTATATTTCCCTGAGGGAATTCATGCCGTTCTTTGTAATATGGGATAATGGCACTTTTATTACTTATTGGCTGTTTTGTTTGAACATATGTTCTTCCTGTCCGGCTGTTTAGTGTATGTAAATCGTGAGAGTTAGCCAGTCGTCGGCTTCTACCCCCACGAAAGAAATACGTGGGTGTTCGGGACATACCTGAACACTCTTTATCCCATGGATGAGTCCTTTTAAGGAGGTGTTCCTCACCACGAACCAGGCAATCGGACTATCGGGCTTTACCACTCTCACTTAGCCATAGGAATTCGAGTATGGTCGGCGCAGCCCCTAGTGTTCGGAAGGTCGAACTAGGGGCTCTATCGGCGCCTGATCGGAAGACTGGTCTGTCACACTCTGCATTTATAATGGTGTTATGCGGAATAAATCTTTAAGGATTTTACAACCTCTCGAACAGCTGACCAGCTCTCGCTGTATCATGACAGTCAGTTTTTGGCTTTCTCTACTGAGGTGCTCGTCCAGCAGAACCGGGACACAATCGCAGTAGTTCTCCCAGTGCTACCTTAGCCGATGGAACGAAACGTAAGGTACCAAAACATGGGAGCCGGGCAAACCCAACCAATGACCCAAGACATGGTTCAGAGCTGATGCATATAGTGTTATAAGTTCGGGGTGCCGAGCGACCGAAAAGGTGGTCGAACTTTATTGCCGTACTGTGAAGCCCCCAACATAATCGGGCGTCACACGAGGCATGGCTGCTGTTTTTGGCAAAGAGGCGTCGATGATAAATGACGGCCGGTAAGTGTTATTTAAGTCTATGCATTGTAGTATGATGATATATCTATGCATATGAGTACGATTTATGATTATGAAAAGAGGTGTTTTTGACGGAACCGGTGATGGCCGGATTGGAGGGGACTTTGAGTGGATCCGAAGTGAATCCGGAGTGCCTTCTTTGTTGGGGTTCACATGCATGTTCCTGCCCTTGTGTGTACGGGCCGATTCCACGTCGCCAATCCTGTTCTACGTCAAGGTTAGTTTGTAAAGGCAGATGTCTGGAGGCGGCTGAACGTCCTCTTGTCGTTGATCCGAGGGTTCCTGATCGGACCCTGGTTTACCCAGCCATTATACCATGAAGTAGCGCGGACACCCCAGTGGGTGTCGGGATAGTTGGCTGTCATATCAAAATTTCGATCGGCATGCACGACTCGCTGCTCCAACAGCTGTATGATTTCCGCTCTAAGGGCGGGGTTCGGCCTTGCCCATAGGTGTGATTATATCACATGGTGTTGGCCTAATTGTTTACCACGTGGAATCTAGTCATCGTGGTTCATCCCGTTTGCATATGGTAAATTACCGTATGAGGGGAAGGTGCCGAAGAATTATTCTTTGGCGTGGCATTCTTTGGTGATCCGAAGACAACCATTAGAGTGGTGGGCCAATAGGACTTGGCCTTTGCACCTGGCATCTTTTAGGAGATGTTATTTGTGGTTTCGTACCCGCAGGGGCTTTATGTGTTATGGAGCCCCCGGACTACTAGGCCTAGAGGTACTGCAATTGAATTGTTGTGGTTGGTGTGATCCGGGGCGATCGGCCATACTTTTATGTTCTGGGGGGTCTCTTGACTAGACGTCTCCCTTCATTGTTTCTGGCACACGACCGGCTGCTTTGTTTTTGAGGATCCGGCATTCTCTATTGGTATGCTTCTCCGTCCTTCTAGGAGTTCCATGAATTTCACATGGTTGATCGAGTTTGTGTCTCGGGCCGGATAGGCTTGAGCTGTTCTTTCTCCATTGACCGGACTGGGAGTTGCTGGACTTGGCACCAGCTTCCCTGACTTGACGTTTATGACCATTGCCCCGAGGCTTGAGAATGCCTCTTTGTGTATCCTTCCTATTATCTTGGACTGTAGTGATGTGTTGACGTCGGGGTATGTGCCTTGGGTTCTCCTGCTTAGGTTGAGGTAGCCAGTTGTGCCGTGTGTGCCCTCTGTCATGGCGGTCGAGTCCGTATTTTTCGGTGGCCAGGACCTTGGTCCACCTATCCGCGAGCAAATCTTGGTCAGCTTTAAGCTGATGTTGCTTCCTTTGGAGGCTCCTTGCCGTGGCCATGAGCCGTCGCTTGAAGCGAACTTGTTCCACTCGATCTTCAGGCACGCCGAATTCGTCATTACCGAGGCTTACCTCATCCTCGGAGGGGGGTGTATAGTTGTCCCTCTCCAAGTATCCCACCGTGGCCAGTCCGGCCTGCTTGAAGGTAGGCTAATCAGGGTTGTATTCATCTTTAGCGCCATTGAGATTGTTTTCGTCTCCTGGGCCGGTATTGCTGTGTCGGGGCTTGGAGCGGCGCTGACAACGCCCATGCTTTGTTTTTCTCCCTAAGGAGTTATCCTCCGTTGCCTCGTCGCCATTGGTTTCCTTCGGAGTCTCCACCATATATATATATATATCGTATGAGGAGGTGGTTGTCCACTGCCCTATGAGCGGTGGTTCATGTACTTCTCCTGCATCGTCGTCCATACCTTCGATATCTTCGGAGTCGAAGTCAAGCACGTCGGTTAGATCATCGATCGTGTCAATGAAGTGGGTGGCGGGTGGGCAACGAATTCCTTCGTCGTCTGCTTCCCACTCGAGCCAGACATAGTTCAGCCAAGAGCCTCCTGACAAATAGAGAGACTTTAATGAGTTCAGCATGTCACCAAAGGGCGAGTGCTGGAAGATATCTGCAGCGATAAACTCCATTACCGGAGCCCAACCAGGCTCGGCGGGCTCAGGAGCGTGCGGACTGGAACCTGCAACCGGATGCGAGTCCGGAGGTCCGGAGTCACAGGCTTCCTTAGAAGTGAGGCCTATGTTCGGCTCTACCACCGATGATTGTGCGGCCTGCGGGGTAGGGTCCATCCCTCCGTCTTTAGGCAACAGAGCCTGCTCCGGATTTAGGTCCGGGGCTACTGCAGGGGTGATATCCCAAGAATTGTCCAACAGCAGGCCTAAGCCGATCTCATCGTGATTGTCCGGTGCTCCTGGCACAGGCCCGAATCCATCGAAGATCAAGTCTCCGTGAATGTCAGCCGTGTAGTTCAAGTTTCTGAACCTGACCTGGTGGCCAGGGGCGTAGCTATCGATCTGCTCCAGATGGCAAAGCGAATTGGCCCGCAGTGTCATGCCGCCGAACATGAAGATCTGTTCGGGGAGAAAAGTCTCACCCTGGACTGTGTTGTTGACGATTGAAGGCGCCATCAAGCCATGCAGCGACAACACAGAGGAACTCTCAATGAAAGCACCAATGTCGGTGTCAAAACAGGCGGATCTCGGGTAGGGGGTCCCGATCTGTGCGTCTTGAGTTGATGGTAACAGGAAGCAAGGGACACAATGTTTACCCAGGTTCGGGCCCTCTCGATGGAGGTAAAACCCTACTTCCTACTTGATTAATATTGACGATATGAGTAGTACAAGAGTAGATCTACCACGATATCGTAGAGGCTAAACCCTAGGAGCTAGCCTATGATGATTATGATCGTAATTGTGATCGGGCTTCTAAGGACCAACCTCTCTGGTTTATATAGATACCGGAGAGGGCTAGGGTTTACATGGAGTCAGTTACAAGGAAGGAAATACAATATCCGGATCGCCGAGCTTGTCTTCCACGCAAAGGAGAGTCCCATCCGGACACGGGGCGGAGTCTTGAGTCTTGTATCTTGACGCTTCAATAGTTCGGACGATGTATATAGTCTGGCTATCCGGATACCCCCTAATCTAGGACTCCCTCAGTGGTCTCGCGTGAAGCTCAATGACAGATGGCCGAAGTTGGTGCTGGAGAAGATGAACGCCGACCTGAGGCCGGGCAACGTGAAGGCAGCGAAGCTGACAGGGGCCATGCTCCTGAGGGAGTTCCTGACGCACCGGGTGGCTCCCCTTCAGGCGCACTCGCGCCCGTTGTGGAGGCTTGGGGGTGCGGGCGACGATCTTCGCCTGAACCCGGTGGCCTTGGCCGACGAGGATCTGGTCGCAGCTCTCCGCCTCTTGGTTGGAGATGACCTGGGAGGCCCGGAGGGCACTCTTGCCCCCCCTGTTCTTCCGTGACGACTGGCAACAGGCGGTGGATGCCATGCCCACCTTTGATGGGCGTGGCATGGTGCCGGCGGTGCCTCCTGAGGTCCAGGGGGCGACGGCACCGGTGGAAGTGTCTTCTAACGATTCCCACGGGGGAGGAGAGGAGGACGAAGAAAGAGGAGGAGCGCGAATCGGAGGCGACCGCTGACGGGACGGGGGAGACTTCCCCCCGGCGCAGGGCTAGCATCCTCCGCACCCTGCCGGATGATGACGAGGCCGACGCCATGCAAGGTGGGGAGGACCCGCCCGTGATCCCGAAGAAGTACAGGTCGACGCTGATCTCCCAAAGGGCTACTCCTGCCCAAGCATCGCCTGAAGCCGTCTCCAACCCTTCTGGTGCGTCATCTCCTGCTCCTGGACCTCTCGAGGCCAGGCCCCGGACCAAGAGGCTCGCATGCTTTAAGCTCGGCAAGAGGTCGGTGGCCTACGCCGCGATTGACCAGTAAGTGCTCGAACTCCTTCTTGTTCTTTTTTTCGCTGCCGGGGCTTGACGTTTTCCATTGCTTGGTTAGGACGCCGCTTGCGGCGAAGAAGAAGAAGGAGGACACGATGGCTTCTCCTGAGGCAGACTCGTCGGTTGTGGCCGCGCCTTCATCCGTGGGAAGGGGAGGCGGTGAAGTTTGCACCCCCCCTACCCCATCATCCTCGTGGGGCCTGGAGGAGCGCTCCGGTGGGGTGCCAGCCCCCGTGGCCCCGCTAACTCTGGAGGTGCCGGTGTCTGATGCTACCACTGAGGTGCCCAGGGCTCAGGAGCTCCCAGTCTCCCAAGTCGTGGTCACGCTGCCGCCTCCTCCGGCTGCGCCGCTGGTTCTGGGTTCTTCTTCCTGCTCCGCCACCTTGGATCGTGCCCTTACCGAGCTGGGTCAGCTGCGAGAGGACCTCCATGGTGCTAACCCCCACCTGGTGGCCGGGCGCCTGGAGATGATCTCCGGCTGGGTTCATTTTGATGCCTCTGTCCGAGTGGCGCTGAGTCGAGCCGCGGAAAATTTTGAGGAGGAGAGGCAAGCCGTCACCCAGGCCGCAGTCGCCCGCGATGCGGCGCTCAAGGATGCCACGGTCACCTAGGACCGTTGCAAGGCGCTGGAGACCGAGCTGCAGGGTTTGCGTGATGAGCTCACCAAAGAGGCTCGCGACCGCCAGGCGAAGGAGGAGGAGATGAAGGCTCGGGAGGACTCCATCGGGAACCGCGACACGGAGCTGACCGCTGGACGTGGCCGGCTGGGTACGCTGGAGCATAAGCTGAAGACGAAGAGGGCCGAGCTGGACGCCCAGGCGAAGGTCCTGGCCGAGGACCGCATGGCCTTCACGGATCTTGAGGAGATATCTCGCAAGGCGCTGAACACACTCTACAAGGACAGCTTGGAGAAGCCGCTGTCTGGTGCCAAGGAAGGCCCTGCCCAGCTGCTTCCTTTCTTGGTCGAGGCGCTTGAGGAAGTTGTGACCGGCGTCGGCCCCATGGCCGAGAATGAAGCTCACGTCCTCTCTTCTGCAGCGCTGACGCGTGTCTTCAGCCACGTCTACCTTCGTGACCCTGGCGCCAACCTCGACAAGCTGCTGGAGCCCGTGGACGTCGAGCGCTTCATTGCTGCTGCTGAAGCCGTGAAGGGCCGAGCGGAAGCCCTGCTGGCAAAGTTCCACACCTTTGCCACTGTGCCCAGGGAAGGTGCTGCTGATTCCGCAGCCTCTGGAGGTGGAGCTGACAGAGGCAACACCACCACGGAGGCGGGGCTCTTGGCGAATGACGGCGTTGCCCAAGGGTGATTTTCTCGCGGCTTCTTTCCTGTTTTAACTCCTGCAATATGCATTGTGCCTCATGGAGGCGTTTAAACTTGCGTTTGGTATCGTGAAGACAATCATAGTTTGTAATATTTTTTTCTGGATTTGCTTCGAGATTTTGTGGTTTCCTTCCTATTTGCTTTGTGTTCTATGTAGGCTACTGCCGTTAGCCCCGACCGGATCACCAGGACGGGACCAAGGAGTGAGGGGCTACATGACAAGTTAGGCTCCTGAGTCACGATGCTCAGGAGTCCCCCTTGACGCGCAAACATCAAATAGGGGGGAGTGCAAGGGTGGATTTGGCGTTCTACGTCGGCAGGGCCCGGCCCCGCGCATACCTCAACCGCCATTAGCCTTGCGGAACTAAGGAGTGAGGGGCTATGTGACCAGTTAGGCTCCTGAGTCGCGGTGCTTAGGAGTCCCCCTTGACGTTCAAACGGTCTTCATACCTTGCCTCCGCTCGGGGAGGGGCGCGCGAAGGCCAGATCCGAGGGACCTGGCTGGGCGGCGTGCGCTCGGGCGTGACCAGGGCGCAGCCCCCATGTCCAGCCCCCTCGCGTGACACTCCCGAGGGGAGGTGTTGCGATGAGGCTAGACACTGAGCTCTGGGCTCCCTGAGGTTGATACGTCCGTGGGTCGCCCTCAGTTGTTTATCACCCGCGCGGAGCATAGCACTTCTGTATGTGTACGGGCATAGCCGCTCCTCAGCAGTGTCGTCAGCCAGCGCGGTGCATGGTGCTTCCACTGGTATGTAGGAGGGGGGACCCTCCGGGAGGAGCCCCGCCCTGACACGTGGCTTGCATGGAAGAGCTGGACAAGGTGGATCTGGGCACTGGTGAGCCACTGCATGACTCACGAGGCCCTACCTCAAGGCGGGTTGCGCCTAGTCTTGAGCCTTGGGCGGTTGTGTGTTCCTGCAAGATGGTTAGATACAAATGCTCTATGTCCTCAGGTCCCAGCCCTCGAGCGAGCTCAGCCGCCACTGGTATGCCATGCCGCGGACAAGGCCAGGGGGTGAGGGCTGGAGAGCCAGTAAGAGCTCCTAAGTCGATGCTCGGGAGCCCCCGTTTTAATGCGCAACCGATTTGCATGAGGAAGAGGAGGCCTATGGTAGGCGGCAGATGATAATCATGGGCAGGTTAAGCATGAAGGGCAAATCAACTTAGATAAATGTAGGAGGGATACATGCCACCGGGTCAAGACCGAGCGGCTTGGGCATGATGCGGCCCGAGGGGCACCCCCAGCAAGGTAAACCAAAGACATGAGAAAAAGGGATACACGCCGCAGGGACAGACCCGTGCGGCCCGGGAATGATGCAGCCCTGAGGGTGCTCCTAGCTGAAATGAACTTGAAAGATGTCACCTGATACCATTGTAGAGGGGGCTGTTGGAGTAGCTGAAGATGCGCGACGAAGAGGCCGACCCTCACGAGACACCGGAGCCCCGAGCCTCGGGAGGCTCTGGGGGCCCAGGCGGTTCCTTGAGGACCATCTCCATCTCCGCTAGGACCGCATGGTGCCTGGCCTCCTGAGCCGCCCGAATGCTCTGCAGATGGCGGTGGTGAGTGGCAGACGCGTTCGGCATGCCGAAAGGCATGCAAACGTAGCTGTGCGGCGGACCCTCGCAACATCCCATGCGCGAAGGCCAGAGGCGCTCCTGAGAGGCGGCTCGGTTGAGCCCTGGGAAGTCGATGCAGATGCGCAACCCGCCATCTTCGCCTGGATGGGGAGCTACGCCAGGCAGACGATGATTGCCGCGTATGACTCTTGATTCCTGAAGCTCCTGAGTGACCTTGCTGATGAACTCCTAAGGGTTGGGCCTTTCTTGCCCCATGCCTTCCTGAGGGAAACGTGCTGCGAAGCACGCCTCCAAGTGGTGCCAGAGTACCTCCCTCGTGATCTTGGCAAAGTCCAAGGCCCTTCAGAAGAGAGCCCCCGAACCTTGCCCGATGAGGGTGCAGGGCGCGCCTTCCTATGCGATGGAAGGTGGCGCCCCTTGCACGGGCGCAGATCCTGACGCGAGTCCTCCTGAGATGCCAGCCTCCTGAGGCCTTGAGCTGGGTGATGCCTTCTTCTTCTTGGGAACTGCCTCCGGAGGGTTCTCGCCCTAGTTCTCCGGGTCCTCGACTGATGCAGCTTGAAAGGCCCGCTCGAGGGAGCACACCGCATGTTTCTCTTTGTAGGGGACTGCGATGATTCCACTACTTCCTAGCATCTTGACGACATTGTAGCCATGGTGGGTCACCGCCATGAATTTGGCCAGGGCTAGATACCCGAGGATGGCGTTGTATGGCAGGCGAATGAGGGTGACGTCGAAGTCGATGAGCTCAGTGTGGTAGTTGTTGCGCTGTCCAAAAGTGACAGGGAGGCGGACCTGCCCTATCGGGGTAGTGGAGCCATCAGTAACACCTGAGAAGGGCTTGGTAGGTTGAAGTTGATCATATGGCACTTGAAGGTTGTTGAACATCTCGATGGACAGAATGCTGAGCCCTGCGTCACCATTGATGAGGGTCCTGGTGACTTGCACGTTGCTGATGACTGGGGAACAAAGCATTGGGAGGACGCCGACGGTAGCCACACACTTGAGTTGATCTGCTGAGCTGAAGGTGATGGCGCACTTGGACCACCTGAGATGGCGCGTGGCCTCAAGCTTGGGGAGGACTGCATTCACCTCGTGAGCAAACTACTTGAAGATGCATTGAGAGGCTGGGGCCTGGGCTCCGCCCAAGATGCAGGTGATAGCACGCGGCTCCTGGAAGCCCCCAGGCCCCTCGTCTTGGTGGTGGTCATCATTCCTTCTTGGCGGTGGCAGCAGAGGAGCAAGGCCCGCGTTGCCCTGCGGGCGATCCTCACGAGGCTGATCCCTCCAAGCTCCCTCGCGAGGTTGGTCCTGCTAGCGATCCTCGCGAGGTCGGTCATGCAACTCCTAGAGAGGGCCCCGGTCGTCCCATCGTCCTCCGCCTCTTCCTCCTCCTCGGCCGTAGCTCCGATCATCGCGCTCGGGGCGTCGACCAACGCGTCCTTCTCGAACGGCCCTAAGCTCCTGGCATTCGTTGGTATTGTGGGTGTAGAGGTTGCGGTAGGCGCAGAATCAGTTGCCCTTGGACGAATCCGGCTGGTCGCTTTCGCGCTTCATGTCTGGTTCTGCTGCGAGCACAGCTGCTCCTTTGCGCTTCACATCCTTGGCCTTGGGCTTCTTCTCTTCTGGGTCAGCAGCTGGAAGCTCGAGTAGGGAGAGGCGCCCCTCCTCAGCTCTTGCGCACTTGGTCGCCATGTTGAACAACTCCAGAGATGTGCACAGATCCTGGTGGATGGCGAGCTCCTCCTTCATCTTGACATCGCGAACGCCATCAGAAAACACTGAGATGATGGCCTCGTCCATCACCTTGGGGATCTTGAGGCGATCGCTGTTGAAACGCTGGATGTACTTTTGCAGGGTCTCTCCATGTTGTGGCTTGATGCGGCGCAGGTCACCCGCGGCCGGAGGGCTGTCGCGAGTGCCCGGGAAGTTGGCGATGAAACGGATGTGCATCTCGTCCCAAGAGGATATCGAGCTGGGAGGCAGGTTCGGGAGCTAGGTGCGGGCACCATCTTTGAGCGCCATGGGAAACTAGTTCGCCATGACCTTTTCATCTTTGTTTTCCGCCACGATGCCGAGCTCGTAGAGCTGCAGGAACTCCGTGGGGTCGGCGGTACCGTCGTAGCGAGGAGGCAGATCTAGCTTGAACTTGCCTAGCCAGGCGACGCTGCGCAGCTCGGTGGTGAAGGCGCGGCAATCTGCGGTCGCCATCGGAACCTTTTGCTAACACGGGGCTTGTTCTTGATGGTTCCCGCGCACCACCGCCAGGGGCAGCACGGGGTCTTGGCGTGCTGGTGCAGGGATGCGGTCTTGCTGTGCTAGTGCAGGGAGCACGTGAGTGCCTTCTTGAGGCCGAGGGATTTCTTAACAGCTTCTTTCTTGCCGCGCGAGCGCCGAATGCAATGGGTCACGACCGGGGGCCGCGCGCCTTGGAGGCAGAGCGCCTTCTTGGGGAGGAGGTGGCGGAGGCGCTCCCTGGGCCGCGTCGCCCATGCATGATGGAGGGCGAGGCAGCGAGAGGGACGGCGCAGGAGAGCCACCTGCGGCGCTGACGAGCTCGGTGATGCGAGTGAGCCACTCCTCATAGAGGTCGTCGATGAGGCGGTAGTGCAGGAGCTCACGTGCCAGGAGCAACGCAGCCTGCGTGTCCGTGGGAGCGCGACGAGCGTGAGATGATGAACCAGCTAGGGTCAACGACGGAGTGGCCGTGCAGCGAAGATGCTTGCTGCTCGTTCCCCGCCGGGCCGGTGGTGGCGTTGGCGGCAGGCGACAGAGAACGACGAGGAGGACCACCGATGGGAGCCGTCTGGGCGAGGCGGGCGGCGAGAGCAGCCCGGCGCTCGGCGCAAGCTCGTTGAGCATTTTCCATGGATGTGACGGAACGATGGGACGCAGATCAGTGGAGAAAAGATTTCAGCGCACCCCTACCTGGTGCGCCAAATTTTGTATGTCGGGTTCCGGCAAAACCCTTAAGGTTCGAACTCTGGGGCGCGCATGAATATCTTCTCCCTACAGAAACGCGCCCACAACCTCGTCGCGAATCTAAGCTAGTACGATGAACAACACAAGAGACACGAGGTTTATACTGGTTTGGGCCACCGTTGTGGTGTAATACCCTAATCCAGTGTGTGGTCTGGTGGATTGCCTCTTGGGCTGATGATGAACAGTACAGAGGAAGAACAACCTCGCAAGGAGAGGTGTTCTTGTCGTAGTGTGTAGATGAGCTAGGTTCAGATCAGATGCCTTCTACTATGGTGGCTTGCCCTATTTATAGAGGCCATGGTCCTCTTCCCAAATATTGAGTGGGAAGGGAGCCAACAATGGCCATTTTGAAAGGGGACAACTAGTACAAGCTATCCTGACTAAAGGTGGTCTTTGACTGCCAAAGGCACTGGCAATGACACTGTCTTGGGCTCCACGGTGACCTCCATCCTGCCGTCCTGCTGGTCTTGGTCTCGTTTCACTGATATGGAAACCTTTGCTTGATGCCTCGGTACTCTGCGCCTGCGCTTGCCCCCTTTGCACCAAAGAGGAAACGAGGACACTGCGCAGGCTGGTGCCCGCCTAGCGCCCGCCAGGTCTTGATCGTCATGGCTTGCGTCATGTGCACCTCGCGAGGTACCCCTTGCCTTGATCTCTCCGCCTCCTCACGAGCCTGCCTGGTGAGGCCGCCCCTGAGGAGGCCTTGTGCCGTCCGCCCCGCGAGGCTTGGCCCCTCGCGAGGGTCTTGAACCTGGGTTGATGAAGACGGGTCGTAGTGGGCCTCTTCTGAGCCACGCTGCAGGCCACACGCAGGCAAGTCTGGGGACCCCCGTTCCCAGAATGCCGACAGTAGTACATGATTAATACTTTGTGTTAAGACGAAGGAGCATGACAAGGCTATATGATTTTGTAGGGATAGCATTCAGTAGCATTTTTATTCTGACAGGCATGATTGTTTGTTGGGATGCCTGAGTATTGATGTCTTTATATCAAATTATAAACTATTTCTTTGAATCACTCGTGTCTTAATATTCAAGCCATGATTATATTAGATGATCAAGATTACGTTAGGTAGCATTCGGCATAAAAAATTATCTTCTTTTATAATTTACCCACTCAAGGACGGGCAGGAATTAAGCTTAGGGATGGTGATATGTCTCCATCATATCTATAATTTTCGATTGTTTCATGCCAATATTCTACAACTTTCATGTACTTTGGCAACAGTTCATATTATTTTTGGGACTAACATATTGATCCATTGCCCAGTGCCAGTTCTTGTTTGTTGCATGTTTTTTGTTTCGCAAAATATCCATATCAAACAAAGTTTAAACGCGATAAAAATTTACAGGGATCTATTTTGGAATATATGTGAATTTTTGGAAGATGAATCAATGCAAGACGGTGCCCGAGGTGGCTACAATGCACCAGGGCACGACCGATGGGGGTGGCTTTGCCCTGGTGGCTGGTAAGAACCTCCTAAGTCTTTTGACCCCTTGTTTTGCCGCAAGAAAGATAATATCCATAAAAAATCATGTCAAAATTTCATCCTAATCGGAGTTGCAGATCTCCAGGTATTTAAGAAATGGGGAAGGGCCAGAAAATAGGAACGTGAAACATAAGAGAACGAAGAGAGAGATCTAATTGGGAGGGGCCCTCCGAGAGACATTAAGATCATGGAAAAGAGCGGAAACTCTCCTCCCATGTAAGGGGAGGCCAAGGAAAAAGAAGAAGAAGGAGGCTCTCTCCCCTCTCGGCGGTGTCGGAACACCATGGGGGAATCATCATGACGATGATATACACGAACAACTTCGCCATCGTCATCACCAACTCTCTCTCCCTCTATGAAGTGGTGTAACACCTCTTCTCTCTGCTGTAATCTCTACTTAAACTTGGTTCTTAAAACTATATATTATTTCATAGTGATGTATGGCTATCCTATGATGTTTGAGTAGATTCGTTTTGTCCTGTGGGTTTATTGATGATTGTGATTGGTTTGAGTTGTATGTTTTATTTTGGTGTTGTCCTATGGTTCCCTCCATGTCGTGCAAGAGTGTGGAATTCCTGATGTAGGGTGTTGTAATACATTCATGATTCGCTTATAGTGGGTGGCAATAGTGACAGAAGCTTATAGCCAAGTAAGGGGTTGTTGCCTCTCGGAGTAAAGAGGACTTGTTGCTTAATGTTATAGTGATGTCTACTATACAACTTTATTATTGTAGACACGTGTTCGGCCTCCAAGCGTAGAGTATCGTAGGACAGTAGTAACTTTCCCTCAAGTGGATGAACTAAGGTTTATCTATCCGTCGGAGGCGTAGGATGAAGATAGTCTCTCTCAAGCAACCCTGCAATCAAATACAAGAAATCTCTTGCGTCCCCAACACACCCAATACAATAGCAAATTGTATAGGTGCACTAGTTCGGCGAAGAGATGGTGATAAAAGTGTAGTACGGATAGTAGATATGAGTTTTTGTAGTGCGAACAATAAAAAACAGCAAGGTAGTAAATGATAAAACGGAGCACAAACAGTTTTGCAACAATAAAAAATGAGGCCTAGGGTGCATACTTTCACTAGTGCAATCTCTCAACAATGCTAACATAGTTAGATCATATGATTATCCCTCAAAGTGCAATAAAGAGTCACTCTCAAGTTCCTATTAGCGGAGAACAAAAGATAGGAATAGTTTTTACGGTATGAAACCACCTCGAAGCTATTCTTTCCGATCAATCTATCCTAGAGTTCGTACTAAAATAACAGCAAGCTATTCTTTACGATCAATCTAATCAAGAGTTCGTACTAAAATAACACCATATGATACATATCAACCAACTCTAATGTCACCTAGATACCCCAATGTCACCGCGAGTACCCGTGAGTTAATTATACTATATGCATCAAACAATTTCAGATTCATAATACTCAATCCACACAAAGAACTACAAGGAGACCGCAAAGTTTCTATCAGAGAAAAGATAAAAAAACATGCATCAACCCCTACGCATAGATTACCCCAAAGTCACCTCGGGAATCTGTAAGTTCAGTGCCATAACATATATCAAGTGAATCAAAATAATACCCCATTGTCACCACGAGTTTTCATATGCAAGACATATGTCATGTGTTCTCAGATCTGAACATTAAATCCGACAAGACAAAACTTCAAAGGGTAAACATTCAATTCATCACAACAAGAATAGAGAGGGGAGAAACATCATATGGTCCATCTATGTTAACAAAGCCCATGATACATCAATATTGTGACATCTCTAGATCACGCGCGCGTGAGAGAGAGAGAGAGATTAAACACATATCTACTAGTACAAACCCTCAGCCCCGAAGGTCGACTACTCCCTCCTCATCATGGTGGCCGCCGGGATGATGAAGATGGCGACCAGTGATGATCTCCCCCTCCTCCAGGGTGCCGGAACGGGCTCCCAATTGGTTTTTGGTGGCTACAGAGGCTTGCGGCGGCGGAACATCCGATCTAGGGTCTCCGTGAGGATTTTTGGAATATTTGGGAATTTATAGGGCGAAGAGGGTGTGCGGGAGGCCACCGAGGTGGGCACAACCTACCGGGGCGTGCCTGGGAGCCCATCTGAGCCCTGGTGGGTTGTGCCCTCTCGGGCACCCCCAAGGTGCTGCTCTCACCTATTGGTAGTCTTCTGGTCCATAAAACCTCCACAAAAAGTTTCGCGATGTTTGGAGAACTTTCATTTCTGCGCAATACACAACGCCACGGTAGTTGTGCTGAAAACAGCGTCAGTCCCGGTTCATTCCATGCAAATAATACAAAAACCATATAAAATTATTGTAAACATGGCATGAGTACTTCATAAATTATAGATACGTTGGAGACGTATCATATAGTTGGGTTTTACCTTAATGATCTTTAGTAGTTGCGGATGCTTGCTAGCATTCCAATCATAGGTGCATATGATCCAAGTATGGAAAGTATGTTATCTCATGCCCCTCCCTCATATAAAATTGCAGTAATTATTACCGGTCTAGTTGTCGATTGCCTATGTAGAAAATATTTCTCTCGTGTTACAAATGCTATATAGTAAACCACTAACTTTTATTATCTTGCAATTTACTCCTAGTTTTATTTCTCGCTAAGTACATCTAATTTTATTCTTGCAAACTAATCCTTACACCTACAAAATAGTTGCATACTTGTTCTAGGTAAAGCGAACGTTAAGTGGGCGTAGAGTTGTATCGGTGGTCGATAGAACTTGATGGGAATATAAATTCTATCTTCGGCTCCTCATTGGGTTCGACACTCCTATTTATCAAAAAACATATAATTGATCCCCTATACTTGTGGGTTATCAGTTACTTTGACCTGCATTGTGGTGATATCATTAATGTCCAGTTGGTAAGCGAACATGTTTCCATTGAGATTTATATGACATTGAATGAGTCTCGAGGAGGTCACAGAGGCGTTGCCAGACCTTGTGCTGGTAAGGTGTTTGTGCCTATCTAGTTGCTTTTTTCCGTTTTCCTTTCATCTTGTAGTGTAAGATCTGTCCTTCTAATTTTAGTAATTCATTTTCTTCACATCTGACAGGATCAAGATGGACCTAGAGGGGGGCTGAATAGGTACAATTAAAATTTTCTATTGTTACTTAGCAATTATAGGCAATCTTGTGGAATATGATAGTGAGCCTAAGAAATGTGAAGGGATTCTAGTGCTAAGCAAGGATAACACAAGCACGACAAGTAAACACAGTATGGTGAAAGTAAAGACTAAGAGAAAGTAACCAAAAGTAGGGAGCTAGGTTTTGGGATAACCGCAACCCTGGGAGACGAGGATGTATGCCGATGTTCACTTCCTTGGAGGGAAGCTAGTTACCGTTAGAAGGTGGGTGTTACCACGAAGGCACACCAACGCAATGATGGCCCATCTATTCTCACTTTGAGACAACACCACTAAGGTGTTTCTCAACCACTAGTGGTAGACCTTAAGGTGATCTCCAAACCATCACAAAACTTTTCCGAGGTTAATCACAAGGGATTTCTATTTTTGTGCTCGGGTTGCTTAGTTGTGCTTAGTTTTGCCCATGACATCTAACTTTCCTCACTTTTCCCTCAACCACTCACTCCATTCTCACAAAATCCCAAACGGGGCCTTGCCGTCGGGTCAAAGCAGTTGACCGTTACCTACTTAGTTACTCACGTGTGGGGCCGCAATTCTTTGGACATGTAGCTCGCGTAAGGCACGTGCGCTGTGGCCATGGTCGCTTAGCAACAAGGTAGCTTGTTGAAAGCACAAGTACTCCATGGGTGATTTTGGTAATTAATGTAAACATACGTCTTGTTGGACTAATACTTCTACCTAGTATATTTCAGAAAAAATCAACATTGGAGTGGCATGGACATGGAGAAGAGGATGTGGAACCCCTTCAAGATGCTAAGGACAATATTGGCAAAAGCTCAAGACTCTAGATTTTCATTTTAGTGATCCAAGATCACATTGAGTCCATAGGAAAGCCAATACTATTAAAAGGGGATGAGGTGTTACTTAATGGCTTGCTTGCTCAAAGTGCTTAGTGATATGCTCCAAATCCCTAAGCTACTTTCTCACATCCACATATGTCCTAAGCCTAAAAGTCAAACTCGGCCCCACCGATTTGATCTATCCAGCGCCACCGAGTTTCATTTGACATAGCCACTGCCAAACCCTAGTCACTTCGGTCTCACCGATGGGATCTCGGTCTCACCGAGATGGGCTTGCAAATTCTTTGTGATCTATTGCAACAATTTCGGGCTCACCGAGTTCGTTCGGTCGGTCCCATCGAGTTTCCTTGACCAATACTTAGGGTGCCTATTACCAAAATTGGTCCCACCGAGTTTGAGAAATCGGCCAAACCAAGTTGAGGATTTACCCTAACCCTTGCACTTCGGTCCCACCGAGTTGACCTTGTCGGTCCCATCGAAAACTCTAACGTTCACATTTTGACCCGAATCGGTCTCACCGATTTCCACCATTCGGTCCCACCGAGTTTGGGAATCTATGTGTAACGGCTAGATTTCGTGTGGAGGCTATATATACCTACACCCACTCTTCATTCGAGGAGAGAGCCATCAGAACGTGCCTAGACTTCTAGCATTCATTTTCTAGGAGAGAACCACCTACTCATGTGTTGAGACCAAGATATTCCATTCCAACCACAAGAATCTTGATCACTAGCCTTCCCCAAGTTGCTTTCCACTCAAATCATCTTTCCACCATAGCCAAATCTGTGAGAGAGAGTTGAGTGTTGGGGAGACTATCATTTGAAGCACAAGAGCAAGGATTTCATCATCAACACGCCATCTATTACCTTTTGGAGAGAGGTGTCCCCTAGATTGCTTAGGTGTCACTAGGGAGCCTCCGTCAAGATTGTGAAGTTTAACCAAGGAGTTTATAAGGGCAAGGAGATCTCCTACTTCGTGAAGATCTACCCTAGTGAGGCAAGTCCTTCGTGGGCGATGACCATGGTGAGATAGACAAGGTTGCTTCTTCGTGGACTCACGCAACCGTTACACTGCGTGGGTTGAAGTCTCCACCAACGTGGATGTACAATAGCACCACCTATCGGAATCACGCCAAAAATCTCTATGTCATGAATTGCGTTTACACACTCCAATCCCATCCCTTTACTTTCTTGCAAGTTGCATGCTTTACTTTCCGCTGCTCATATACTCTTTGCATGCTTGCTTGAATTGTATTGTGTATGCTTCAAATTGTGTTAATCTACCACCTCAACTTGCAAAACTTAAAAAGTACTAACTTTATTCGTTGAGGGTCTAATAACCCCCCTCTAGACACCGCTTCTCAATCCTTTCAATTGGTATCAGAGCATTGGTCTCCGTCGCTTTGGTTTAATCACCATTGGAGGAGGATGGAGGAGTCTACGTTGGGGAGTCTCAGACGTAGAGTGCCTATGCTTGATGGAGAGTTCTTTAGTGAGTGGAAAAATGAGATGCTTGGAATTTTTCATGAATATAACTTGAACAAGTACATTACTACTCCTTGTGAACCCCTTGTTGATCCCTTGCATCCTACCCATGATGAGTCTCTTGACATGATTCACAATCTTAGAACTATCAATCTTATCACTAGAGGCTTGCCTAGAAACTTGATTGGTCACATGCCAACTCTTGATTGTGCTTATACTATATGGAGATTTCTTGAGGAACGATTTCTGGACTATTCCTTGAAAAACTTAGATGAGATTCTTCATAAGTCTATTGCTTTGAATAAGATGAATCCCAATGATCCTATTTTTGGAGATTGTTTATTTGAGGTTACCAATCTTATGCGTGCCAAAGGAGATGTTGGAATCATTAGCAATATTATTTTCAAAGCTATTAGAATTCATAGAGATGAACATTATCAAAATCATATATCTAATGAATCACTCTCTCTAGGAAATGATCATCTACAAGATGATGTTGAACATGGATACTATGATGAGGATGATGATAATGACTTTGATCTTGAAGAGTCTATGAGAAACTTTGGTCTTATGGCTAACTTTCGCGGCTACATGGCTGGAGGAAAGGAATGGGTCCTTGATAGTGGATGTACCAATCACATGATCGGAGACAAAGATATGTTTCGTGAGCTTGCTGAAAACGATAACCCTCGAAAGTATGTCACTTTTGGTGATAACTCAAAGGGTCAGGTGGTTGGCCTTGGTAAGGTGGCTATCTCACATGACAGCTCCATACAAAATGTTATGCTCGTTGAATCTCTTGGCTATAATCTATTTTCTGTATCTAGACTAGCTTACTTTGGTTTCAATATCCTATTTACTGAAGTAGATTGCTGATAACCCACAAGTGTAGGGGATCAATTGTAGCCTCTTTTGGTAAGTAAGAGTGTCGACACCAACGAGGAGATAAAGGTAGGACAAATATTCGCTCAAGTTCTATCGACCACCGATACAACTCTACTCACGCTTGACGTTCGCTTTACCTAGAACAAGTATGAAACTAGAAGGACTTTGTAGGTGTTGTTGGATAGGTTTGCAAGATAATAAAGAGCACGTGAAAATAAACTAGGGGATGTTTAGATAAAGAGCAATAAAGTAATTATAGCAAGTGTGGAAAGGTGATGGTAGGAGTTGTGGAATTGTCCCTAAGCAATTGACTACTTTACTAGGCCGATAACAAGTTTTATGTGGGAACGGCATAAGATAACATACTTTCTCTTCTTTGATCATATGCACTTATGATTGGAACTGTAGGAAGCATCTGCAACTACTAAAGATCATTGAGGTAAAACCCAACCATAGCATTAAAGCATCAAGTCCCCTTTATCTCATACGCCACAACCCCTTACTCGGGTTTATGCTTCTGTCACTCAAGTAACCCACTATAAGTGTCACATCCCTAGTTCTGGCCTAACCTATGCCAGCTTCCATGTGAGCATCATGTTTAAATTCAAATGAAACTTGAATTGAGGATTGTTGAAACCTCAGAAATCTAATTAAAAGAAGGGCAAGCACCTTTTAAATTGCATTCTGTGAATCCAAAATGCCCTAAAAATAGTTTTGTGAATTTTGGCAAGAGTTATATATCAAACCAAAATTTTGGAACATTTTTAAGGAATTATTTGGTCTCTGAATTTAAATCAATAATCTATTTGAATTTGGGGATATATTCATAATATATAATGAATATATCTTCAAATGCTTTGAAATGTTTTATGTACTTTTGGAATAGTCCAGAGAGGTAACATAAAATATTTCAGAATGATTTGGCACTGTTAGAAATTATTTTGAATTTGAAAACAGTGGCAAAATAAAAATAAAAGGGTAACAGAACAGAAAAATTAAAAAGAATAGTACTCACCTGGTCCACTTACCTGGTGGCCCAACAGGACCGGCCCAGCGCAGCCCAGCCCACCTTTTCCTGTCGTCTTCCTCCCCTCGCCCCGAAGCAGCTCGGTGGCGAGCGCTGGCGACACCGTGGCCTCCTCCCTGCCTGCCTCACGCCCTCGAGGCCCTTCCAGCGCCACCGAGACAGCCACGCACCCCCCAGGCCTCTCACTCTCTCCCCGAGCTCCTCCCCTCCTCTGGCTCTCTCGCACGCAGCCACCGAACACACCCGCCGCCGCCGACGAGCACCACCACGGCCACCGGGCACCCCTCACCCTTCCGTCGAGTCCAGAAGAACCGCAGGAACCTCCTCGTCCTCCCAATCGAGCTACAAGACGCCAGGAGGCCCTGCTTCATCGTCATCACGGTCATCTCCAACCTCGGGCACACGAGCCCCTTGCCGTCGATTCGCTGCACTCCGGTCGCCCTCGAGCCCACTGACCCTCCAAACAGACTCACGGTGAGCCCCCGAGTCGTCCTCCCCTTCTCCCCTGGTCTCTTTCGACCTCTAGGCCATAGCCCCGTCTTGGCCGAGAACCCCACGCTTCCGGCGATGTCGCCGCCGTCACTGCAGCCAGTAAGGCTCGAAATCAAGCACGGCACCGTGCTCCTAGCATCTTCAGGAGCTCGGTGAGCCCCTTAGCCAGCCCTCCCGTCCTCTGTGTCCTCACGCTCCTCGAACCCGTAGCTCCGGCAGCCGCCGCGGCCGCCACTCCAGCGAGCTCCGGCCACCCCGCACCTCCCGCGTGCCTCCTTTGGATGCGCGCGAGCAAGGGCAACCCTCGGGTTCCCTTGGCTTGGCCCAAAACCGCTCGCAGCGCCACTCTGGCGAGCTCCCGCCGCAGTTTTGGTCATCGCCGGCTGAACGCCGGCAAGCCGATGTGGCTACGTCGTTAACTGCTAATCACGAGGCTAACTAACTTCCTCTCTCACTGACTACTGGGCCCCACGCCCTTAACTAACACCAGTTTAATTTCTGTTCAGTTTTATTTAAACCAAGCGGGACCCACACGTCAGTGACCAACGCAGCCCTATGAGACTGACCAGTGGACCCCACTGGTCAGGTTTGACCTGGTCAGCGCTGTTGACTTGCTGACGCAAGCATGACATAGTGCTGACGCAATAAGTGACTTTCTGGTTTAAAAATAAATCAGGAAATTCCAGAAAATAGTATAAACTTCTAAAAATCATAGAAATTCAACCGTAACTCCAAATGAAATTAATTATATATGAAAAATGATCAGAAAAATCCAATCTATCCATCTGCACTGGTTTCATGCATGTTTAAACAACTTAACCTTGCTGTTTAGTGCAAAATATGATAAGGCGCTATTTGAATTCATAAATTGAATTTGGGATTGAACCTTTGGCTCAATATGACCCAAATCCATCTGGTTGTAGTTGCATTAGGCCAACACACTCATATTGCCATGTCATGAGCATGCATCATATTGTGCATTGCATTGATTGTATTTCTTCTCTATTGCCGGTATCTGTCCCCTCTCGGTAGACGATGTTCCGACGTTGTGATCGTTAACAGTGATGAAGACTCAATGCTATCTTTAGAAGTGCCAGGCAAGAAAACCCCCCTTGTTCATTCTGATACAATCCTACTCTCTCGCCCTGCTCTCTTTTACTGCATTAGGACAACAACGAGTCATTTGTTACTTGCTGCGGTAGCTGAACCCCTTTATCCTCTGCATGACATGTCATTGCCACAGTAAATAGATGAAACCCACTAGTATGAGTAGGAGTTGCTTGAGCCCTGTTGTGCCTACTCATTCATGTTTGTTTGTCATGCCCGCTACTTCTTAGAGTTGGGTCAAGTCTGATTCATCGGGAATGAATCAGAGGTGTGTGAGCATGTCCTACTGTGTGTGAGCTAAGTGTGTGAACACGATTTGGTAAAAGGTATCGGTGAGAGGCCATGTAGGAGTACATGGTGGGTTGTCTCATTGAAGCCGTCCTTAGGAACTAAGTTCTGTGTTTGTGATCCATGATTCAGCTACTACCATGCATTGGGCCCTGAAATATGACCCCGCTTGACTTCTTATTCACCCTTGTCCTCTGTCCAGGAGTTGCAAGTAGTTTCTGGTGTTTGTAGTATGCTGGAGGCCGTGCGCAGTGCTGACCGGAGGGGTGGGCTGTGATGCGTAGGCACGTGGCACGGTGTACCGGGCACCCGTTTGGTGTCTCGGGAACCCTGCACACATAGTTTGGGGCTGTGAGCGAAACTCTGGCCGGATCTCCTCATGGATGGAACCCGAATAGGCGATAAACCTGGACTAGAGACTTGAGTGTTTAGGTAGGTCGTGGTCTACACCCACGTCGGCTTTCGCTTGAAGTCTGCCGAGCACATGTCGTGTGCAGACGCTAAGTGGTGGAAACATGTATGAAGAAGTACACCCCTGCAGGGTTAACATCATCTATTCGAATAGCCGTGTCCGCGGTAAAGGACTTCTGGGTTGCTTATAACAGTTCATAGATAAGTGAAAGTGGATACTCTAAAATACGCAAGATAAGTGTGAGTGCTATGGCTGGCGTTCTCGTAGGGAGACGGGAGCGGATCCATAGTGGTGTATTGATATGGTGAATATGTGGACTCATGTGCGCCACCTCAAAAGAGTTACTTGCAATCGTAGTTCAGGATAGCCACCGAGTCAAAGCTGGCTTGCTGCAGTTAACTCCACCGTCCCCTTTGTTGATTAAGATGCATATGTAGTTAGTTCTGATGTAAGTCTTGTTGGGTACATTTGTACTCATGTTTGCCTATTTTATGTTTTTGCAGAGAGACGTCATCTCGCTAGTAGGTCCGTGTGGTCTTCGATGTTTAGCTTGTTACCTCAGCTACGATCTTGTGCCCTCGGCAGGATCTGGTAGATAGTCAGGCTTCTCAGCCTTTTTCATTTGTAGATGTCTGTACTCAGACATGTTAAGCTTCCGCATGTGTTTGACTTGTATGCTCTGAATGTTGGGTCATGAGACCCATGATTGTAATATCTCGCTCCCCGGAGCCTATTGAATAAATACTTGAGTCGTAGAGTCATGTTGTGATGCCATGTTGTATTTGCACATATGGAGCATATTGTGTGTATGTTATTGAAATGCTTGGTATGTGTGGGATCTGACTATCTAGTTGTTTATCCTTGGTAGCCTCTCTTACCAGGAAATGTCTCCTAGTGTCTCCACTGAGCCTTGGTAGCTTGCTACTGCTCCGGAACACTTAGGCTGGCCGGCATGTGTCCTTCTTCGTTCCTGTGTCTGTCCCTTCGGGGAAATGTCACGCGATGAATACCGGAGTCCTGTTAGCCTGCTACAGCCTGGTTCACCGGAGTCCTGCTAGCCCAGTGCTACAGCCTGGATTCACTCGCTGATGACCGACACGTTCGATGCTGGGTCATGGATGCCTGTCCCTGTAAGTTTGTGCCACTTTGGGTTCACGACTAGCCATGTCAGCCCAGGCTCCTTATCATATGGATGCTAGCGACACTATCATATACGTGTGCCAAAAGGCGCAAATGGTCCTGGGTAAAGGTAAGGCGACACCCGTGGGAATACCATGCGTGAGGCCGCAAAGTGATATGAGGTGTTACATGCTAGATCAATGTGGCATTGAGTCGGGGTCCTGACAATAAGCAAATCATGAACGTATTGCAACACCCTACAGCGGGAATCCCTCACGCTTGTGCGACACGGAGGGCAGAATAGGACAGCAACATAAACACAAGTAAATTAAGCCAATCATAGCAATTCACCAATCACCTATACGACAACGAAAATGTACTCAGACATCATAGGATGGCAACACATCATTAGATAATAATATGAAGCATAAAGCACCATGTCCAAGTAGAGGGTACAGCGTGTTGCGGGAGAGTGGACCGCTGAATATAGATGGGGGAAGGTGATGCACATGTTGGTGAAGATGATGGAGGTGTTTGTGTAGATCGCGGTGATGATGATGGCCCCCGGCGGTGTTCCGGCGCCACCGGATGCAAGGGGGAGAGAGCCCCCCTTCTTCTTCTTCTTCCTTGACCTCCTGCCTAGATGGGAGAAGGGTCTCCCCTCTAGACCTTGGCTCCCATGGCGTGCGAGGGGCGAGAGACCCTCCGAGATTGGATCTGTCTCTCTGTCTCTCTCTGTTTCTGCGCTGTCCGATTCTGCCCTTTCACCGTTTCTTATATATCCGGAGATCCGTAACTCCGATTGGATTGAAACATTTGCCTAGATTTTTCTCCCAAAATTAGCTTTCTTGCGGAAAAAGAAGAGCATCAACTGCCTTACAGGGTGCCCACGAGGATCAGGGGCGCTCCCCCTGCCTCGTGGCCCCCTCGGGCACCGTCTCGCGTTGGTTTTTCTTCCCAAAAATCATAAGTATTCCAGAAATGATCTTCGTCCGTTTTTATCCCATTTGGACTCCGTTTGATATGGGGTTTCTGTGAAACATAAAACATGCAACAAACAGGAACTGGCACTGGGCACTGGATCCATATGTTACTCATAAAAATAGTATAAAAAGTTGCCAAAAGTATATGAAAGTTGAATAATATTGGCATGGAACAATCAAAAATTGTAGATACGATGGAGACGTATCAGCATCCCCAAGCTTAATTCCTACTCGTCCTCGAGTAGGTAAATGATAAAAAAGATAATTTCTGATGTGGAATGCTACCTAGCATAATCTTGATCATATGTCTAACGATGGCATGAATATTAAAACACGAGTCATTCAAAGCAATAGTCTATCATTTGACATAAGAACAATAATACTTCAAGCATACTATTGAAGCAATCATGTCTTTTCAAAACAACATGAGAAAGAAAGTTATCCCTACAAAATCATATAGTATGGCTATGCTCCATCTTCATCACACAAAATATTCAAATCATGCACAACCCCGATGACAAGCCAAGAAATTGTTTCATACTTTTGACGTTCTCAAACCTTTTCAACTTTCACGCAATACATTAGCGTGAGCCATGGATATAGCACTATAGGTGGAATAGAGTATGATGGTGGAGGTTGTGTGGAGAAGACAAAAGGGGAGAAAGTCTCACATCAACGCGGCTAATCAACGGGCTATGGAGATGCCCATCAATTGATTTCAATGCGAGGAGTATGGATTTCCATGCAACGGATGCACTAAGAGCTAAGTGTATGAAAGCTCAAAATGAAACTAAGTGGGTGTGCATCCAACTTGCTTGCTCATGAAGACCTCGGGCATTTGAGGAAGCCCATCATCGGAATATACAAGCCAAGTTCTATAATGAAAATTCCCGCTAGTATATGAAAGTGATAACTCAAGAGACTCTCTATATGAAGAACATGGTGCCACTTTGAAGCACAAGTGTGGTAAAAGGATAGTAACATTGCCCCCTTTTTTTATTTTTTTGCGGGCTTCTTTGGCCCCTTTTTCATTTAGGCTTGTTTGGCCTCTCTTTTTATATATATATATATATATATATATATATATATATATATGTTTATTTTTTATGGGGTAATGCTCTATAATGATGATCATCACACTTTTATTTACTTAAACTCAATATTACAACTCGATACTAGAACAAAGATATGACTCTATATGAATGCCTCCGGTGGTGTACCGGGATGTGCAATGATCTAGCATAGCAAAGATATCAAAAAATGGACAAGCCATGGAAACATCATGCTAGCTATCTTACGATCATGCAAGGCAATATGACAGTGAAAGATCAAGTCATGTATATGATGATGATGGAAGTTGCATGCCAACATATCTCGGAATGGCTATGGAAATGCCATGATAGGTAGGTATGGTGTCTGTTTTGAGGAAGATATAAGGAGGCTTATGTGTGATAGAGCATATCGTATCACGGGGTTTGGATGCACCGGCGAAGTTTGTACCAACTCTCGAGGCGAGAAAGGGCAATGCACGGTACCGAAGAGGCTAGCAATGATGGAAGGTGAGAGTGCGTATAATCCATTGACTCAATATTAGTCATAAAGAACTCACATACTTATTGAAAAAATTTATTAATCATCAAAACAAAGTACTATGCGCATGCTCCTAGGGGGATAGATTGGTAGGAAAAGACCATCGCTCGTCCCCGACCGCCACTCATAAGGAAGACAATCAATAAATACCTCATGCTCCAACTTCATTACATAATGGTTCACCATACGTGCATGCTAAGGGAATCACAAACTTCAACACAAGTATTTCTGCAATCCACCCTCACCCACTAGCATGATTCCAATATCACCACCTTTATATCGCAAAACTATTTCAAGGAATCAAACATATCATATTCATCGATCTACAAGTTTATGTAGGATTTTATGACTAACCATGTGAATGACCAATTACTGTCATCTCTATAAATAGATATAAGTGAAGCAAGAGAGTTTAATTCTTTCTACAAAAGATATGCCCACTCTCTAACAAATATAAGTGAAGCAAAAGAGCATTCTACAAATGGCGGTTTTCTATGTGAAGAGAAACAGTCAATCCAAACTTCAAATGATATAAGTGAAGAACATGAAGCATTCTATAAATAAACCATGTACTATCTCATACCAGCATTGTGCATAAAGGAAAAGTGAAAACTAAATGCAAAAGACCCTCCAAGACTTGCACATATCGCATGAACGAAACAAATCCGAAAACATACTTATACTTGTTGAAGAAGGAGGGGATGCCTTCCGAGGTGTGACGCCCGGATACTTAAGCTACAGTGAATCTCCGCTAATGATGCCACGTCACCCCGATTATTGTTGCTAGTCTCGCATTAGTTTGAAACCGAATTCAAATTCAAATTGAAAAAGAAAGTCGAATTATTATTTCTGCAAACGGTAAAACACAAATGTTTGCCGGGTTGCAATATTTCACTAACTAATTTTCATGAATAATCCAATATTATCTAGGATATTAAGTTTCCCCTAACCTATTTAAAACAGTGCCCAGAATAGCCTTTTTAATCCATTTGTATTTAAGCAAAATTCAAATGAGTTTAGTTAAGCTCCAAACTTTTTGTGGCTTTCACAAATATTACATAGTAATTGTATGGCAAGTTTCATATATAACAAAAATCATTTGATGGCCCAACCTAATACAAAATAGGATCTAAAAATACAAAGAAAATGGAAAAAAGTAAAACGGACCTAAACGAGGGTGCCACTGGGCCATAAGTGGCCACACAGCCCACCCGACCAAAACCTTCTCCTACCTCCCGCTACAGGAACAGAGGGTGTGTGTGGCGCACATCCACGACGGCCATGGCCGTGGATGCTCTCCACGTCTCCTCCCTGGGCTTACAACTACGTCGGACGAAACCCTAGCCCCCACCTCATCCAGCCCCCCCTAGATCCCCCTTCGCCCCACTCCTCATCTTCTTGTTTTCGAGCTCGAAAGCCCTGCGGTCACCATTATCTCGCCCTTGTTACCGCGGCTACCGTCCTCGCCGTCCCTCGGGAGCACGTCCAGGAGGTCCACCAAGGCCGCCTTTGTCCGTTCTGGGCATCGATTCGAGCCGAGGCGCTGCGTAGCCGTCGTCATCTTCATCTTCTCCGCACGGCCGCCACCACCTCGTCGTTGTTGCCGCTGCTTCGAGACTCCCCCGTCCTCCTAACCTCGTCCACAAGAACTGGGGTGAGCTCCTCCCTCAGATCCCCTTTTATCCCGTTCGATTTGGACGCCGTAGGCCGCCTTCACCGTAGTGCCCGATCTCGGGCGTACACGTACGTATGAGCGTGTGTGTGGCTGTCGTTGCTGCCGCTGCCATGTTGACCTATTGCCGCTGTTGTACCGTGCCCCCACCGCGCCTGTCGACGCCCGCAACCGCCCACGCCCTCTCCTGGCTGCGCCTCACGCGCACCCGTTGCTGCTACTCTGCTTCTAGCTACTACTTCTGCTGCTACCAAGTACTGCTGTTGCGCCACCGCTGTGCCTGCTTCGGCCGCCTCCACGCCTGATGCCGTCCCCGCGCTGCTCGACGCCCGCAACCCCCCCCCCCACTTCGGTCGTGCCCGCCGGAGCCTGTCCGTGCCCGCCAGGGTCGCCACCGCTCGGGGCCTCCCCCTGCTCCCCGCCCCCGGTCTCTACTGGGCGAGGCCGCCGACGCCTTGTGCCTGCGCGAGCCCAACCGGCCCCCTCTGTTGACTTGGAGGGGATAACCCCAGTTAGTTTAGCGCTAACCTTTCCCCCACTGTCACTGCCAAACTGGCCCTGCCCTAGTTAATTTGTTAAACTAATTAGGTGCTAATTACCCCTAAAATAGCCACTGACATTGGGCCCCACTGCAATTAATTAGTCCCTGGTTTATATTCAACTCTGATTAGTATATCACCCAATGACATGTGGGGCCCCGTGTGCTGTTCATTTGGATAAGGCTCACATAGTCAGCCATTAACTTTCACTCTGGGCCCACTGCCAGCCTCACGTGCAAAAGTGTGGGTACACTTTCTGGAAACCATAGCATTTAGATATTAAAATGATTTCCGAATTAAAGTAATTCTATAATTTCAGAAAATGTTTAAATCTTTGTAAATTCATATAAAATAAACCGTAGCTCGGATGAAAAAGTTTTCTACATGAAAGTTTCTCAGAACGACGAGACGAATCCGGATACGCAGCCCGTTCGTCCGCCACGCGTCCCTAGCATAGTGAACCTGCAACATTTCACCTCCGGTTCATCTGTCCGAAAACGCGAAACACTTGTGATACTTTCCCGGATGTTTCCCCCCTTCATCGGTATCACCTCCTACTGCGTTAGGTCACCTCTAGCACCGCGTATTGCCATGCTATGCTTTCTGATACTTTGATTGCTTTGTTATTTATTGTGTTCCCCCTCCGTTACTTCTTTCCGGTAGACCCCGAGGCTGCCGATGACACCCAGTTCAACTACGGTGTTGACGACCCCTCCTTGCAAGAGCAACCAGGGAAGCCCCCCCCCCCTTTGATCACCAGATATTGCCTATTCTTCTCTATACTGCTTGCATTAGAGTAGTGTAGCATGTTACTGTTCGGTTACTCCTATTCTGTTGCATAGCCTGTCATTGTTGCTACAGTCATTGATACCTTACCCGCAATCCTAGATGCTCAGTAAAGGATGCTAGTTTATCATCTTTGGCCCTACATTCTTGTCAGTCTGCCATGCTATACTATCGGGTCGTGATCACTCGGGAGGTGATCACGGGTATATACTATATATACATATACTTTACAGATGGTGACTAAAGTCGGGTCAGCTCGTTGAGTACCCGCAAGTGGTTCCGATGTGGGGGCTGGAAGGACAGGTGGCTCCATCTCAGTAGAGGTGGGCCTGGGTTCCTGACGGCCCCCGACTGTTACTATGTGGCGGAGCGACGGGGCAGGTTGAGACCACCTAGGCGAGAGGTGGGCCTGGCCCTGGTCGGCGTTCGCGGTTGCTTCATAATAACACGCTTAACGAGATCTTGGTATTTGATCTGAGTCTGGCCACTGGTCTATACGCACTAACCAACTACGCGGGAAAGATATGGGCACTCGACGTCGTGGTATCAGCCGAAGCCTTCTTGACATCAGCGACAGAGCGGTGCGCGCTGGGTTGGACTGCGTTAACGCAACATCCTTTGTAATGGAGGTTGCTAGGTCTGCTCACCGGCCGCCCTCGCAACGTGCAGGTGTGCAATGGGCGATGGGCCCAGACCCCTGCGACGTGCTGACCTCTTTGTTGTGCCTAGGTGGGGCTGCGACGTGTTGATCTTCCGAGGCCGGGCATGACCCAGGAAAGTGTGTCCGGACAAATGGGATCGAGCATGTTGGGTTATGTGGTGCACCCCTGCAGGGAAGTTAATCTATTCGAATAGCCGTGATCTTCGGTAACAGGACAACTTGGAGTTGTACCTTGACTTTATGACAACTAGAACCGGATACTTAATAAAACACACCCTTCTAAGTGCCAGATACAACCCGGTGATCGCTCTCTAACAGGGCGACGAGGAGGGGATCGCCAGTTAGGATTATGCTATGTGATGCTACTTGGAGGACTTCAATCTACTCTCTTCTACATGCTGCAAGACGGAGGCTTCCAGAAGCGTAGTCTTCGACAGGATTAGCTAT
Source organism: Triticum dicoccoides (assembly GCF_002162155.2). Taxonomy (NCBI): domain Eukaryota; kingdom Viridiplantae; phylum Streptophyta; class Magnoliopsida; order Poales; family Poaceae; genus Triticum; species Triticum dicoccoides. Next base: position 257,525,182 of record NC_041387.1, read on the forward strand.
CCCCCTCTTATTCTGGCATTCTGCAGTTCAGTCCACCGATATGGCCCTTTACACATATACCCATGCATATGTAGTGTAGCTCCTTGCTTGCGAGTACTTTGGATGAGTACTCACGGTTGCTTTTCTCCCTCTTTTCCCCTTTCCCTTCTACCTGGTTTTCGCAACCAGATGCTGGAGCCCTGGAGCCAGACGCCACCGTCGACAACGACTACTACACTGGAGGTGCCTACTACTACGTGCAGGCTGCTGACGACGACCATGAGTAGTTTAGGAGGATCCCAGGCAGGAGGCCTGCGCCTCTTTCGATCTGTATCCCAGTTTGTGCTAGCCTTCTTAAGGCAAACTTGTTTAACTTATGTCTGTACTCAGATATTGTTGCTTCCGCTGACTCTTATATGATCGAGCACTTGTATTCGAGCCCTCGAGGCCCCTGGCTTGTATTAAGATGCTTGTATGACTTATTTATGTTTTAAAGTTGTGTTGTGATATCTTCCCGTGAGTCCCTGATCTTGATCGTACACGTTTGCGTGCATGATTAGTGTATGATTGAATCGGGGGCATCACACGAGGCATCCCCAATCTTAGATGCTTGAGTCTCCTTGAATATTTACTTGGGGTGCCTTGGGCATCCCCAAGGTTGAGCGCTTGCCTCTCTACCTTTTCCTCATATGCAGACCTCCTCGATCAAACACTTCATCCACACAAAACTTCAACAGAAAACTCGGTAAGATCCATTAGTATAATAAAGCAAATCACTACTCTAAGTACTGTTGCAAACCAATTCATATTTTGTTTTTGCATTGTTTCTACTGTAATATGGATTTTCCATGGCTTAATCCACTGATAGAAATTGATAGTTTCATCAAAAACAAGCAAACTATGCATCAAAAACAGAATCTGTAAAAAACAGAACAGTCTGTAGCAATCTGAACATTCACCACACTTCTGGTACCCCCAAATATTCTACAACAATTAGGAAAAATAAATAATTTGCACAGAAAGACATTGCAAAAAGTTTCAGAACCGTTTGACGTTCCAGTAAATAATGTAAAATCACGCACTACAGCCAAAGTTTATGTCCTGCACCGCACAAACCAACAAGCATTGTAAACATCCTAAAGGCAAACCTTGGCACATTATTTTTATAATATAATGGAATTTTACAAGGGGATTATTATTTTTGTTGAAAAGTTTCTGTAATCAAGATTCATAAATTTCCGTGAGCATGAACAAAGTTCAAGGAGCTCTCCCACTTCCACAATGCTTGTCTTTCTCACTTTCACTTTCCTATTTGAAAAGTTTTGGGTTCCCCTCTTTATTTTTTTTGTTTTTAAACTCTATAAATGCACTCGACAGAAATAGATTACTCTCTAAGACTTCCGGGTTGTCTCCCTGGCAGCGCTTTCTTTAAAGCCATTATGCTAGGCATATAGTGCTCAAGTGATGGATCCACCCGGATCCCAAGGTATATCAAAGCCAATTTTAATTAACAATGATTTGTAATTTAGTAGTGAGCACAAAGTAACATATATCAAGCAATAACAAATTCTAACTCTCTTCCTATGCATCGGCATGTCATAAAAAGAACAATTCATGCACACCAAGTAAAGGCCAATGCATAGTCTAAGCAGTTTCTTGCAATTCTATCATGTTGGAAACATAGAGAGGTGGAGATATAGTTCCTCTCTCATAATAATTGCAAGTAGGAGCAGCAAGCACATGCATATTATATCTATCAAAATCATCATGTGTAGTAGTAGAACGCAACCCATCAATATAATCCTTAATAAGCACAAACTTCTCCAATATAGTGTAGTTTGGAGAATTCAAAAGATAATAGGACAATCATGCGTGGGTGGAATAGCAACAATTTCATGTTTAACATAAGGAACTATAGCAAATTCATCTCCATAAGCATAATTCATATTGGCATCTTGGCCACAAGCATAGCAAGCCTCATCAAAAAGGGGTATTTCAAAAGAATCAACAGGATCATAACAAGCATCATAGCAATCATCCTTCAGTAAGCACGAAGGGGAATTAAACAATGTATGAGTTGAAGACTTACTCTCATTAGAAGGAGGGCACGGGTAGCTAATCCGCTCTTCCTCCTTTCGTTCTTCTCTCTCCTCATCATCTTTTTCATCCAATGAGCTAACGGTTTCATCAATTTCTTCTTCCATAGACTCCTACAAAATATTAGTCTCTTCTTGGACAGCGTAGGAGTCCTCAATATATAGTTTAACATAGGCATTAGAAGCATAATTATTATAGCAATATTTAAGTATGGAAATTTTTTTGGATTTGTAAAGAGTAGCATCATATGTTTCAATCAAAGAAGCAATTTCATAAGCACCCTTAAAAGCAACAAATTCTTCAATTTGTTGAACATCATAGTAATTATAAACACCCTTAGCATACAAAGATACGATTCCATTATCACTAAACTCACATTGGTAGGAAAGGTGTTTCTTAGGGTTTTCAGAACAACAAGTAAAATCATATATTTCACATAAATTCCAAGAATTGCATTGCAAACAATGAATTTGATCCAGTAAAAGTTTCCCCCTTTCAGATATACAGTGTTGCACATAACAAGCATGCTCATATAAAGATTTCCCCCCAACTAAGCTAGTTGGGGTTTTAGCACGAGCATAGAGGGATCGAAGATGATCCAAGTAAAAAGCTTCAGGAGTGTGATAGATTTTGAGTGGTTCTTCAACCATTGGTGTAGTAGGTACAACTAATTTTTTTGGTATTTTGCGTTTCCTACCCATAACTAAAGATAGAAAAGAACTAAGAACATCAAACAAAAATTACTTAGTGATAAAGCAAACAAGCACACTGATACGTCTCCGTCGTATCTGTAATTTTTGATTGTTCCATGCCAATATTCTACAACTTTCATATACTTTTGGCAAATTTTTATACTATTTTTTGGGACTAACATATTGATCCAGTGCCCAGTGCCAGTTCCTATCTGTTGCATGTTCTATGCTTCGCAGAAACCCAATATCAAACGGAGACCAAACGGGATAAAAACGGACGGAGAATTATTTTGTAATATTTGTCATTTTTGGGAGGAAGAATCAACGCGAAACGGTGCCCGAGGTGGCCACGAGAGTGGCCCACACCACCACTCCAGGGGGCGCTCCCTACCCTCTCGTGGGCCACCCGTAAGGTGGTTGATGCCCTTCTTTGGCCGCAAGAAAGCTAATTTTTGGAAAACGATCTGGGCGAAGGTTTCAATCCAATTGGAGTTACGGATCTCCAGATATAAAGGAAACGGTGCCAGGGCAGAATTCCAGAACGCAGAAATAGAGAGATAGATCCAATCTCGGAGGGGCTCTCGCCCCTCCCACCCCATGGGAGCCAAGGACCAGAGTGGAATCCCTTCTCCCATCTAGGGAGGAGGTCAAGGAAGAAGAATAAGAAGGGGGCCCTCTCCCCCTTGCTTCCAGTGGCGCTGGAGCGCTGCCAGGGGCCATCATCATCACCGCGATCTTCACCAACACCTCCACCATCTTCACCAACATTTCCATCACCTTCCCCCTTCTATCTACAGCGGTCCACTCTCCCGCAACCCGCTGTACCCTCTACTTGAACATGGTGATTTATGCTTCATATTATTTTCCAATGATGTCTTGCCATCCTATGATGTGTGAGTAGATTTCGGTTGTCCTATCGGTGATTGGTGAATTGCTATGATTGGCTTAATTTACTTGTGTTTATGTTGCTATCCTATTGTGCCCTCCGTGTCGCACAAGCGTGAGGGATTCCCGCTGTAGGGTGTTGCAATACGTTCACGATTCACTTATAGTGGGTTACTTGAGTGACACAAGCATAAACCCGAGTAAGGGGGTTGTGGTGTATGGGATAAAGGGGACTTGATGCTTTAATGCTATGGTTGTGTTTTACCTTAATGATATTTAGTAGTTGCAGATGCTTGCTACAGTTCCAATCTCCATCACCTTCCCCCTTCTATCTACAGAGGTCCACTCTCCCGCAACCCGCTGTACCCTCTACTTGAACATGGTGCTTTATGCTACATATTATTTTCCAATGATGTGTTGCCATCCTATGATGTCTGAGTAGATTTTCGTTGTCCTATCGGTGATTGATGAATTGTTATGATTGGTTTGAGTTGCATGTTTTATTATTGGTGATGTCCTATTGTGCCCTCCGTGTCGCGCAAGCATGATGGATTCCCGCTGTAGGGTTTGCAATATGTTTATGATTTGCTTATGGTGGGTGGCGTGAGTGATAGAAGCACAGACCCGAGTAAGTAGGTTGTTTGCGTATGGGTTAAAGGGGACTTGATACTTTAATGCTATGGTTGGGTTTTACCTTAATGAATCTTTAGTATTTGCGTATGCTTGCCAGAGTTCCAATCATAAGTGCATATGATCCAAGTAGAGAAAGTATGTTAGCTTATGCCTCTCCCTCAAATAGAATTGCAATAGTGATTACTGGTCTAGTAACATAGTCAATTGCTTAGGGACACTTCCACAACTCTTACCACCACTTTTCCACACTCGCTATATTTACTTTATTGCTTCTTTATCTAAACAGCCCCTAGCTTTTATTTACATGCTCTTTATTATCTTGCAAACCTATCCTATCACACCTACAAAGTACTTTAGTTTCATACTTGTTCTAGGTAAAGCGAACGTCAAGCGTGCGTAGAGTCGTATCAGTGGCCGATAGGACTTGAGAGAGTATTTGTTCTACCTTTAGCTCCTCATTGGGTTCGACACTCTTACTTATCGAAAGAGGCTACAACTATCCCGTATACTTGCGGGTTATCACACACACGAGAATATTCACCCCATGCTATGACTCTCCGGCAACGGCGCCAGAAAAAGGTCTTGATAACCCACAAGTGTAGGGGATCAATTTTAGCCTCTTTTGATAAGTAAGAGTGTCGAACCCAACGAGGAGCTAAAGGTAGAACAAATATTCCCTCAAGTTCTATCAGCCACCGATACAACTCTATGCACGCTTGACGTTCGCTTTACTTAGAACAAGAATGAAACTAGAAGGACTTTGTAGGTGTTTTTGGATAGGTTTGCAAGATAATAAAGAGCACGTAAATAAAAACTAGGGGCTGTTTAGATAAAGAGCAATAAAGTAAATATAGCGAGTGTGGAAAAGTGGTGGTAGTAGTTGTGGAATTGTCCCTAAGCAATTGACTACTTTACTAGGCCGATAGCAAGTTTTATGTGGGAGAAGCATAAGCTAACATACTTTCGCTTCTTGGCTCTTATGCACTTATGATTGGAACTCTAGCAAGCATCCACAACTACTAAAGATCATTAAGGTAAAGCCCAACCATAGCATTAAAGCATCAAGTCCCACTATAAGCGAATCATGAACGTATTGCAACACCCTACAGCGGGAATCCCTCACGCTTGCACGACACGGAGGGTACCATAGGACAGCAACATAAATACAAGCAAATTAAACCAATCATAGCAATTCACCAAACATCGATAGGATAATGAAAATCTACTCAAACATCATAGGATGGCAACACATCATTGGATATTAATATGAAGCATGAAGCACCATGTTCAAGTAGAGGGTATAGCGGGTTGCGGCACAGTGGACCGCTGAATATAGATGGGGGAATGTGATGCAGATGTTGGTGAAGATGATGGAGTTGTTTCTGTAGATCGCGGTGATGATGATGGCCCCCGGCGGTGTTCCGGTGCCACCAGAAGCAAGGGGGAGAGAGCCCCCCTTCTTTTTCTTCCTTGACCTCCTCCCTAGATGGGAGAAGGGTTTCCCCTCTGGTTCTTGGCTGCCATGGTGTGGGAGGGGCGAGATCCCCTCCGAGATTGGATCTGTCTCTCTCTGTTTCTGCGCTCTCCGATTCTGCCCTTTCACCGTTTCTTATATATCCGGAGATCCGTAACTCCGATTGGATTGAAACCTTCACCCAGTTTTTTCTCGGAAAATTAGCTTTCTTGCGGCAAAAGAAGAGCGTAAACCACCATACGGGGTGCCCACGAGGGTCAGGGGCGCGCCTGCCCCGCTAGGGCGCGCCCCCCTGCCTCGTGGCCCCCTCGGGCACCGTCTGGCGTTGGTTTTTCTTGCCAAAAATCATAAATATTCCAGAAATGATCTACGTCCGTTTTTATCCCGTTTGGACTCCCTATGATATGGGGTTTCTGCAAAACATAAAACATGCAACAAACAGGAACTGGCACTGGGCACTGGACCAATATGTTAGTCCCAAAAATAGTATAAACAGTTGCCGAAAGTATATGAAAGTTGAATAATATTGGCATGGAACAATCAAAAATTATAGATACGACGGAGACGTATCAATTGCCAAGTGTTTCAAAGAGATAATCATAAAATGTTCTTTACCGGTATACGTAGAGGTGATCTATACATTGTTGATTTCACTAGAAAGCCTCAACCTAGAACTTGCTTAATTGCTAAATCTTTCAAAGTCTGGTTGTGGCATAAACAGTTAGGTCATGTGGGCGTGCGAAACCTTGACAAGATTATTAAAGGTGATCATATCCTTGGTGTTAAAGATGTCATATTTGATAAGGATACACTTTGCAGCGCTTGCCAAGCAGGAAAACAGGTTGGAGGGAGCCACCCCATGAAGAAGATCATGACCACAGGGAGACCGCTCGAACTACTTCATATGGACCTTTTCGGTCCCAACGCCTACAAGAGTCTCGGTGGTAACTCGTTTGGACTAGTCATTGTTGATGATTTTTCAAGATTTGCATGGGTGTTCTTTCTTGATGATAAATCATAGGTCCAAAAGATCTTCAAAAACTTTGCTGGGAAGGCCCAAAATCAATTTCAAGTGAAGATCAAGAAGGTTCGTAGGGACAATGGAATGGAGTTCAAGAATGTCAATGTGGACACCATTCTTGACGAAGAAGGGATTTCACATGAGTTCTCGGCTATGTACACACCTCAACAAAATGGAGTTGTTGAGAGGAATAACCGGACGCTCATCAAAATGGCGAGAATGATGCTTGATGAGTACAAGACGCCAAAACACTTTTGGGAAGAAGCGGTTGAGACAGCTTGTCATGCAACGAATCATCTATATCTTCACAAGCTACTCGGCAAGACGGAATACGAGCTTCTCACCAGTAACAAACCCCAAGTTGGATAGTTTCACGTATTTGGCTCAAAGTGTTACATTCTTGATAAGCATCGTCGGTCTAAATTTGCTCCTAAGTCTAATGAAGGTTTCCTACTCGGTTATGGCTCAAACTCTCACACTTACCGTGTCTACAACAATTTCACCTGAAAGGTTGAAGATACGGTAGATGTGAAGTTTGATGAATCTAACGGCTCGCAAGTAGAGAAACTGCCAATTGGTGTAGGTGACAAAGATCCTTCGGAAGCAATCCAGGACTTGCCTATATGCAAGATTGTGCCAACGGAGGTGAAGGAGAGTACCTCGTCCGTCCAAGTGGAAGCCTCAACTTCACGCCAAGGTGAACAACAAGTTGACTTGGAGGCATCCACAAGTGGGACACATCAAGACGATGAAAATGAGGATGTACAACAAGATGAACCTAGACGACCTCCTTCTCCACCTCCACGGGAGAACAACAATGCCAACAACAACGAAGAAAGACAAGAGAAGAACAAGACAATGAAGAGGATGTTCCACCCCGATCCAAACAAAAGCTCTCGTGAGTTTGAGCAAGAGTCTCAAGAGATCATCCTGTTAAACAAATTTTTGATGACATTCAAACAGGGAGAATTACTCACTTTAAATCTCGTTTAGCTAACTTTTGTGAACATTACTCATTCATTTCTAGAATTGAACCTATAAGGTTGAATAAGCATTAGAAGATCTGGATTGGATAGATGCCATGCATGAATAGCTACACAACTTTGAGAGGAACCAAGTGTGGACGTTGGTTGAAAAGCCCGATGAGAAGCACAATGTCGTTGGAACCAAATGGGTGTTTCAGAACAAGCAAGATGAAGATGGACAAGTTATGCGCAACAAGGCTCGTCTCGTTGCTCAAGGCTACACTCAAGTTGAAGGTATGGACTATGGTGAGACTTATGCCCCCGTTGCTAGATTTGAGTCCATTCGCATCTTACTTGCCTATGCCAATCATCATGACATTACCTTATATCAAATGGATATCAAAAGTGCTTTTCTAAATGGTGAAATTGAGGAGGACGTTTATGTTAAACAACCTCCCGGCTTTGTTAATCCTAAGAAACCCGACCATGTTTACAAACTCCATAAAGCTCTTTATGGACTTAAGCAAGCTCGTAGAGCTTGGTATAAATGCTTGACTAAGTTTCATCTTGAAAAAGGGTTTGAAATTGGGAAAATTGATTCTACACTCTTTACTAAAAGGGTTAATGGAGAATTATTTGTGCGCCAAATTTATGTTGATGATATCACATTTGGTTCAACTAACCCTCATTTTAGTGAAAAGTTTGGAAAGCTTATGTCGGAGAAGTTTGAGATGTCTGTGATAAGTGAACTCAAGTTCTTTCTTGGTTTGCAAATCAAGCAAACTAAGGAGGGAACCTTTATCTCACAAACAAAGTATACCAAGGACTTATTCAAGAAGTTCAACATGCAAGAATGCAAAGTTATGAATACCCCCATGCCTACTAGTGGACATCTTGACTTGACAAAGGATGGCGAACCGGTTAACCAAAAGGTTTACCGCTCTATGATTGGTTCATTGTTTTAACTATGTGCCTCCCGTCCCGATATCATGGTAAGTGTGTGCATGTGTGCACGATATCTAGCTGGCCCCAAAGAGTATCATCTTAAGGTTGTGAAAACGATAGTGAGATACTTAATACATACACCAAATTTTGGCATTTGGTATCCTAAGAGAGCTTATTTTAATCTTGTTGGCTACTCCGACTCGGACTATGCTGGTGACAAGGTTGATAGAAAGTCCACTTCGGCTACTTGTCAATTTCTGGGCAGATCTCTTGTGTCTTGGTCCTCCCAGAAACAAAACTTGGTATCCTTATCCACCGCCGAAGCAGAATACATTGCCGCCGGTTCAATTACTTTGGATGACCCAAACTCTTAAAGATTATGGGATATATGTGAAACATGTTCCATTGCTTTGCGACAATGAGAGTGCTATTAAGATTGCTCATAATCCCGTGCAACATTCTCGAACTAAGCATATTGAAGTTCGTCATCATTTCATTCGAGATCATGTTGCTAAGGGAGATATCAAACTTAAGCATGTTCATACCAATAAGCAATTGGAGGATATATTCACCAAACCACTCGATGGGAAAGTGTTTTGCAGGTGGGAGGTGAATTGAAAATCATTGATGCTTCAAATTTGGAGTAGATACTCCATGTGGATGCATGCACGCCATGAGCCTTACTTTGACTAATCCTTGACAATTCTCTTATGATGATGATCATATGTCTTGGATACTCTTGTACTCTTGCATGCTATCTAACCCTTGTAGGTACTTGGACGAACCCCAACTCTCGGAGATTGCAACTCAATCACATTCTAAGTAATATCTACATCTCCAAGTCTCTACAAAATTGTGGATGAAGAAAAGGAAGCACGATCCATTCAATATATACTTTGACAAACTCCTTATATCAAATTTCATTTTGTATCAAATTCCATGATTGTCACTTTGGATACACAAGTGCTCTTCCTTGCAAGATTAACCCATGTAGGAAGATGAACTTCAACTACAAGTGGTGTTCCCAACTCTTGATGATCTTCAGCAACTTGAGCACCCTACACAAGTTCAACTACATGACCAAGTTCAACACCACCACCCAAGGTATGTCATTCCATCTTAGATAAGCTTTACCCCAAGACATGGGTCCAAGCAACTCAACAAGATGTGAATACATCAAAATTCTTAAACAAAAATGACAACCCCATTTTGTGCTTAAATGATGAGTATGACCTATGATCAAGTGTCCTCACTTCACTCCTAAGTCAATATACTCTAACATAGATGACTTTGTCGCCGACCTTTTCTCGATGAAGTTCTCTGATGTTTGTTTGTGCTCTTGCATTTGTCTCATGCATGCTAATTCCCCTTTCAAAAAAACTTCATCTACATTTCTTTTCTTTTCTCTGTTATTTTCTGCATTTTCCTGCATCCAATTCATTGCAAATCCTTCAGTTTATTCCTTGCATATCCTTTTGGGATCTTAATTGCCTAAGTGAGCTGAGGTGACAAGTATTTTCTCTGGATTGAACTCGGCCTCACCGGTCTATCTACCTCGGTCAAACCGAACCATCTCGGTGCCACCGAACATAACAACTCGGTGCTACCGACTTCAAGGCTAAGAAAAATACTTTGTCACTTGCACCCTGCACATTTTCTCCAGCTCCACTTGATGATACTTGTCCTCTATCAACATCCCATATTACATGTGGCTTTGTAATGTGACTCAAGGACCAAACCTAATTGACTCATGATCCAGAAGTCCCTTCTTGGAAACTGATGTCAAATGGGGAGAGAGAGCAGATCAAAGCTTATCACATAAGAGAGAATGCACTCCTAAAGCTTCTACTGATGCTTTCATTCTTAAGTGGAAAGTTGTTTCATGTCTTCAAGAGGGGAAAAACATGATAATATATGTTATAATTTTGTCTTGCTCTGGTTATTGTCTTGATTGCTCTGATTTTCTTTCCCTATCTTCTCCCGTTATCCAATGTCAGATTCAGGGGGAGAGAGCTCAGTCCTAAGGGAAGAAAATCTCTGGAATTCATTGCATATATTTATTCTTGGGTACATGTCCATATCCAAATAGAGTACCTAGTAATCACTCTCAACATGTCTTCCCAATCTTGGTATTCTTGTGTTCCCTAGTTCTTGCTCTGTCTAGTAGATATTCTTGTGTTATCTAACCTTGTTTACCCAGGTACATCTTCTTGATAGCTAGCTCAAGACCACAAGGTAAGTATATGCATCACACTCATGTGCATGAAGACCTCTTGCTGGTGTACATATTGTTTGCAAGAGAGACTCATGAACATGAAGGTATATTTCCAGCATCTACATCATTTGCTCTGATGCATATAGCCAAGACACATGTAACTCATTGCTTGCTCTGACATGTTTATGCATTCTCATACTATTATGATCCATCATCACATGATTGCATATATGTAGGGGGAGTTATCGCATGTTGCATGTCTTGCCACAACTTTACTTGCTATTTCCTTATATCTTTATCTAAAGCTTTGATGTATGTTGTCATCAATTACCAAAAGGGGGAGATTGAAAGCACAAGTTCTCCCTCGGTGGTTTAGGTAATTAGTGTGAACATATCTCTTGTTGGACTAATAATTCTACCTAGTATATTTTAGATAAGTTCAACATTGGAGTGGCATGGACATGGACAAGAGGATGTGGAACCCCTTCAAGATTCTAAGGACAATATTGGCAAAAGCTCAAGATTCTAGATTTTCATTTTAGTGATCCAAGATCACATTGTGTCCATAGGGAAGCCAATACTATTAAAAGGGGATGAGGTGTTGCTTAATGGCTTGCTTGCTCAAAGTTCTTAGTGATATGCTCCAAAGCCCTCAACTACTTTCTCACATCCACATATGTCCTAAACCTAAAAGTCAAACTCGGTCCCACCGATGTGATCTATCTGATGCCATCGAGTTTCATTTGACATAGCCACTGCCAAACCCTAGTCACTTTGGTCTCACTGATGGGATCTCGGTCTCACCGGATGGGAATGCAAATTCTCTATGATTTATTGCCACAATTTCAGTCTCACCAAGTTTGTTCAGTCGATCCCACCGAGTTTTCTTGACCAATACTTCGTTTGCCTATTACCAAAATCGGTCAAACCGAGTTGAGGATTTACCCTAACCCTTGCACTTCGGTCCCACCGAGTTGGCCTTGTCGGTCCCACCGAAAACTCTAACGTTCACATTTTGACCCGAATCGGTCTGACCAGTTTCACTATTCGGTCCCACCGAGTTTGTGAATCTGTGTGTAACGGTTAGATTTTGTTTGGAGGCTATATATACCCCTCCACCCACTCTTCATTCGAGGAGAAAGCCATCAAAATGTGCCTACACTTCCAGCATTCATTTTCTGAGAGAGAACCACCTACTCATGTGTTGAGACCAAGATATTCCATTCCAACCACAAGAATCTTGATCTCTAGCCTTCCCCAAGTTGCTTTCCACTCAAAAATCATCTTTCCACCATAGCCAAATCTGTGAGAGAGAGTTGAATGTTGGAGAGTGAGGGAGTCCTGGATTAGGGGGTGTCCGGATGGCCAGACTATGACCTTTGGCCGGACTCCCGGACTATGAAGATACAAGATTGAAGACTTCGTCCCGTGTCCGGATGGTACTTTCCTTGGCATGGAAGGCAAGCTTGGCGACACGATATGAAGATCTCCTCCCATTGTAACCGACTCTGTGTAACCCTAGCCCTCTCCGGTGTCTATATAAACCGGAGAGTTTTAGTCCGTAGGACGAACAACAATCATACCATAGGCTAGCTTCTAGGGTTTAGCCTCTCTGATCTCGTGGTAGATCCACTCTTGTACTACCCATATCATCAATATTAATCTAGCAGGAGTAGGGTTTTACCTCCATCGAGAGGGCCCGAACCTGGGTAAAAACATCGTGTCCCTTGTCTCCTATTACCATCCGCCTAGACGCACAATTCGGGACCCCCTACCCGAGATCCGCCGGTTTTGACACCGACATTGGTGCTTTCATTAAGAGTTCCTCTGTGTCGTCACCTTTAGGCCCGATGGCTTCTTCGATCATCAATCACGACGTAGTCCAGGGTGAGACCTTTCTCCCCGGACAGATCTTCCTATTCAGCGGCTTCGCACTGCGGGCCAACTCGCTTGGCCATCTGGAGCAGATCGAAAGCTACGCCCCTGGCCATCAGGTCAGGTTTGGAAGCTTAAATTACACGTCCCACATCCGCGGGGGCTTGATCTTCGATGGATTTGAGCCACGGCCGAGCTTGCCGCTCTGTCCCGATGGGCATGATCTAACTCTGCCGCCGGACAGCGCCAGAGTGCCGCTCAGGTGTCCGCTCTGATCATTAGCTCGGAGCCGACTGCGCTAGTCGGGGATGGACGGTTGGACGCCAGCCCGAGAGCCGCAATCTCTATGGCGATAGAGCCGAATACTAGCCTAGTCCTTTGCAGGGCCCGTGACTCCAAGGTGCCGGACTCCGCTCCGTACTCCGTATATTCCGCACCCCTTCCGATTGAACCCGATTGGGCTCCGATCATGGAGTTCACTGCCACAGACGTCTTTCAGCACTCGCCCTTTGGCGATATCCTGGATTTACTAAAGTCTCTCTCTTTGTCAAGAGAGCCCTGGCCGGACTATGGTCAGCTGGGTTGGGATGCGGATGACGAAGAAATTCGAAACCCACCCACCACCCATTTTGTAGCCACTGTCGACGATCTAACCAACATGCTCGACTTCGACTCCGAAGACATCGACGGTATGGACGCCGATGAAGGAGACGACCAAGAACCAGCACCTATAGGGAACTGGAAAGCCACCTCGTCATATGACATATACATGGTGGACACCCCCAAAGCAGGGGATGGCGATGAAAAAGCGGAGGACGACCCCTCCAAGAAGCAACCCAAGCGCCGACGTCAGCGGCGCCGCTCTAAATCCCGTCAAAGCAAAAACGGCGATTCCGGCACTGGAGATAACAACACGCTGGACAGTGCCGAAGACAACCCCCTCCAGCAGGATTCAGTGCAGGAGGACGAAGGAGCCAGCCCTCATGAGAGAGCGGCCGACAGAGAGGTCGAGGACGACAATTATATGCCTCCCTCTGAAGACGAGGCAAGCCTCGACGATGATGAATTCGTCGTGCTAGAGGATCCCATCAAACAAGAGCGTTTCAAACGCAGGCTTATGGCCACCGCAAGGAGCCTCAAGGAAAAACAGTAGCAGCTTAGAGCTGACCAAGACTTGCTAGCCGACAGATGGACTGAAGTCCTGGCGGCCGAAGAGTATAAACTTGAGCGCCCCTCCAAGAGCTACCCAAAGTGCAGGCTGCTACCCCAACTTGAGGAGGAAGCAACTAAACCTACATCACCAGCGTACGATGTGCCCGATTGGCCACCCCGTGGCCGCGACACAGAGGCCTTCAGGCCCTCGACCCAAGCCGCGCCCCGGCACCTCTCAAAACATACCAGAGTACGGGGAGACGCAACAGACCTATGAGACATATTGGAGAATAAGGCAAGCCAAACAAGATCGATCTATGGATCGCATGGGCGCCCCGCTTCACGTGACGCTAGCCGTCACGCCGGACATGATAAATACGGCCAGGCCGAATACAACAGACCAAGTTCATCCGAGCTGCGTCGTGATATAGCCCAGTACAGGGGCGCTGCACACCCAGTATGCTTCACAGACGAAGTAATGGATCATCAAATCCCCGAGGGCTTTAAACCCATAAACATCGAATCATACGATGGCACAACAGATCCCGCGGTATGGATCGAGGATTATCTCCTTCATATCCACATGGCCCGTGGTGATGATCTACACGCCATCAAATACCTCCCGCTCAAGCTTAAAGGACCAGCTCGACATTGGCTTAACAGCCTGCCAACAGAGTCAATTACTTGCTGGGAGGACCTGGAATCCACATTCCTTGACAACTTCCAGGGCACTTATGTGCAACCACCAGACGCCGATGACCTAAGTCACATAATCCGGCAGCCCGAGGAATCGGCCAGACAATTCTGGACACGGTTCCTAACCAAGAAAAATCAAATAGTCGACTGTCCGGACGCTGAGGCCCTTGCAGCCTTCAGGCACAACAGCCGAGATGAATGGCTTGCCCGGCACCTAGGACAGGAAAAGCCGAAATCTATGGCATCCCTCACGACACTCATGACCCGCTTTTGTGCGGGAGAAGACAGCTGGCTAGCTCATAGCAATAACATAACCAAGATCCCTGGCAATTCGGATACCAAGGACAACAATGGCAGGTCACGTCGCAACAAGCACAAGCGCCGCATTAATGGCGACAATACTGAAGATACGGCAATCAATGCCGAATTATGAGGCTCTAAACCCGGTGAGCGGAAGAAGCCATTCAAAAAAAACCCTCCGGGCCCATCCAGTTTAGACCGGATACTCGATCGCTCGTGCCAGATACACGGCACCCCCGAACAGCCAGCCAACCACATCAACAGGGATTGTTGGGTGTTCAAGCAGGCAGGAAAGTTACGCACCGAAACGAGAGACAAGGGGTTGCATAGCGATGACGAGGAGGAGCCCCGGCCGCCGAACAACAGAGGACAGAAGGGATTCCCCCCGCAAGTGCGGACGGTGAACATGATATACGCAACCCACATCCCCAAAAGGGAGCGGAAGCGTGCTCTCAAGGACGTCTATGCGTTGGAGCCAGTCGCCCCAAAGTTCAACCCATGGTCCTCCTGCCCGATCACTTTTGATCGAAGGGACCACCCCACTAGCATCCATCACGGCGGATTCGCCGCATTGGTCCTAGACCCAATTATCGACGGACTTCACCTCACCAGAGTCCTAATGGACGGCGGCAGCAGCCTGAACCTGCTTTATCAGGATACAGTGCGAAAAATGGGTATCGATCCCTCAAGGATTAAACCCACAAAGACAACCTTTAAAGGCGTCATACCAGGTGTAGAAGCCAGCTGTACAGGCTCGGTTACACACGAAGTGGTCTTCGGATCCCCGGATAATTTCCGAAGCGAAGAGTTAATCTTCGACATAGTCCCATTCCGCAGTGGCTATCATGCCCTGCTCGGACGAACCGCATTTGCAAAATTCAATGCGGTGCCGCACTACGCATATCTCAAGCTCAAGATGCCAGGACCTCGCGGAGTCATCACGGTAAATGGAAACACCGAACGCTCTCTACGAACGGAGGAGCACACGGCGGCCCTGGCGGCGGAAGTACAGAGTAGCCTCTCAAGGCAATTCTCCAATCCAGGTGTCAAACGTCCGGACAACATCAAGCGAGCCTGAAGTAACCTACAACAAATCCGGCTGGCACGTTCCGAGCAAGCATAGCAGTGCGGCCCCAACCCTAGCCCTCGCCAGATGGTGATATCGGTACCACGGGTACATAATTACGCCTTAGAGATATCATGGGCATAAGGGGAGGGGCACAACTACGGCACGCCCAGAATGCGGATCAACCGCACTAAGGGGCTCCCAATTTTGCCGTTTCCTTCTTATACACTTTCAGGACCCAAGTATTCGGAAGGCCTGTCCGGCAATACACTCGCCGAACACACAATGCAACAGCCAGGGAGAGAACAAGCCGCGTCAAATGTCCAGGTGGTCTCTATAACGAGCTTAATACCTGTTTTACTTAAAATCCCGCAGCTTGCCCCTGGAGGGGGACATGTTAAATAATCCCATCTCTTGCTTATCGCACTACTTGTATCGTTCTGCTTTCATAGCACCCCTTTTTAATAAACAATGCATAGCTCTTATCTATTATTGTACTCATCTATTTTCTATATACAAATATGTTCAGTCATGACATTCTGCAACCGTGCACTTTGGTACGGCCAATACACCAGGGGCTCAAGAAGCCCATAACATGGTGTGAGAAGACCGAACACTCTCATGAGTGTGGCACCCCGAACTTATAGCACTATATGCATCGGCTCCGAATCATGTCTTTGGTCAATAGTTGGGTTTGCCCGACTCCCATGTTTTGGTACCTAACGTTCCACAATGTTGGCTAAGGTAGCGCTAGGAGAACTACTGCGATTGTGCCCTAGTTGAGCTGGGTTAACACCTCAGTAGAGAAAGCTAAAACTAACCGTTATGATAGTGCGAGAGACCGGTTGCTGTTCGCGAGGTTTTTTGAGTCCTTAAAGACTTATGCCTCTTAGAGCGAGGAGGCGGACTTATCCGGCCTAGGCGTGGATAGCGCCCCGAACTCGGTCTTCCGAATACTAGGGGCTTCGCCGAAATTTAAAATTATAGGATTCTATGGCTAAGTGAGAGTGATAAAGCATTATAAGTCCCATGGCCTGGTTCGTTGTGCTGAGCGCCTCCCTAGATGGACCCAAGAATGGGAACAAGAGCGCTCAGGTTTATCCCGAACACCCCAGCACTCGTGGCATGGGGGTAGAAGCCGACGACTTGCATCTCTCAGATTTGATAAACGGCCGCACAGAAGGTAATATTTTAAATTAACAAAGCATTGCTTAACGCATATGAACAAAGTTTTCAGTGTACAGGATAACAGATGCGAGTCTACTCAAAAATTACATCTTTGGAGCATTCGTCCGCTATAAGGCGGGCACCCTTCAGGACACCCTTATAATATATCTCGGGCGTATGATACTCCTTGCCCGGCGGTGGCGCGTCCATCAAAAGCTTCTCGCTGTCCAGCTTGCCCCAGTGCACTTTAGCACGGGCAAGGGCCTGATGGGCACCTTCGATACAGACGGAGCGCTTGACGACCTCAATCCACGGACACGCATCCACCAGCCGCCGCACCAGACCGAAGTAGCTCTCAGGCATGGCTTCTCTAGGCCACAGCCGAACTATGAGGCCCTTCATGGCCTGTTCGGCCACCTTGTGGAGTTCGACCAGCTGCTTCAGCTGGTCGCTCAGGGGCACCGGATGTCCGGCCTCAGCATATTGAGACCAAAACACCTTTTCCGTCGAGCTCCCCTCTTCGGCTCGGTAGAATGCGGCAGCATCAGACACACTACGGGGCAGATCGGCGAACGCTCCTGGAGAGCTCCGGATTCGGGTAAGTAATAGATAATTTACTTTTATATTCTTGCTTTGCCTGGTTCAGGGGCTACTGAGGGAGTCCTGGATTAGGGGGTGTCCGGATGGCCGGACTATGACCTTTGGCTGGCCTCCCGGACTATGAAGATACAAGATTGAAGACTCTGTCTCGTGTCCGGATGGGACTTTCCTTGGCGTGGAAGGCAAGCTTGGCGATACGATATGAAGATCTCCTCCCATTGTAACCGACTCTGTGTAACCCTAGCCCTCTCCAGTGTCTATATAAACCGGAGAGTTTTAGTCCGTAGGACGAACAACAATCATACCATAGGCTAGCTTCTAGGGTTTAGCCTCTCTGATCTCATGGTAGATCCACTCTTGTACTACCCATATCATCAATATTAATCAAGCAGGAGTAGGGTTTTACCTCCATCAAGAGGGCCCGAACCTGGGTAAAAACATCGTGTCCCTTGTCTCCTGTTACCATCCACCTAGACGCACAGTTCGGCACCCCCTACCCGAGATCCACCGGTTTTGACACCGATAGAGAGACTATCATTTGAAGCACAAGAGCAAGGAGTTCATCATCAACACACCATCTATTACCTTTTGGAGAGTTGTGTCTCCTAGATTGGTTAGTTGTCACTTGGGAACCTCCGTCAAGAATGGGGAGTTGAACCAATGAGTTTGCAAGGGCAAGGAGATCGCCTACTTCGTGAAGATCTACCCTAGTGCGGCAAGTCCTTCGTGGGTGATGGCCATGGTGGGATAGACAAGGTTTCTTCTTCGTGGACCCTTCATGGGTGGAGCCCTCTGTGGACTCGCGCAACCGTTACCCTTCGTGGGTTGAAGTCTCCACCAAATTGGATGTACGATAGCACCACCTATTGGAACCACGCCAAAAGTCTCCGTGTCTCCAATGGTGTTTGCACACTCCAATCCCATCCCTTTACTTTCTTGCAAGTTGCATGTTTTACTTTCCGCTGCTCATATACTCTTTGAATGCTGGCTTGAATTGTATTGTGTATGCTTGAAATTGTGTTAATCTACCACCTCAACTTGAAAAACTTAAAAACTGCCAACTTTATTCGTTGAGGGTCTAATCACCCCCCTCTAGACACTTCTTCTCAATCCTTTCACTTGTAAATCATCATAATATTTCGTTACTGTGTCACTACCTTGTTTTAGATGTTGCAACTTTTTAATCATCTCACGAGTATAATAAGAAGGTACGAATGTATGTCTCATGACAAGTTTTAAATCATCCCAAGTAGGAGGTATATAATTAGGGTGTAACCGACAATATTCGCTCCACCAAACTGAAGCATAACCTATGAATGAACCAAACGTGACCTTAACTTTTTTACAGTCAGCAAAATTATGGGGAGCCAATATATTATTTAAGTTGAAGTCCCATTCAATATATAAAGTAGATATGAAACTGCCATTAAATGATGGTATAGAAATATTAACCTAATCATGTGCATTTGGACGTTTGTGCACCTCTCATGACGGTTGTGGTATTGGCTTAGGTGGTGGCATGTCTCCCACGATGAACAAAGCCCATGAATTAACTGTAGATCCTGTCATGATTAGTAGAAACAAGAAAAAAAATCCAAAAATAATGTTCCTATGAACTACTGGGATGTGGTGGTAAAACGCTCACAGGATAGCAAATATCAAAATCTTACAAGTTCTTTACCATCCAGCAGGTGGTGACAGGTAACCAGCGGTGTCAGATAACTCCAAAAGTTGATAAATGATTGCCAGGTGGATGTATGTATACATGGTGTTGAAATATGTGGAGCTGGGTTGACTTTATATATGTGGAAAAATGCTACAACCACGTTATTAATGCAAGCTGAAAATTCGCTTTAAGTGATCGAGTGATGGTCCTAGGTTAGACCGTGCTAGAGACGCGAGCCTAGGCCAAACGAATTCACGAAACAGAAGAAGTGAAAGTACATGGACACCATGTTTTTTTCGAAAAGGGGGGACTCCCCGGCCTCTGCATCAGAACGATGCATATGGCCACTTAAATAAATAAAATAGGTTCAACAATGTCATAGAGTCTTCAACAAAATAAAGGCGAGCTCACAGAGAGCCTCGATGCTAAACCAAGAAAAGTCCAAAGAGCCACAACCGGCTGGTAAACTAAAGATAGGAAAACTAATTACCTATCCTATTACATGACCGATGCTTAATGGTCTCGTCCTGATCACAGAAACTACACCTAGTAGATCCTGCCCAATTGCGCTTGACCAAGTTGTCCTTTGCTAAAATAACCTGTTTATGGACATACCACATAAACACTTTAATTTTCAAAGGCACTTTTACTTTCCAAACATGTTTGGAGCTTGGAATGACGGTGGAATTAATAACATTGATGTACATCGACTTTACAGTAAATTGTCCATTCCTAGTAAGCTTCCAACACAGCTGATCAAGCTGTTGAGCTAGCTGGACTTCCAACAGTCTATGCACCAGATGGAGCCAAGCTTCCCATCTCTCACCAACAAGCACCCACCAAAACTGAATATTAAGGGGAATGGACTGCATAATCGTTGCAACTAGTGCATCACGTCACTGGACAATAGGATACAAGGTTGGGTACTGTAGTGCTAATTGTGTATCACCCAGCCAAGTGTCCTCTCAGAAACGTGTATCATTGCCATCACCGACAATAAACTTTGTTCTATTAAAGAAGGTTGCCTTGACTCTCATAAGCCCCTTCCAAAACGGCGAATCAGTTGGTCTCACTGTCACATGTGACAAAGTTTTGGACTGCAGATACTTGTTACGAAGAATCTACGCCCAAGTTGCGTCAGTCGGAACTGAAAGCTTGTACAACCACTTACTTAGCAGGCATCTGTTCTTCACCTCAAGATTTTTGATACCCAAACCCCCTTGGTCCTTTGGTCGACAAATAACATCCCACTTGGCGAGTCTATACTTTCTCTCAAGTTCATCACTCTGCCAAAAAAATCTTGATCAGTAGAAGTCTAGCCTTTTCCTAACCCCAACTGGAACCTCAAAGAAAGATAGTAAGAACATCGGCATACTCGTGAGCACCGAATTAATAAGAATTAACCGGCCTCCATATGACATAAGTTTGCCCTTCCAGCAACTAAGTTTCTTTTCAAATCGATCCTCGATGCATTTGCACTCTCGGTTTGTTAGCTTACGATGGTGAATGGGTATACCTAGGTAGGTGAAAGGTAAAGCCCCTAATTCACATCCAAACAATTGCCTATAAGCCTCCTGTTCCTCCCTGGCTCTACCAAAGCAATGGACACCGTATAGCAGGATAAAACAAATAGCAGCCAAAGACAATATAGTGTATAAGCAAGCTGAAACTACTGACTGCAGAAACAAACTACCCTGAGGAAACAGCTGATTTGGCTGACTGGGTCCCAAACCATATCACGGTTGTGCGACGAAACAAGCAAGTGTTTTCTTTATATCCACTTCCTTCCTTGTCACTCCCTTTTCTCTCCAAATAAACAAGTACTAGCACGTCCAAACTCAATAGGGTAACAAATTTTTTGTTTGTTTTTGTTTTAGCCAACCTATGAAAATGACTTGCAAAACTTGGACGTGAGATATTCCTCCAAATGTGCTATACGTGCCTTCGCTCTGCTCCTTTTTTTCCAAGTCAAAACTCTCCAAACGTGAAGATGTATTGTTTATTCTTCCTTATTCTCTCTCCAAAAAAACATCACAAGGAAAATAACCAACAGAAACTTTCCAGAAAGATTACCTTTGATTTACGTGCACATTTCTTGTGCAATTAATTTATCTCCTTCCAAAAACTAATACCTTACAGAGGATACTTTTCAAAGCCCAATTAATCTGCCATTTTTTTATCCAAATTTTGTACGACTTGGTTTCACGTGACTAGCAGCGAAGGCAACTTTGCAACCAAAATTTCATTCCTTATTCTTTTCTTCCAAGTCATTCTTGTTAGATATACTAGCAAAATGCCCGTGCATTACTACGGGCTACAATGCATATAAATGAACCAAACAAATAATTAAGGTCATCTCTAAGGTCAAATCTCATTTACTCCCTCAGATGTCCGGTGGTGTTTGGACATCAAACGAACGCCCATGCAGCATCATCCTCACCATTGATGTTATCCCCTAATAAATACCAAACACAGATCCTATACACATGTTGGCGTAGAGGCACTATGATGCCCTCGACCACTATAGTTTGAGCAGCGGACCAAGTAGTCAGGGCCCCACTATCTCAACGGCAAAAGAATGGGCAATGGCCAAATAAGGAGCCGGAGAGCCACCATCTTGACGACAAGGGGAAGGGGGAAACTATCAGCAGCCACATCCTCTTAAAAGAGAGTGAATCATGACTCCTTGAAGATATGTGCAATTGCACACTAAATACGAGAACTTAAGGTGATAACATTCAAATGGGAATTCATAGAGTCTCTCTCTCCCTCCCCCCTCCCTCCCTCCCTCTCAAACTCATTCAACAACATAAGAGCTCACACTAAGTTCAATTAATTGTTCAGCTGAAAAGTGCATGAATATTGGCTACTATATTACTCCCTCAGTTCCTTTATATGAGAAGTATTTATTTTTTGATAAAATTCCACTATGTAAGGTGCATTTCTTATCATTCCTTGTAATTCGATTGTTAGCCGTGCAAAAACAGGAAAGTATCTCTCCTTTGATTGTATGCATCTCTTCTCGTAAAGAGAAAAAGGAAAATATCTCTCTTCCGATTGCGTGTATCTTACTTTCCTAGCCTAAATGATTTAGTTGCCGCTCATCAATGATTTAGCCAAGGTTAAGTTCGTCCTAACATGCGTATAATTATGTGCCTCGGTTAACGTGCCAAAAATAATACATCTTACATGAAAGAATGGAGGGATTATATATGCAACTGATTATGAACTAAACCATCTTTGTCTTTACAGTTCATCCCCCTCGGTTTTCATTATTGATATCATGTGTGAGCTCCCTTTGTAAAATCTTGTATTTCACCATATTATATTTTTTATTTCAAAATATTCATTTGATCTCCTTAGTCTCAATAGGTATTTTAATCTCCTTTGTTGATAATTTGTCAGTCAAAAAGGAAATATAATTAATTACATCTCAAAATTATGTAAACATGAACTATGGTGAAATAGAAGAACACAATCTTATTTTTCTAAAAAATAAATAACTCTCAAACTGCATATACTGGCCCCAAACCAAAAGGAAAAAGGATCTAAAAAAGATATATATTAACTGCACAAATTATGAACTTCAGGCCACGTCAGAGAAATTTTAAAATACAAACTCAAAATCTAGAGCCGAGAAATATGTAATGCTTAGTCTACACTCTTACAGCCCAGACCATATGATTTGATCACCTCCAAGTTCCAACTTTACCACGTTTTCACAGTTTCATCCATGTTTTTTTCTAAGCTAAATTGGCCATATTAAAATCTTCATATCAGCTTGAGTTTGTCATAAATAACAGTGATATGTTGTAGTAGAAGCAGAGCAATTGTATAGTTATTGCAATATACTCCCTCCGTCCCAAAAGAAGTGTCACAAGTTTAATACAACTTTGTGCTAGAGTTAGTGCAAAGTTGATACACTTGTTTTGGGACCGAGGGAGTACGAAACAATTTCATTTATAAAGAGAGAGTGCTGAAATGAACATTTAGCACATGCTCATATATATACCAAAAGTTTCATGCTAGACACTCTCAATGTTTCGGCAATTCGTAAATGGCCAAACACCTCTCACATGCCACCATATCCCCATAAAGAGCAGTGATATGCACACGACATCATCTCGTTTGGTATTTGTGCAACACCAGTGGCACAAGCATCCATGCCCATGGGCCATGGGTATCCCAGGAGATGAAAGATCAAGTAAAGAATCAAGTAAATCTGCTAGGTACCTT
>NC_041387.1:257549052-257567150 GCF_002162155.2 Triticum dicoccoides
TTCCAGGAGCTTTTTGCTGTTGCGCCCGAGCTAGCGCCACTTTGGGTCACTGAAATCAACTGAGGTGGCCTCGTAGGCCTAGTCTGAAAGAACAAGCAAGGGTTGGCAGTATCAATAGCGGATGTAGGATTTGAAGACAGGGTGGTCCTTTTTATTGTTCTTGACATCTATGGCATGTGAATGTTCTTAACTAATTAATAATCCCACGTAGAAATTCAGTATGCTTATATCTTCATAGCATGTCTAAAAAGCAGTGTTTGTGGTCCTCTTCATTCTTCAATAAATTTGGAATAATAACTTTCTTTTATCAAACATAATGACATATTCACACAAATGATGTGCCGCAGGGGGCGGGGCGCCGCTCCCAGGGCCGCCCATCCCTGCTCGCCTGCTGCTCCCTCCGACCAGTGCGGGGGGCAAGGCGCCTCTGACGGTTGACATCGGCCTCCAGTGGCGCTGCGTGCCTGCGTATCAGCGAGACTGGGAACGGTGTGAGGAGTGAACAGTGGAGGCATCGGTGCGAAGGCTGGAACGAGCGTATGAGTTATGGAGATTTCGTGGGATGGGCCTGCATTTCCTCCTTCGTGGGCTCGGATGGCATGTGTACATATTTTTTCTGTCCAAATCTTGGGTATTCCTGTGCATACAGAGGCATACACCTGCCGTTGCCCCTGCTCGTGGGTGTCCAGGCAAGCGGCGAGGCAGACGTGGGTCGTGGGAAAGCGGCGAGGCGGGCGGGGACGGAGGCAGTTGGGCATCATGGACGGGAAGGCTCAATGTGGTGAACACGTGAAGTGGTGGCTGCGTGCGTTGTTGCTTGTTGGGTCAAGTGTGATTGGGCTTTGTTTTTCTCTCCGACCCATCATCTCTAACTGCATATGTATAAAGGCTGAAGGTTTCTCAAAAAAAACGTATAAAGGCCAGACCAAAATTCCAGGGTGGGCCGCTAGCCACCCAGTAGCTCCGCCCCTGGTAGTATATACACATTATAAACTAGAAAAGACATGAACAGATTCATAAGCATCATTATATGTGACAATAAAAATGTCCCAGTGAAAAAATAATGTCAATGTAAATACTGAAAAGAATGTGTTCATCATAGTTGTATGTGCTACATTTTACTATAAAGAGAAATACATATGCAGTACTTGGTCGTCAGTGGCAATATTAAGCGCCAATATAATATGTAAGAACATAAATGATAATCCAGCATCTCGCACAAAATTATATGATAATGCGGCAATAATGTCCATAGTAGAATAAAAACAGATAACTTGGACGTTCAAAGTCAGTTGTATCTTTAATCTCTTGCATCAATCAAGGGTTCAAATTGTCAAGTTTTAGCTGTGAGTGTAGGAGAGAACCGTAATCAAAGGGCGCAGAGTTGGATGTACACAGAAAATAAAGTGCTTATATTAGGCAGAAATATAGACCAGAAATTTGTTAAATATTGTGCCAAATATTAGCCACAACATACAGAGTTCTTTCATAAGTAATGCAAGATAGGAAAACCTTGGCCAACTTACGACACATCTTAGAACAAAGTGAACAAGATATATGTCATCTTCTCGCAACTATGCCGGGTTTTTTCCCAAGACAGGCTTTGTGAATTTAAAATTAGGTTTCATAGGTCCATATGGAATAGACTATGTGGATCAGGAACCTCACAAATATATAGTTCGTTCCCCCTTGTGAGGCACCCTCATATATAAAGTCTGCATGAAACTGAAACAAATCATAATTAATAAATAATTCTTGGGAGCAAAGGATAAACACCAATATAGAATCTTGCAAATGAAAATCAACACCTACATCAATAAAATACAGTGGCACAATGGCGCAGTTGCAGATCCTTCCCCATTCTTCTCCTTATCCAGGAACGATTCATATCCCACAACCCTCTGAAATTTCAGAGACCTCCTTTAAAAGGTAAACCCATGTTTCCTCATGCCGTTGTTGCTCATGCTCAATCTGACAACATAGAGTGTTGCATGGTTGATTAAAACATCAAATAAAGTCAATCAAATTATATGCACCTTGCCTGTTTTTGTTCTGCAAGACTTAACTAACAAGGCTCCCCAGGTCGCTCCCGCGGGCGGCCCGGGAGCGAACCCTAGCCGCCGCCAGCGCAGGCCCCTCCGGCCCCTCCTTCCCTCGCCGCCGCCGGCGGACGTTGCCGGGCGAAGCCCGTGCGGCTCGGCGGCGGCGGGGCCCTTCCCTCCTCCAGCTCGAGCAGGGGCGGCGCGGGCCGTTCGTTCGGGCGGGGACTCGGCGCGGCGCTCGCGCGGGTGCGCGCACCGGCGAGGGTTGCCGTGTTCGGGATGGCGTGGCGAGGGCGCGCAAGGCGCGGCGCGGGCGCGTTCGGTCTTCGGCGGCGTAGATCGGACGCTGGATCGGGAATCGCATTGGCGGCGCCCGATCCAGATCTGAAGGCTTCCGTCTACTTCAACCAGGGCTGCCTCCGATGGTCCTGCTTTCGGCGGCCTTTGTCGTCGGAGTTGTACCGGTTTGGCGGCTGGAGGTGGGAGGTGGCTCCGGAGAAATCCGAGGCCAGCAGTGCTGGTCACAACGGCGGCGACGCCCGAGGGCGCCGTACCCTTCTTGGAGGCGCCGTCCAGATTGCCTCCTTCCCCTCTTCCTTACACCCAGCTCGTATGCCGGGCGAAAGCCCAAATCCATGCCGGATTGAGCGACAGCGGCGCTCCGGGCGCCGTCACCTTCTTGGGGGTGTCGTTCTTGGTGAGCTTGGGGTGGATGTGATGCTTTGGTTGCTTGGCGGCGGATTGGTCTTCAGAAGCCCTGCCGGTCTCGGCGGAGCGGTGCTTCATCCTACTCATGGATGGCGGCGTATCTCGGCGGCGTGGCGCAGTGGAGATTCGGCGTCTGATGTGTGGCGATGGACTCGCGCAGGAGGACGAAGCTGTCTGGTGTCGTGGTGACGTCGATAGCTGAGTGGCCAGACAAGGTAGAAGCCTCAATTTGATCTGAAGACGGACCTGTGGAAGATGGCGGCGACGACACACGAGTGCGTCTGACCGGATTATGCCCCAGACCCGGTATGTGGCTCGGCTGGGGCTTCCGAATGTGTTTCGGTTCCGGCTTTTGATGTTAGGCTTAGGTGAGTGGTCTGGGTAGTGGCCCAACTAGCACCCCTTCATCATTTTGGATAGGAGTAGCGGCATATGTTGCCAAGATGGTGGATTCAGGCACATTGTTGTAATACTTTGTAAGGTCCTTGAGAATAATCAATAAAGTGGCCGTATGCATCTCCCAGATGCAGAGGCCGGGGATCATCCTCCTTTTCTAAAAAAAAAAACTAAACTAATAAATCCAAAAGAAAGTTTGGCATACAATAAGCCATAACAATAGCTTCGTCACGCCAACCATGCAACTTGTCAGTCAGAAACACAATAGGTTTGCCTAGATATGTATTGGAAATTAAGGATTATAAAATCCAGTTTTTTAACAAGAGTTTGGGTGCAGAGATCACTATGGAGAGTGAACCGACAAGTAAAATAGGATGCACATACTCACACATCCATGTTCACCATCTCTTTAACTAGAACCCAATGACTGATCTAGTGAGCTTATGATGTTAAGGTTGGTTGCCACCATATGTAGTATGTAGTCAAAGGTAAAACTGAAAATTGCAAGAGAAGCAACATAAGAAGAACCACGGAGGGGTGGGGAAAAAGACTGGATCTAAATCTTTTAACTCACCATGCACATATCCTTCATGTCCTCTTTTCCGATGCACCACCGGATCCTGAAGACACCTCCACAGATTACATCATACTGGTCGAGAGAGCAAGATCAAAAGATAAACATCCATTAGTTCAACCTCTTACGTTCGTACTGGTGCCATGGGTCCTGGGAACATATGAGCATATCGGAAGTTAAGCAGAGGACATGTGGACATTGTTGTCCTGAGTGTGATCTGGCCCTAACTGCTCCACTATGCTCCATGCCATGAATCAACACATAGACACATACAGAGCAGGCGAGCAGCATGTTGATTGCTTACCTCCCCCAACCATGACTGTGAGCTTCCTGCCATCCTATTCTTCAACGTCCTTGCCCTGCTGGAACCACACCCTGCAGAGCGTCCGCGGCTGTTGGGTTGTACGGCACGACCTTGGCACTCATCTACTTCCGGCAACACACGGCCGCCATTGCTGCCGATGGCGGCGACGGTGAAGCGCCGCTCCGGCACGTCTCCTGGATGGACATGGACACCAAGTTAGATGGTGTGTCGTTGCCGGATCGAGCACGAGAGAGAGAGAGGAAGACAGGCTCCGAACGAGAGAGAGGGAGAGTTATTTTGCACTGTGCAACTTCACAGCCATTTCTGCGTCTATTTCTCTTCTAGTTATTCTGTTATAATAGAAGCCACCCCCAGCTCGCTACCTCCCGGCGGGATCGCCATGATCCATGATGGTCGTGCCATCCCACGACCACATCACACAGCGACCAAGTCCCACCAGGAGTAAAGCTAGGGTAGAAAGAAAAATACATAGAGAAAACGTGAGGGTCGTGCATAGTGCACACCGCTCCTACTCCTACGTGCATGTGCCGGTCACATCACCATGCACACACACATTATTCTGCAAAAAGGAAACTATGACTCGAACTGCCCAGCAACCCAACTAGCTTAGTCTAACAAATCTCCCCCTTAAGCTTGTTGGCCTTTGATGATTTCGCTGATGCCCATCTTCTGCCTCATCTCCACAAAGCGCACACGCCCAAGAGCTTTGGTCAGAATATCAGCTAGCTGCTGTTCAGTTCCAACATGATCAACTTCCACCTGTCCTTGCTCAATGCAATCTCTAATGAAGTGGAACTTCACATCGATATGCTTACTACGATCGTGATGGACAGGATTCTTCGCCAATGCAATGGCAGACTTGTTGTCAATCAAAAGTTTGAACTTCCTTGGATCTACTCCCTTCATCTCTAAGATCAGTCTGCTCAGCCAGAGACCTTGGCAAGTTGCTGCAGCAGCGGCCACATACTCGGCCTCACACGAGCTAATCGCCACCACTTTCTGCTTCTGGGAGGTCCAAGTAATCGGATTCTTACCAAGAAAGAAGATATGCCCCGAGGTGCTCTTGCGATCTCCCACATCTCCTGTATGATCGCTGTCACTGTATCCCAAAATGTCTCCTCTCCCTCCACGCACATAACGGCATCCGTAGCTCAAAGTCCCTTGCACATACCTGAGGATTTGCTTAACAGCTGTCCAGTGTGTGTTGGTTGGTTTTTCCATGAATCTGCTCACAATCCCAACAGCGTGTGTGATGTCTGGCCTTGAGTGTACAAGATATCTTAGACTGCCAATTATGCTTCGGTAGAGGGATGGGTCAAAGGGTTTTGCATCATCTTCCTTTTTCAGCTTCAGTTTGCACTCCATGGGGGTGTTGCAATGATTGCAGCCAGCCATCCCAGCCTGTTCAATGATCTTCTCTGCATATCCTCGCTGACACAAGGTAATCTCTCCTTTGGACTGAGTTACTTCGATCCCCACGTAGTAGGTTAGGAGACCAAGGTCACTCATCTTGAAAAGTTTCTGCATTTGATCCTTGAACTCTGCGATATGAGCTGTATCAGTACCTGTGATGATCAAATCATCAACATACACTCCCACGAGCAGGAAGGATCAAGCATCTCCGCGCCAGTAAACTGCGTGTTCCAGAGGGCTTCTTGTGAATCCAAGTGCGCAGAGACTTTCATCTAGTTTAGCATACCAGGATCTGGGTGCCTGTCGCAACCCGTACAGAGCCTTGCTCAGCTTCAGCACCTCCCCCTCTCGACCAGCGACAGCATACCCCGGTGGCTGCACAACGTACACCTCTTCTACCAGATCGCCATTCAGAAAGGCAGACTTTACGTCCATATGATGAACCTCCCACCCGGAGTGCGCGGCGAGAGCAAGGAAGATCCGCACAGTCTCCATTCGAGCCACGGGTGCAAAAACTTCCTCAAAATCCATGCCTTCCCGTTGTGCGTATCCTTTGGCCACCAATCTGGCCTTGTGCTTGACAATGTTGCCATCGGGGTCGCGTTTCACTTTATAAACCCACTTGAGACAGATCGGCTTGTGCCCGCGAGGTAGAGGGGTGAGATGCCAGGTGCCACTCTCCGCGATCGCGTCCATCTCTGCATCCATCGCATGTTTCCAGGCCGCGCTGTCTAGGGCCTCAACAATGTCACCTGGTTCCTCCGCACTTAGAAGGCAGTGCTCCATGGCTTCACCTACCGCATCCCCTTCCGTTTCATCGAGGATGCACGAGACATGCCGGTAGCGGATGTTGCCAGTGTCTACATCACGACGGTTCTCGTCATGGGTGAGCGGCGTGGCCCAGCAAATCTCACGACCCCCATCAGGCGTTGCTGGCTCGGACTGTGGTGTCCCGAGCGTGCTTCCCCCAAGAGTGGACGTCCCGGACGATGATGGTGACGCGAGCGCGTGCTCCCCAGGCGTGGACATGCCCGAGGCCGTTCCACTCGATGCAGGCGTAGAGGTAGTCATTGGAGAGTGCGGCGTGCTGGGGAGACCAGGTGTGCCGCGGTCGACCTCATGGACACCGTGGTCCATGGTGTAAACCACAGTGAACGTCGTCGGTACCGTGTACGCCTCCGCTGCGCCCGGTACGCGCCACGCCCACGGCCTTGACTCTTCGAACAACACATCCCTTGTTACCTGCACTTTCTTGCTTGCTGGGTTGTAGACGCGATAGGCCTCGAAGCCCTCTTCGTAACCAACAAAAACCACGGGCATGGAGCGGTCGCTGAGCTTGGTGATGCCGGGGCCGACGCGCTTGACCTGGACTGTGCACCCGAACATGCGCATATGATGCACTACAGGCTTGCGTCCGTGCCACGCCTCATACGGCGTGACCCCCTCCAGGCTACGGGTCGGAGCGCGATTGAGCACGTACACTGCCGTCCTCACTGCCTCAGCCCAGAAGAACGCCGGCATCTCCATGCTCTTCAACATGCATCTCTCCATCTCGACCACCGTTTGATTGCGTCTCTCCACCACTCCATTTTGCTGCGGCGAGTACGGAGCAGTGGTATAGTGCTTGACGCCCAGCTCCTCACAATACGCCTTGAACTCGCCGGAGTTGAACTCGCCGCCCCGGTCCGACCGGAACGCCCGTAGTTTGCAGTTGCCGGTGGCCTCGGCCTGCACCTGCACCTTCTTGAAACGCTCAAAGGCTTCGTCCTTGGACCTCAGAAGCTCTATCCACATGTAACAGCTGTAATCATCCACGATCATAAGGAAATACTTGTTACCTCCCGGCGTGATTGGCTCGATTGGGCCACAGAGATCTGTATGCACCAGCTCTAGCCCGCGCTCTGCGCGGTGCGCGGAGCACTGCGGGAACGGAGTGCGATGTTGCTTCCCAAGAGCACATCCGTCGCAGTACTGCTCGACCCGATCGATCACGGGCATTCCACGCACCATTTCCTTCGAAGACATGGCTCGGAGGGCGCGGAAGTGTAGGTGACCCATCCGTGCGTGCCAGCGCCAGGTCGGGTCGTCTCCTTGTGCCAACAGGCAGGTTGTTGCCTCCATGGTGAGTACGCCGGTGTACAGACGGTTGCCGGACCGCCTGCTGCTTGCCAATGTGCACCGAGCTGGGTCTCTGATGACCATGAGCCCATCGTGAATGCTGATGACGCAGCCCACCTCATCCAACTGGCCTACTGAGACAATGTTCATGCGAAGACTCGGGATGAAGAACACGCCAGCGAGCGCATGCTGGTCACCACCCTGGCAGCGGAACACCACCGTGCCTCTTCCACGGATGGACACGAGAGAGCCATCGCCGAACCTCACGGTGCCGTGTACAGATTCGTTGAGGGACGCGAAAACACCCCTGTCGCCCGTCATGTGGCTGCTTGCCCCTGTGTCAAAGAACCACACACCATCTGGAGAGGGCACTGGCATGACCGTTTCCTCGTTGAGGTACACCTCTTGGGGAGCCACGACCTGCGTAGCATCGATGGTGGTGACCACGGCCATATAGAGGCCCTGATCGTGCTCAGCATTGGCCTCCGCAAGGTTGGCCTGCTCCTGATTGCCCTTCTGCTCCTGCTCGCGGAGCCAGGTTCGACACTCCTTCTTCCAATGCCCTGGAATGCCACAATGATGGCACTTGACTTTCTTCTTCTTGCTGCCGGATCCTCCGTGGCCGCCCGCGCTCGAGCTGCCTGACGTGCCTTTGCCGCCTCCATGAGGCTTGGCCTTGGCGTGCCCCTTGTTCCTGCCAGTGTTGCTGCCGCCTCAGGACGACGATCCGCCGCCGCCCCCAACCCTCTCGCGGGACAGCCACTCCTCATGAGTGAGTAGGAGGCGCCCGGCAGGCTGCGCGCCGTCGTCTAGATCGTAATGGTCCTCGCACGCGGGGAAACGGCCGACGAGCTCCTCGATGGTCATGGCCTTTAGATCGAGGAGAGACTCGATCGCCATCGCCATCGGGCGATAACGGCGCGGCACCACCCGGAGAAATTTCTGCACGGCCTTGTGCTCGATGACGGGGTCGCCGAACAGCTCGAGATCGGAGATGAGGGCAGAGAACCGCAGCCCGAAATCCTCGATGGACTCTCTATCTTTGAACCGGAGATCCTCGAATTCTCGGCGGTGTACCTGCGCCTTGGCCTCGCGGGTGCGTGCGCTGCCTATCCTCATCGTCTTGATTGTCTCCCAAGCCATCTTTGCCGTGTCCTTGGTGGCCAGCACGCGCTGCAGCTCCGGCAGGACGCCGGTGAGGATTATCTGCAAGGCACGCCGGTCGTCGTTCTCGTCGGCGCCGTCTTCGGTCACCGCGGTCCAGACGAGGGCGACCTGCAGCTCGACTTGCATGATGAGCGCCCACTCTTGGTAATTGGTGCGGGTGAGCATCAACGACGATGATGGCCCCGATTCCTCGCATACGACGCGCTCCACCATGCGGATCTCGCCGCTGCCGCTGCCGGTGAGGCGCGCAACCGGCGCCTTGGACGAAGGCGTATTTGATGGTGATCTGGCGCCGCCCTTGTTCTTCCCGTCTGACTCGTCGCCCGACATCGCTGCCGCGGATCAAACACCGCCAGCCACCGGAGGATCGCACACCGCCGGGCTCAGATGCCAATTGTCGTTGCCGGATCGAGCACGAGAGAGAGAGAGGAAGACAGGCTCCAAACGAGAGAGAGGGAGAGTTATATTGCATTGTGCAACTTCACAGCCTTTTCTCCGTCTATTTCTCTTCTAGTTATTCTGTTACAACAGAAGCCACCCCCAGCTCGCTACCTCTCGGCGGGATCGCCATGATCCGTGATGGTCGTGCCATCCCACGACCACATCACAAAGCGACCAAGTCCCACCAGGAGTAAAGCTAGGGTAGAAAGAAAAATACATAGAGAAAACGTGAGGGTCATGCGTAGTGCACACCGCTCCTACTCCTACGTGCATGCGCCGGTCACATCACCATGCACACACACATTATTCTGCAGAAAGGAAACTACGACTTGAACTGCTCAGCAACCCAACTAGCTTAGTCTAACATGGCGGCGACGCGCCGCTTCTGCACTTCTCTTGAGTGGACGAGTGCGTCGCAGCCTTGGCGTGAAGTCGTGCCCAGGACGTGATGGGGCGGAGTGCCCCAAGGACAGGAAGTTGCCACTCAGGCCGCTCGCCCAGACGGTATTCCGTCACGTGTGTAGGGCAGGAAGCCGAATGCAAAGTGTGTGGCGAAGATCAGATGCCCCTAAGGGGAGCTCAGAGGTACCTCGGGGCCGCTTCAACACCGCCCAGGAGGCCTCCAGAGACTATGTTGCGTCAGTGAAGCTGCGCGGCATGATCGGCCTGAAGAAGGCATGCATGGCGGGAGGTCAACATGAAAGATCAGACGACTCAGGCTGAAAGGAAGGCGGTGGCGGCTAAGTCGAAGTCGAGCTCTCTGCCGGGTTCCGTAGCGTGCGCCACAGGGGGCGACAAGAAGTACTCTGTGCATCTGGGACACGACGCATCGTGCTAAGCTGTTTCTCGGCTGTTAGAAGGAGGAGAGAGGATTTGGTGGAATAGTTCTTTGCATTGCTTGAGCCTCGTGGGCATATATATAGGAGTACAAAGACCAACTTGAAGTACAAGACAAGGTAGGACCAAATCCTAGTCTATCCTATACTTCCTAATAATCCTTATACTCACTATCCCCCTGAAGTCACAACGGTAGCGACGCAGACGTTGAGACTGGAGAAGAATCCAAAAGCAAGCCGATGGACACCTCCCCACACACAGTCTTAACGGTCGATGCATCACGGAGTCGTGGCTGGAGTGGAAACCAACGAGGTTGCTCAAGCAGGCGGTAGCCCTTTGTGTCGTTTATCGATGTAGCCGAGAGCGTGGGTAAAAGTGGAGCCGTGGTCGAGGTAGCCGTGTGAAGAATGTCGTGGTCGATGTCGAGTTAGAGTGGCCGGTGTTGAGGAAGTCGCCGTGGAGCCGCGGGCGCAAGGGGGCGCCGAGTTAGCATGGGCGCAGTGGTGTTGAAGTAGTTGTGCACCAAGGAGAAGACGGTATTGACGAGGTGTTGCGCCAGGGTTGCCAAACCCGGGGACACATCATAGACGAAGGCACGTGTCGGTGTTGCAAGCACCGGGCATGCCTAGACGGTCGAAGACGAAGTTGACGAACCGCCACACCAGGATTGCCAGGCCCGGGAAAACGTTGTAGACGAAGGCACGCATAGGTGTTGCCAGCACCGGGCATGCATAGATGAGGGACCTGCACGAGCTGTACGCCATGTCGGAGAAGTGGGAGGGGCCAGCAGAGAAGAACTCGACGGCGATTGCGTCGTCCATCAGCGCGGGGCCGATGTCACCAACGATGGTCGGAGTAGGCGAAGTGGTCGGGGTAGATGACAACGACGCTAGTGACGGGCTAGTCCTGGGTGAAGAAGAACGGGGTGGACGGGCGGCAGCGGCAGCTATGATGGTAGCGGCGGCGGCGGCCAAAAGAAGAGCGGCGGCGGCGACTAGGTTAGGAGTGCGGCGGCGGTGCTAGAAGTAGGCGAAGAACCCAACAGCGTGACGAAGACCGGCGCGGAGGGTGGCATTCCCGCGCCAAGGAAGACAGCGCAGCGCATACCACGGGAGGTCGACACGCGGTGACGGCAGAGTGGACCGCGGGCCGCGGCGCTACGGCCCGAAGGGGCGATGTAGCAGCAGCGGGCAGGTCGGGACGACAACGGGAAGATCTCGGGGCGGCGGCGGGAACCGCGGGCCGCCGCGCTACGGCCCGAAGGGGCGGTGTAGCGGCAGAACATGGGTCGGTGCAACCGCGGGAATGACCTCGGGGGCGGCTGCTGGGACCACGTATCGCAGCACTACGGCCCATAGGGGCGACGCAGCGGCGACGAACGAGTCGATGCAGCCTTGAGGAGAACCATGGAGCAGCGGCGCTGCGGCCCGATGGGGCGACGCAGTGGCAGCCCGTTGCTCGATCGACGGAGGGGCGCGCTGAACTTGGGGACAATCTTCACGGGACCTGCGGAGGCACGCGCAACCGACGGGCCAGGTTGGTCGCGTGGCTTAGATGGGGCGGATCGCGACAGCGAGGGGGTGATCAAGCCGATCACTCGTGAAGTCGGGGACGCCGCTAGGTGAGGTGTGGTGGCAACAGAGTACGAGATGAAGCTGGAGATGACGGATGGCATGGGACATCATGCGGACGAGCGTGTCAGCACCGGCACCCGGGCTGCCAAAGCAGCACCGGCGCCCGGGCAGCGAGACCTGAGCGACCAACGGAGCAACGACACCCGAGTTAGGCATTTGACGAGCCTGACGCAGCCGTCCCGATGCAGCCGAGGACGAGGCCGGCGAGGTAGACCGCCGAGCCGCCATGCAGACACGGCGAAGGCGGGTGACGTGGATCGATGGGCGGGCCAGAGCGCGAACGGCAGCTATGATTGGCCGTCACATGGCGCCAGGCCGCCGGGTCGGGGTGATGCAGGTGTCCTGGTCAGAGCAGGGTGGTGACGGCCAGCGCAGGGCAACGGGCATGCCGGCACGCGGAGGACGGCCTTGAGGGGCCGCCTATCGCGTGAGGCCGCAGGGGTCGATGAAGTAGCCAGCCGGTCGTACCGATGTCGGAGTAGAGGTGCGGGGTGTCGACGGCGGCGGCGGACAACGCAAACTGATCAAGCATAGTGTAGGACCTTGAGACGAGGTGTCTAGAGGGGGGGTGATTAGACACTAAGTACCAAAGTTGCAGTTTTTAACCTTTTTAAGTTTAAGTGCAGTTTAGGCACAAGTTTAACATTCACAACACATAGCAAGAAAGCATGCAAAGAGTATATGAGCAGCGGAAAATAAAGCATGCAACTTGCAAGAATGTAAAGGGAAGGGTTTTGGAGGATTCAAACGCAATTGGAGACACGGATGTTTTTGGCGTGGTTCCGATAGGTGGTGCTATCGTACATCCACGTTGATGGAGACTTCAACCCACGAAGGGTAACGGTTGCGCGAGTCCACGGAGGGCTCCACCCAAGAAGGGTCCACGAAGAAGCAACCTTGTCTATCCCACCATGGCCGTCGCCCACGAAGGACTTGCCTCACTAGCGGTAGATCTTCACGAAGTAGGCGATCTCCTTGCCCTTACAAACTCCTTGGTTCAACTCCACAATCTTGTCGGAGCCTCCCAAGTGACACCTAGCCAATCTAGGAGACACCACTCTCCAAGAAGTAACAAATGGTGCATTGATGATGAACTCCTTGCTCTTGTGCTTCAAATGATAGTCTCCCCAACACTCAACTCTCTCTCATAGGATTTGGATCTGGTGGAAAGAAGATTTGAGTGGAAAGCAACTTGGGGAAGGCTAGAGATCAAGATTCATATGGTAGGAATGGAATATCTTGGCCTCAACACATGAGTAGGTAGTTCTCTGTCAGAAATAGGATGCTGGAAGTGTAGGCTTGTTCTGATGGCACTCTCCGTGAATGAAGAGGAGATGGAGGGGTATATATAGCCTCCACACAAAATCTAACCGTTACACACAATTTACCAAACTCGGTAGGACGAATCAATAAACTCGGTCAGACCGATTTAGTAAACCTAGTGACCGTTAGGATTTTCGGTGGGACCAAAACGCAACTCGGTGAGACCGATATGGTTAGGGTGAGGGCATAACTTAATCTCGGTGAGACCGATTACAGAAAGTTGGTGGGACCGATTTTGGTAATTAACTAACTAGAGAGCTGGTCAGGCAAACTCGGTGGGACCGATTACTCAAACTCGGTGGGACCAATTTTGGTAATAAGTTAAGCAGAGAGTTTGCATTGTAATCTCGGTAGTACCGATTACTCAAACTCGGTGAGACCGATTTTGATAATGGACATATGCAGAGAGATTACAATCCCATCTCGGTGAGACCAAGATCCCTATCGGTAAGACCGATTTTCCTAGGGTTTGTGGCAGTGGTTAAGACATCCAAACTCGGTGGCGCCGGATAGAAAGAATCGGTATGGCCGATTTTGGCTTTAGGTTTAGGTCATTTGTGGATGTGAGAAAGTAGCTGAGGGTTTTGGAGCATATCACTAAGCACATGAAGCAAGAGGCTCATTAAGGAACACCTCATCCCTCCTTGATAGTATTGGCTTTTCCTATAGACTCAATGTGATCTTGGATCACTAAAATATAAAATGAAGAGTCTTGAGCTATTGAGGTTGAGCCAATCATTTGTCCTTAGCATCTTGAAGGAGTTCCCACATCCTTTAGTCCATGCCACTCCACTGTTGAACTTGTCTGAAAAATACTAGATACAAGTGT
Source organism: Triticum dicoccoides (assembly GCF_002162155.2). Lineage (NCBI taxonomy): Eukaryota > Viridiplantae > Streptophyta > Magnoliopsida > Poales > Poaceae > Triticum > Triticum dicoccoides. The sequence goes on from NC_041387.1 coordinate 257,562,860, forward strand.
TAGTCCAACAAGAGATATGTTGACATTAATTACCAAAACCACCTAGGGAGCACTTGTGCTTTCAATCTCCCCCTTTTTGTTAATTGATGGCAACATACATCAAAGCTTTAGATAAGGATACGAACAATTGCAAGTAAAGCTTTGGAAAGACATGTAACAAGAATAGGCTCCCCCTACATGTATGCAATCATGTGAATATGAAATATAGAAGCATGTAAGAGCATAACCATGATAGAGCAGGCAATGTGTTACATCTATCTTGGCCATATGCATCAGAGCAAAAAGTATTAAAGGAAATACCTTGATGCTCATGAGTCCTTCTTGCAAACAGTAGGTACATCAGCAAGAATTCCTCATACACATGATTGTGATGCATATACTTACCTTGTAGTCTTGAGTAGGCTTAGGATGGAATGAACCTGTGTAAACAAGGTTAGATAACACAGATACATCTACTAGCTAGAGCAAACAGAAGAAACCACAAGAATACCAAGACTGGGATGACATGTAGAGAGTGAGTACTAAGTACCACATTGGATTAGACATGTCCCCAAGAGTAAATATATGCTATGAATTTAAATAATTTCTATCCCTTAGATGTCTTGCTCCCCCTGAATCTAGCATGGGATACTGGGAGAAGATACGGAACAGAAAATCAGAGCTGAAAGATATAAATGAACATAGCTAATGCAAACTAATGCAAGTAAGCACATATGAACATGTCTTTCCCCTCAAGAAGACATGTGGCATCTCTCCTCTTGAACACCAAGCATCTGGGATCCTTGAGAAATACTTTCTACTAGTATTCTCTCCCCGTGGAGATCTCTCTCCCCCTGAGAAGGTGATACTCTCTCTAAAATGATAAGCTTTGATGTGATCTCTCTCTCCCCCTTTGACATCAATTTCCAAGAAGGCTTGAGAAAGATGTGATCTCTCTCTCTCCCTCTGGAATTTGTCGTGAATGGGTTTGATCCTTGAGTCACAACATAAAGCACTTGATAAAAATGTGATGCTTGTTAGAGGACAAGATTCATTGAGTGGAGCTGGATCTGAAGAATCACAGACTAAGTGGCAAACTGTTTTTCCTGTGGTGAAATCGGTGGCACCGAGTTGTATGCTTCGGTTGTACCGAAAGATTTTGGTGTAACCGAGTTCATCGCAGAGAAAACACTTGTCACCTCAGCTCACTAGTCTAATAAGATCTCACAAAGATTTGCAAGGAATTAACTAAATGATATGCAATGAATTGGATGCATAAAATGCAGAGCAAACAGAAAAGAAACAAATCTAGATGAAGTTTTTTTTGAAAGGGGAAACAAATATGCATGAGACAAATGCAAAAACACAGAGACGAACACAAGGGAACTTCATATAGAGATGGTCGACGACAAAGTAACCTATGTTAGAGTATATTAAATTAGGTGTCAAGTGAGATCACTTGATCATAGGTCATACTAATCGTTTAAGCTCAAAATGGGGTTACCATTTTTCATTTAAGCATCTTGATGTATTCACATCTTGTCGAGTTGCTTTAGCTCATGTCTCAGAGTAAAGCTTCTCTAAGATGGAATAACATACCTTGGTTGGTGGTGTTGATCATGTAGTTGAACTTGTGTGGGTTGATCAAGGTTGATGTAGCTCATCAAGAGTTGGGAGCACCACTTGGAATTTTAGTCCATCTACCTACATGGGTTAGTTCTTGCAATGAAGAGAACTTGTGTATCCAAAAATGACAATCATGAAGCTTGACATAGAATTTGTCAAAGGATATGTTTGAATGGTTTCGTGCTTCCTTGTCTTCAACCACCTTTGTATAGAGACTTGGTGATGTAGAGATTGCTCAAGATGTGAGTAGGTTACAATCTCATGGAATTTGATTCATCCAAGTACCCACATGGGTTAGATAACATGCAAGATGCAAATATATCCAAGACATAAGATTTTCATCATAAGAGAAATATCAAGGATTAGTCATAAGCTCATGTCTTGCATGTATCCAATGGAGTTTCTACTCCAAGTTTGAAGCATCTATGATGTTCAATTCTCCTCTCAACCTGCAAAACACTTTCTCATCAAGAGGTTTAGTGAATATATCCGCTAATTGCTTTTCGGTGCGAACATGCTTAAGGTCAATGTCACCCTTAGCAACATGATCTTGAATGAAATGATGACGAACTTCAATATGCTTAGTTCGACAATGTTGCACAGGATTATGTCCAATTTTGATAGCACTTTCATTGTCACAAAGCAATGGAACATGTCTCACATATATCCCATAATCTTTAAGAGTTTGGGTCATCCAAAGTAATTGAGCACAACATGAACCAGCAGCAATGTACTCCGCTTCGGCGGTACATAAGGATACTGAGTTTTGTTTCTTGGAGGACCAAGACACAAGAGATCTACCAAGAAATTGACAAGTACCCGAAGTGGACTTTCTATCAACCTTGTCTCCGCATAGTCTGAGTCAGAGTAGCCAACAAGATCGAAAGAGGCCCTCTTAGGATACCAAATGCCAAAATTTGGTGTAGGTATTAAGTATCTCACTATCCTTTTCACAGCCTTAAGATGACATTCTTTAGGAGCAGCTTGATATCTTGCACACATGCACACACTTAGCATAATATCGGGACGTGAAGCACACAAGTATAACAATGGACCAATCATAGAGTGATAAAACTTTTGATCAACCGGTTCACCATGTTTGGTCAAATCAAGATGTCCACTAGTAGGCATGGGTGTAGACATACCTTTGCATTCTTGCATATTGAACTTCTTGAATAAGTCCTTAGTGTACTTCGTTTGAGAGACAAAAGTACCTTCCTTAGTTTGCTTGATTTGCAACCCAAGAAAGAATTTGAGTTCACTCATCATTGACATCTCAAACTTCTCTGACATTAGCTTTCCAAACTTCTCACTAAAATGAGGGTTAGTTGATCCAAATATGATATCATCAACATAAATTTGGCATACAAATAATTCTCCATTAACCCTTTTAGTGAAAAGAGTAGAATCAATTTTCCCAATTTCAAATCCCTTTCCAAGTAGAAACTTAGTTAAGCACTTGTACCAAGCTCTAGGAGCTTGTTTAAGACCATAAAGAGCTTTGTGAAGTTTGTAAACATGATTTGGTTTCTTAGGATTCACAAAGCCGGGAGGTTGTTTAACATAAACTTCCTCCTCTATTTCACCATTTAGAAAAGCACTTTTAATGTCCATTTGGTACAATGTGATATCACGGTGATTAGCATAGGCAAGTAAGATGCGAATAGACTCAAGTCTAGCAACAGGAGCATAAGTCTCACCATAGTCCATCCTTCAACTTGTGTGTAGCCTTGGGCGACGAGACGTGCTTTGTTGAGAACTACTTGTTTATCTTCATCTTGCTTGTTGCGAAACACCATTTGGTACCGATGATGTTGTGGTTGTTGTCGGGCTTCTCAACCAATGTCCAAACTTGGTTTCTCTCAAAGTTGTGTAGCTCTTCATGCATAGCATTTATCCAATCCGGATCTTCCAATGCTTCATCGACCTTCATAGGTTCAATGCTAGAGATGAAAGAATAGTTTTCACAAAAGTTAGCTAAACGAGTTTTAGAGCGAGTGATTCTCCCTGTTTGAATATGATTGTAGATTTGCTCGACGGGATGGTCTTTAGCAATTCTTGCTCGAACTCGTGAAAGCTTTTGCTTGGTTCTTGGTTGAACTTCTTCTTCATCTTCTTCTTCTTCTTGATCTTCTTCATTGTTGACATTGTCGTTCTCTTGTCGTGGTGGAGAAGGAGGTCGTTGACGTTCATCTTGATGCACTTCCTCGTTTTCTTCATCTTGGTGTGTCCCACTTGTGGATGCTTGTCACATCCTAGTTAGCCATGCATTAGAGTGTTGCATCATGTTTACTTTTTCATCAGAAACTTGAAATGGGGATGACAGAACCCCCAGTCCCCTCTGAAACCAACTAGGGTTTACTAAAAACTTTTTCAATGAACCTGAAATGCCCTTCTAAAATGCCCATCATTTTTGTCTTGGTTCAGAACCTCTGCCAAAAGTGGTGCACATTTTCCTAGGCCATCCTAGGGTTTTTGAATTAATTCATAAATATTTGAATTTGGGCATTTAAAATTATATAAAATATTTAAATGCTCAAATACCTCCAAACTAAAATGTTTCATGTTGGAAATAATCCAACTATGGACCAGGAGTGATTTGGTGATTTTTGAAGTTGCCTAGGTATTTTATTAAATTCAAACAAAGTTGCAGATATATTAAATAAAAACAGAAACAGAAAAAAAG
>NC_041387.1:257571370-257575163 GCF_002162155.2 Triticum dicoccoides
CTACCACATTATGTTGTTAGAATGGATTCAGAACTTTGATATGATGATGTTGAGTGTGTATGAAATCCTTTGTCAAATGTCTCAAAATCTTTCTTGAGCATTTACAGCTGTTATGCTGCCAAAATTTCGCTAGAAATTCTAATGCCTTTGCATTACGATTGTGCTTTCAGATGGCCACTCGCGACCTCAATCAAGTGGTTCGCCTGACTCGATGCCTAGATGTACCCGGCCATACTGCCAAGTTGGTCAGGGTAATGATTGAGGCTGGATACCGCTGGTATCCTGAGTACACGGTCGAAGAGCAATTCCGAGACTTTAATCAAAGCCAGTATCTCTGCACTGTCAGGATATTTCCATCTTATCCTGGATCCACCGAGCCTCTTCACTGCTCTTATGGTCTCGGGGTTACTATTGAGATGGCTGTGCAGGACGCCGCCTACTCTATGATGACCATTATGCGAGTCAGATCTGGTCTATTTCGGGACTCTGATTTCCGGTATATGCCAGGATCACTTCCGGGAGCACAAGGGTATCTCCATGCTATCTATGCTGACCCCACTCAGGAGGATTCACAGACTCGCACCACTGCTGAGATGCTCGAGGATAAGGACCGTGAAAATCGGACCTTGAGGTTAGAGCTCTTCAATACCCGTGCTGACCACTGGGCCACTTTGACTCGGTTCGCACCGGCGGTGCAAGCTGGATATTCAGATATGCGCGATCTCTATCCTGTGAGATCTGCTCTGCCAGACGTGATGGTTTGGCGTGATGTAGGAGGCATCACCCCACCTCGCGGTCCCCGCAGGCCACCGTTTGTTGGTCCAAGGCCTCATCCTAGCCCCTATGGTCCACAAGCTCCGCGAGATCGCCTGTTTCCGGATGATCATGTTGAGCTCCCAGGCTATGGAGGTGACTTCTACGAGGACTACTACGGATCGGTCTGAGTTAGTGGTAGTATCACTAGTTCGCACTAGCTGTGTCGTCTATTGTCCCGCGTGACTCGTGGGATATGACCTAGTTTGTACTCCTTCCGGAGGTGTAGAAAAATAATGTATAGGAGCTTGGAATGCCTCCGATGAGATGTAATCCTCTTTTCACCGTAATAGTACTTGTTTGGTCTTGTACTAAACCCTGTATGGTGTGTATGACGATGGAATAAAGAAGCAGTTTCTGTATCTACCATGTCATACGGATGATCATCTTGCATTTCGAGTTATTCCTTACATTTTTACCCTATGTCGGAATTTTGTCATCCTGACTAAATCATTGTCTTGTTTACCTAGGATGGTCAACACGCGCGCTAACCCTGCTTCTCAAGAGCAGGCCGAAGGCAGTGAAGCCAGGGATGCAAATCTGCCTCATCCTCCTTCACTAGCCGAGGTTATGATGGAAGCTGAGAGAAACAAGCGGGAGACCAACCGTTTGTTAGAGCGTATTGAACAGAACACGGCACACCATCAGAGGACTAACGTGGTGTCACTCAGTGATTTTATCAAATTACATCCACCCACGTTCCACCACTCCGTCGAGCCTCTCGACGCTGATGACTGGCTTCGCAGTATCTCTCACAAACTGCGTTCCGCGCTGGTGGCGGAGGCTGACAAGGTCACCTTTGCTGCATATCATCTTGAAGGCCCCGCCAGTCTATGGTGGGAGAATTATGGAGCTATGCGCCCGGCGGGCCATGTCACTACTTGGGCTGAGTTCAGTGAGGCTTTCCGTGAACATCACATTCCGGAGGGTCTCATGGACCGTAAACGTGAAGAATTTTGCAGTTTCACCCAAGGCCGACTCTCTGTGGATGCTTACAGCAGGGAGTTTGGTAATCTCGCACGATATGCAACTGAGGAAGTGTCTACCGATGCCAAGAAGCAAGCAAGGTTCCGTAAGGGCCTTAGTCCTGAGCTTCGCCGCGACCTCCGTCTGCATGAGTGCACATCTTTTCAGAAACTTGTCAACAAAGCCATCAGTGCTGAAACTGGTCAGACTGACTATGACGCAACACGCAAGCATGGCCGTGGCAAGCCGACAGGAAAAATATTCCACGCCAAGCCGGTCACCGCTTCACGTGGCCATGTCAATTGTATTTCTGCCGAAGAAGCTCAAGAGGATCCCAACGTCGTTCTCGGTACGCTTCTTGTTAATTGCCACCCGGCATCTGTTCTTTTCGATACAGGAGCCTCTCATTCTTTTATATCTGAAAATTATGCTCGTTTGCATAACGTCGCATTCGGTGATATGCCAACCTCTATGGTAATTCAAACTCCGGGATCCAAATGGCAAACTTCTAGAGTAAGCCATGGAAATGAAATCCAAGTCGACAGACTTGTTTTCCTCGCGTCTTTGATAGCCCTTAAATCTTCAGATATTAATATCATTTTGGGTATGGACTGGATGTCAGCTCATCAAGCCAAAATTGATTGCTTCTCTAGGACTGTTCAACTCACCCATCCTTCGGGGAAGATAGTCAATGTCTTGACCCGAATAGCCAAGCGACAATTATATTCTCTTAACGCCAGCCCTTTGCCAGACCTTGAGGACGTACCGGTAGTCTGTGACTTCCCGGATGTCTTTCCAGAGGAATTGCCAGGTGTTCCACCTGACAGGGATGTTGAGTTCGTAATAGACCTCATTCCAGGAACCGTTCCGATTGCTAGAAGACCTTATAAGATGGCACCCTTAGAACTAGCCGAGCTTAAGAAACAACTCGATGAGTCCTTGAAAAAGGGTTTCATCCGACCTAGCTCCTCTCCGTGGGCTTGCCCCGTCCTGTTCGTCAAGAAGAAGGATGGTACGGACCGGATGGTTGTAGATTACCGACCTGTCAATTTGGTCACAATCAAGAACAAATATCCACTTCCCAGGATCAACGACCTGTACGATCAGCTCGCTGGATCCTCAGTCTTCTCCAAGATGGATTTGAGGTTGGGCTACCATCAAATCAAAATCAGAAACGGGGACATTCCTAAAACGGCCTTTGTTACTCGTTATGGCCAATACGAGTACACCGTCATGTCCTTCGGTTTAACCAACGCTCCAGCCACCTTTTCTCGGTTAATGAACTCAATCTTCATGGAGTATTTGGATAAATTCGTCATGGTTTACCTCGATGATATACTCATCTACTCCAAGAACGAGGAAGAACATGCCGAACATCTAAGGCTAGTGTTGCAGAAACTTCGAGAGCATCGCCTTTATGCCAAATTTTCTAAATGTGAATTCTGGTTGTCAGAAGTGACCTACCTGGGTCATGTAATATCTGGTAAAGGTATTACTGTTAACCCTGAGCGAGTTCAAGCCGTCCTTAACTGGACTCCACCTGAATCGGTCAAGCAAGTTCGGAGTTTTCTAGGCTTAGCGAGCTATTGCCGTCGCTTTGTCGAGAACTTCTCCAAAGTTGCCAAACCTCTAACCGAACTCCTCAAGAAAGATAAGAAGTTCGAGTGGACTCCACAATGTGAGCACAGCTTTCAGGAACTGAAAAGACGCCTGACTTCTGCTCCCGTACTGGTACCGCCAGACTTCTCCAAGGACTTTGTTATCTACTGCGACGCCTCGCGACAAGGACTAGGTTGCATTCTCATGCAAGATCGACACGTAATTGCCTATGCTTCACGGCAATTGCACCCACACGAGGAGAATTATCCTACTCATGATCTAGAGCTTGCAGCTGTAGTCTATGCACTTAAGACCTGGCGACATTACCTCCTCGGTAATCGTTGCGAAATATTCACCGATCACCAAAGTCTGAAGTACATTTTCACCCAACCGGATCTGAATCTCAGGCAAAGAC
>NC_041387.1:257575639-257579470 GCF_002162155.2 Triticum dicoccoides
CCTGCTTCTCAAGAGCAGGCCGAAGGCAGTGAAGCCAGGGATGCAAATCTGCCTCATCCTCCTTCACTAGCCGAGGTTATGATGGAAGCTGAGAGAAACAAGCGGGAGACCAACCGTTTGTTGGAGCGTATTGAACAGAACACAGCACACCATCAGAGGACTAACGTGGTGTCACTCAGTGATTTTATCAAATTACATCCACCCACGTTCCACCACTCCGTCGAGCCTCTCGACGCTGATGACTGGCTTCGCAGTATCTCTCACAAACTGCGTTCCGCGCTGGTAGCGGAGGCTGACAAGGTCACCTTTGCTGCATATCATCTTGAAGGCCCCGCCAGTCTATGGTGGGAGAATTATGGAGCTATGCGCCCGGCGGGCCATGTCACTACTTGGGCTGAGTTCAGTGAGGATTTCCGTGAACATCACATTCCGGAGGGTCTCATGGACCGTAAACGTGAAGAATTTTGCAGTTTCACCCAAGGCCGACTCTCTGTGGATGCTTACAGCAGGGAGTTTGGTAATCTCGCACGATATGCAACTGAGGAAGTGTCTACCGATGCCAAGAAGCAAGCAAGGTTCCGTAAGGGCCTTAGTCCTGAGCTTCGCCGCGACCTCCGTCTGCATGAGTGCACATCTTTTCAGAAACTGGTCAACAAAGCCATCAGTGCTGAAACTGGTCAGACTGACTATGACGCAACATGCAAGCATGGCCGTGATATGGGTTCCTCATCCGGTGCTGGTCCTCAGAAGCGCCGCGTGTGGGTACCCAACACCGCCCTGCCACCCAGGTTCACACCGAGGCCATCCTTCCAGGCGCCTCGCCCCGTTCAACAGTCTGCACCAGCCAAGCCCTATGGGGGTCCAACTAACAATGCTCCACCACGTACCAGTTCCGTGACTTGTTTCAAGTGTGGGGAATCTGGACACTATATGCGTGAGTGCCCCCAGACCAACCCCAACCAGTCTGCTAAAGCTGTTGGCCGTGGCAAGCCGACAGGAAAAATATTCCACGCCAAGCCGGTCACCGCTTCACGTGGCCATGTCAACTGTATCTCTGCCGAAGAAGCTCAAGAGGATCCCAACGTCGTTCTCGGTACGCTTCTTGTCAATTGCCACCCGGCATCTGTCCTTTTCGATACAGGAGCCTCTCATTCTTTTATATCTGAAAACTATGCTCGCTTGCATAACGTCGCATTCGGTGATATGCCAACCTCTATGGTAATTCAAACTCCGGGATCCAAATGGCAAACTTCTAGAGTAAGCCATGGAAATGAAATCCAAGTCGACAGACTTGTTTTCCTCGCGTCTTTGATAGCCCTTAAATCTTCAGATATTAATATCATTTTGGGTATGGACTGGATGTCAGCTCATCAAGCCAAAATTGATTGCTTCTCTAGGACTGTTCAACTCACCCATCCTTCGGGGAAGATAGTCAATGTCTTGACCCGAATAGCCAAGCAACAATTATATTCTCTTAACGCCAGCCCTTTGCCAGACCTTGAGGACGTTCCGGTAGTCCGTGACTTCCCGGATGTCTTTCTAGAGGAATTGCCAGGTGTTCCACCTGACAGGGATGTTGAGTTTGTAATAGACCTCATTCCAGGAACCGTTCCGATTGCTAGAAGACCTTATAAGATGGCACCCCTAGAACTAGCCGAGCTTAAGAAACAACTCGATGAGTCCTTGAAAAAGGGTTTCATCCGACCTAGCTCATCTCCGTGGGCTTGCCCCGTCCTATTCGTCAAGAAGAAGGATGGTACGGACCGGATGGTTGTAGATTACCGACCTGTTAATTTGGTCACAATCAAGAACAAATATCCACTTCCTAGGATCAACGACCTGTATGATCAGCTCGCTGGATCCTCAGTCTTCTCCAAGATGGATTTGAGGTTGGGCTACCACCAAATCAAAATCAGAAACGGGGACATTCCTAAAACGGCCTTTGTTACTCGTTACGGCCAATACGAGTACACCGTCATGTCCTTCGGATTAACCAACGCTCCAGCCACCTTTTCTCGGTTAATGAACTCAATCTTCATGGAGTATTTGGATAAATTCGTCGTGGTTTACCTCGATGATATACTCATCTACTCCAAGAACGAGGAAGAACATGCCGAACATCTAAGGCTAGTGTTGAAGAAACTTCGAGAGCATCGCCTTTATGCCAAATTTTCTAAATGTGAATTCTGGTTGTCAGAAGTGACCTATCTGGGTCATGTAATATCTGGTAAAGGTATTGCTGTTAACCCTGAGCGAGTTCAAGCCGTCCTTAATTGGACTCCACCTGAATCGGTCAAGCAAGTTCGGAGTTTTCTGGGCTTAGCGAGCTATTGTCGTTGCTTTGTCGAGAACTTCTCCAAGGTTGCTAAACCTCTAACCGAACTCCTCAAGAAAGATAAGAAGTTCGAGTGGACTCCACAATGTGAGCACAGCTTTCAGGAACTGAAAAGACGCCTGACTTCTGCTCCCGTACTGGTACCGCCAGACTTCTCCAAGGACTTTGTTATCTACTGCGACGCCTCGCGACAAGGACTAGGTTGCATTCTCATGCAAGATCGACACGTAATTGCCTATGCTTCACGGCAATTGCACCCACACGAGGAGAATTATCCTACTCATGATCTAGAGCTTGCAGCTGTAGTCTATGCACTTAAGACCTGGCGACATTACCTCCTCGGTAATCGTTGCGAAATATTCACCGATCACCAAAGTCTGAAGTACATTTTCACCCAACCGGATCTGAATCTCAGGCAAAGACGTTGGGTTGAATTGATCACAGACTTCGACTTAGGAATAACCTACACCCCAGGGAAAGCCAACGTCATGGCTGATGCGCTAAGTCGTAAATCTTATTGTAACAATCTGGTGTTACAACAAAGTCAACCGCTTCTCCATGAGGAATTTCGGAAGCTTAACCTTCACATTGTTCCTCAAGGATTTCTTTCCACCTTGGTGGCGAAACCTACTCTTACGGATCAAATCATTGCTGCCCAGAAGCGAGATAAGGGAATATCTAAAATCAAAGAGAACTTTGCTAGCGGAGGTGCTAGTTGTTTCTCCACAAATGATCATGGTGTTGTGTACTTTGAGAACCGTCTAGTGGTTCCCAAGAACCAGCAGCTACGGCAGTTAATCCTTAAGGAGGCTCATGAATCCCCTCTCACTATTCATCCCGGTAGTACTAAGATGTATCAGGACCTACGCCAGAGGTTCTGGTGGACTAGGATGAAGAGAGAAATTGATCAGTATATTGCTAATTGCGACGCCTGTCGACGTGTAAAAGCAGAGCACCAACGGCCTGCTGGCACCCTTCAACCCTTAGCTATTCCTGAATGGAAATGGGATAAAATTGGTATGGATTTCATTACCAGTTTTCCCAGGACTAAGAGAGGGAATAATGCTATCTTCGTCGTGGTCGATCGTCTTTCCAAAGTAGCCCATTTCTTACCTGTTCGTGAGAGTATAACCGCTAGTCAGCTGGCAGACTTATACATCTCCCGAATAGTGTCTCTCCATGGTGTTCCTTTGGAAATTAACTCGGATCGAGGAAGTCTCTTCACCTCTCGATTTTGGGAAAGTTTCCAAAATGCTATGGGAACCCGTCTCTCCTTCAGCACTGCTTTCCACCCTCAGTCGAGTGGTCAAGTGGAACGCGTCAACCAGATTCTAGAGGACATGCTTCGAGCCTCTGTTATCTCATTCGGAATGGACTGGGAAAAGTGCCTTCCATTTGCCGAATTCGCTTACAACAACAGCTATCAATCTAGCCTGGGTAAAGCCCCTTTTGAAGTTCTCTATGGACGACGGTGTCGAACACCCCTTAACTGGTCA
>NC_041387.1:257580739-257654310 GCF_002162155.2 Triticum dicoccoides
CCTCGCACGCCCCAGCCATGGCCGACGCCATCGCCGCCACCCCCTCGCCGTAGCCATGCCCTCCGACCACCCCACGCCGTCTCACCGTGTCCAGGAGCTCCGCCGCTGTCCACTTCATCGAGCAGCCGAGCCCCGAGCGCTCGCAACGCCCGAGACCACCGCACCGACCTCGCCCGAGCTCACCGTCGCCGGAGATCCCCTTCAACGCCGTCGTCGCTCCGGTCCATCTCCGGCCGCACCAAGGACTCCGTCGCACTCACTGTGAGCTTAGCCATCTTCCCCTCCCTTCCGTTCTTGCTCCCGAGCCGTGTAGCAACCTCCCGGAGCTCAACCGCACCCACCGCCGTGGAGCTCGTCGCCTACGTGCTCCCGGTCATCCTCCGGCCACAAACTGGTGTCCGTCATGCTCACCGTGTCACGTAGCATCTAGCTAGCCACTCCCCGAGCCTCACCGACCCCTCTAGCGTCAAATTCGTCTTCGGCCGAACCGCGGTGGCCGCCCAAGTCGTCGCCGGCGCCAACTCCGGCCACCCCGACCTCAACGGACTCCGCCAAGAGCTGCGGTTTGTCCTCAGCTCCCCTCCGGTGGTCTCCGCGGCCCATTTGGTGGCCTAAATGGCCAAAACCACTCCCGCCGCCGCGTCGGGCTCACCGGCGGCTAAACGCTGGTGCAGCCGACTCGGGTTTGACCACGGGTGGGCCCTGGTTGACTCCCCTGAGTCAATGACAGGTGGGGCCCAGCCCTGTTAATTAAACAGGATTAGTTTTAATTAAATTTTAATTAAAATAATCACCCTGACATGCGGGACCCACTGTCAGGTTTGATCCCAGACCTGTTCCGTTGACCTGCTGACGTCACACTGACGTCAGGCTGACGCAGTAATTGATTTTCTGGATTTAATTTAAATCAGGAAATTCCAGAATATTATTTAAACTTCAAAAAATTCATAACTTTTATTCTGTAACTCCAAATTGGACAAATTATATATGAAAAATGATCAGAAAAATCCAATCTATCCATCTGTACTATTTTCATGCATGATCAAACAAGTTAAATTGATGTTTTTAACAGAACAAGGAAAAGCACTTTAAAAGGCCATGTTTGAGTTTGTAATTTGAATCTTTGATTCAAATTTGCTCAAACCCTTCTGGTTTTAGTTGCATTAGCCCAACACACTCATATTGCCATGTTTCATGCATGCATCATATTGTTGCATACTGTTTGGTAATGTTTGTGTATCGGTGCTCTCTGCGGCAGGTCCTGTCCCCGAAGAGTACCGTGATTACCCTAACGAAGAACCGTATCAGTGCATCGAACCATCAGGCAAGCAACCAACCATTTGATCATATCGATACAATCCCATGTTCTCGCTCCTGCTCTCTTTTACTGCATTAAGACAATGCGTTTCAAACTGCTGTGTGCTACGGTAGTTGAACCCATTTCCTCTGCATGACCTGTCATTGCCACAGTAACTAGATGAAACCCACTAGCATGTGTAGGAGTTGTTTGAGCCATATGTATGTGTTGTTCCTACCTTGCTATGCCTGCTATGCTTAGAGTCGTGTCAGGTCTGGTTCATCTGGGTGATGGGCTAGAGTGAAATGTTTATCTCGGTAATGAGAGTGGTGTGGTGAACACGATTTGGTAAAGGTATCGATGAGAGGCCATGTAGGAGTACATGGTGGGTTGTTTCATTGAAGCCAACCTTAAGCACTGAGATCTGTATGCGTGATTTAAGATACAGCTACTACCATGCATTGGGCCCTGAAATATGACCCCGCTCGACTTCTTATTCACCCTAGCTCTCTGTCCAGGAGTTGCAAGTAGTTTCTGGTGTTTGTAGCCTACTGGAGGCCGTGGACAGCGCTGACCGTAGGGGTGGGCTGTGATGCGGTAGGTACGTGGCACGGTGTACCGAATACCCGTTAGGTATCTCGGGAACCCTGTTCACATCGTTCGGGGCCGTATGGGAAACCTCGGCCGGACTCCCTGCGGATGGAACCTGAATAGGCGATAAACCTGGACTAGAGGCTTAAGTGTTTAGGTAGGTCGTGGTCTACACCCACGTCGGCTTTCGCTTGAAGTCTGCCGAGCACATGTCGTGTGCAGACGCTAAGTGGTGGAAACATGTATGAAGAAGTACACCCCTGCAGGGTTATCATAATCTATTCGAATAGGCGCGTCCGCGGTAAAGGACTACTTGGTTGCCTATACAGTTCATAGACAAGTAAATGGAAACTACTAAAAGCCTCAAGATAAGAGTGAGTGCCGAGGATGGCTCTTCCGTAGGAAGACGGAGGCGAATCCTCGGTAGTGTATTGAATTGGTGAGTAGTGGACTCGTGTGTGCAAAACCATTTCAAGTTGGAGTATCGTAGGATAGTCTAGCCAAGAGACAAAGCTGGCTTGCTGCAATAACTCCACCAACCCTTCTTGATAATATGCATGTATGTAGGTTCTGATGTAAGTCTTGCTGAGTACCTTTGTACTCATGTTGCTATAATCTACATTTTTTACAGAAGACGCTGCAACCCCTTCTGATGGGTTCTATGTAGACGTTGACATCAATGAGTAGGCTAAAGACCCAGGTGGTGACCCTGAGCTTGTGAAGGACCATGTAGTATAGCTAGGCTTTCCAAGCCTCTTTTATTTTATTAGTTGTCTGTACTCAGACAAGTTACTTCCGCTGCTGGTTTGTATGACTGTATGACTTGTATGTTGGGTCGTGAGACCCGCACCTTTGTGTATGTTATGTATGGCTCTCTGAGCCTTAAATAAAGTACTTGTGTCGTAGAGTCATGTTGTGATGCTTCGTTGTATTTGCACATATCGAGCATATTGTGTGTATGATTGAAATGCTTGGTATGTGTGGGATCTGACTATCTAGTTGTTTATCTTTAGTAGCCTCTCTTACCAGGAAATGTCTCCTAGTGTTACCGCTGAGCCATGGTAGCTTGCTACTGCTCTGGAACACTTAGGCTGGCCGGCATGTGTCCTTCTTCGTTCCTGTGTGTGTCCCCTTCGGGGAAATGTCACGCTTTGAGTACCGGAGTCCTGTTAGCCTGCTACAGCCCGGTTTACCGGAGTCCTGCTAGCCCAGTGCTACAGCCCGGACCCACTTGCTGATGACCGACACGTTCGAAGCTGGGTCATGGATGCCTGTCCCTGTAAGTCTGTGCCACTTTGGGTTTACGACTAGTCATGTCAGCCCGGGCTCCTTATCATATGGATGCTAGCGACACTATCATATACGTGAGCCAAAAGGCGCAAACGGTTCCGGGCAAAGGTAAGGCGACACCCGTGGGAATACCGTGCGTGAGGCCGCAAAGTGATATGAGGTGTTACCGGCTAGATTGATGTGACATTGAGTCGGGGTCCTGACAATGCTTCCGTATCAACTCTTGGTTCACCTTGTCGTGAAGTAGAAGCTTCCACTTGGACAGATGAGGTACTCTCCTTCACCTCCGTTGGACGAACCTTGCCAATAGACAAGTCTTGGATTGCTTCCGAAGGATCTTTGTCTCCTACATCAATTGGCAATTTCTCTACTTGTGAGCCGTTAGATTCATCAAACTTCACATCTACCGTCTCTTCAACCTTTTGGGTGAAATTGTTGTAGACACGGTATGTGTGAGAGTTTGAGCCATAACCTAGTAGGAAACCTTCATGAGACTTAGGAGCAAATTTAGAACGTCGATGCTTATCAAGAATGTAGCACTTTGAGCCGAATACTCGAAAGTATCCAACTTAGGGTTTGTTACCGGTGAGGAGCTCGTATGCCGTCTTGCCGAGTAGCTTGTGAAGATACAAGCGATTTGCTGCATGACAAGCTGTCTCAACCGCTTCTGCCCAAAAGAGCTTTAGTGTCTTGTACTCATCAAGCATCATTCTCGCCATTTTGATGAGCATCCGGTTCTTCCTCTCAACAACTCCATTTTGTTGAGGTGTGTATGTAGCCGAGAACTCGTGTGAAATCCCTTCTTCGTCAAGAAAGGTGTTCACATTTGCGTTCTTGAACTCCATTCCGTTGTCGCTGCGAACCTTCTTGATCTTCACTTCAAACTGATTTTGGGCCTTCCTAGCGAAGTTTTTGAAGATCTTTTGGACCTGCGATTTATCATCGAGAAAGAACACCCACGTAAATCTTGAAAAATCATCAATTATAACTAGACCAAAATAATTTCCACCGACACTCTTGTAAGATTTGGGACCAAAGAGATCCATGTGAAGTAGCTCAAGTGGCCTCCTTGTGGTCATGATGTTCTTCATGGGATGCCTTTCTCCAACCTGTTTACCTGCTTGACAAGCACTGCAAAGTCTATCCTTATCAAATATGGCATCATTAACACCAAGGATATGATTCCCTTTAATAAGCTTGTCAAGGTTTCTCATGCCAACATGACCTAGTCGTCTATGCCATAACCAACCTTTTGAGGATTTAGCAATGAAGCAAGTTTTAGGTTGAGCCTTTTTAGTGAAATCAACAATGTAAAGATCACCTCTACGTATGCCGGTAAAGACCATTTTATGATTGTCTCGATGAAACACTTGGCAATCAACTTTAGTAAATAAGACATTGAAACCAAAGTCTGCAAGTCTAGATACTGAAAGTAAGTTGTATCCAAGAGATTCAACGAGCATGACATTTTGTATGGAGCTATCATGTGAGATGGCCACCTTACTGAGGCCAACCACCTTACCCTTTGAGTTGTCACCGAAAGTGACATACTTTCGAGGACTATCATTATCAGCAAGCTCACGAAACATGTCTTTATCTCCGGTCATGTGATCGGTACATCCACTATCAAGAACCCATTCCTTTCCTCCTGACATATACCCCCGAAGATTTGCCATAAGACCAAAGTGTCTCATTGCATCATCAAGATCAAAGTCATCATCATTATCCTCATCATAGTATCCATGTTCAACATCGTCATGTGGTGGATCAATTCCTAGAGAGGGTGATTCGTTAGAGTCAGTTTGACAATGATCTTGTCTATGAATTTTTATAGCTTCGGAAATAATATCACTAATAATACCAACATTTCCTTTGGCACGCATAAGATTTGTAAGCTCAAATAAACGATCACCAAACATAGGATCACTAGTATTCATCTTACTCAAAGAAATAGACTTATGGAGAATTTCATCAAGATTTTTCAAAGAATAATCAGGAAATCGTTCCTCAAGAAATTTCCATATGGTGTAAGCACACTCAAGAGTAGGCAGTTTTATAGTCAAGTTTCTAGGCAAGCCTCTAGTGATAAGATTAACAGTTCGAAGATTCCTAATCATGTTAATAGACTCATCAAGGGTAGGATGCATAGGATCAACACAAGGTGCACAAGGACTAGCAATGTATTTGCTCAAATGATATTGATTGAAAATTACAAGCATCTCATTTTTCCACTTATGAAAATACTCTCCATCAAGAATAGGCACTCTATGTCTGAGACTCCCCAAAGTAGACTCATCCATCTTCCTCCAATGGTGATTAAACCAAGGAAATGGAGACCAATGCTCTGATACCACTTGTAGGACCTTGAGAAGAGGTGTCTAGAGGGGGGTGATTAGACACTAAGTACCAAAGTTTCAGTTTTTAACCCTTTTTAAGTTTAAGTGGAGTTTAGGCACACGTTTAACATTCACAACACATAGCAAGCAAGCATGCAAAGAGTATATGAGCAGCGAAAAATAAAGCATGAAACTTGCAAGAATGTAAAGGGAAGGGTTTTGGAGGATCCAAACGCAATTGGAGACACCGATGTTTTTGGGGTGGTTCCGATAGGTGGTGCTATCGTACATCCACGTTGATGGAGACTTCAACCCACGAAGGGTAACGGTTGCGCGAGTCCACGGAGGGCTCCACCCAAGAAGGGTCCATGAAGAAGCAACCTTGTCTATCCCATCATGGCCGTCGCCCACGAAGGACTTGCCTCACTAGCGGTAGATCTTCACGAAGTAGGCGATCTCCTTGCCCTTACAAATTCCTTGGTTCAACTCCACAATCTTGTCGGAGCCTCCCAAGTGACACCTAGCCAATCTAGGAGACACCACTCTCCAAGAAGTAACAAATGGTGCGTTGATGATGAACTCCTTGCTCTTGTGCTTCAAATGATAGTCTCCCCAACACTCAACTCTCTCTCATAGGATTTGGATCTGGTGGAAAGAAGATTTGAGTGGAAAGCAACTTGGGGAAGGCTAGAGATCAAGATTCATATGGTAGGAATGGAATATCTTGGCCTCAACACATGAGTAGGTAGTTCTCTGTCAGAAATAGGATGCTGGAAGTGTAGGCTTGTTCTGATGGCTCTCTTCACAAATGAAGAGGAGGTGGAGGGGTATATATATAGCCTCCACACAAAATCTAACCGTTACACACAATTTACCAAACTCAGTAGGATCGAATCAACAAACTCGGCCAGACCGATTTAGTAAACCTAGTGACCGTTAGGATTTTCGGTGGGACCGAAACGCAACTCGGTGAGACCGATATGGTTAGGGTTAGGGCATAACTTAATCTCGGTGAGACCGATTACACAAAGTCGGTGGGACCGATTTTGGTAATTAGCTAACCAGAGAGTTGGTTAGGAAAACTCGGTGGGACCGATTACTCAAACTCGGTGGGACCAATTTTGGTAATGAGTTAACAAGAGAGTTTGCATTGTAATCTCGGTAGTACCGATTACTCAAACTCGGGGAGACCGATTTTGATAATGGACACACGCAGAGAGATTACAATCCCATCTCGGAGAGACCGAGATCCCTATCAGTAAGACCGATTTGCCTAGGGTTTGTGGCAGTGGCTAAGACATCCAAACTCGTTGGCGCCGGATAGAAAGAATTGGTATGGCCGATTTTGGCTTTGGGTTTAGGTCATTTGTGGATGTGAGAAAGTAGGTGAGGGTTTTGGAGCATATCACTGCAGCAGAGACCCCCCTGCAGACTTTCTTTCGCCGCCTCAGATCATCTTCCCCGTTGCCGGCAGCCACGCAAACTGCATTACCATCATCGACTGAGCAGATGAACCTGAGGACTACACAGTTCCGGAAGAGAGGTTGCATTCTTTCGTGTTTGCTTACGTTATACATCGGTTATTATTACGTGCTACTTTATCGTTCAAACTTGAGTTTTGAAATGCCCATGGGTCTCATATCAAGCCAGCAACGAATAGTATCTGTCTACTATCTGGTTGATCTGGGGTCTTCTATGCGGTTCATGTTGGGTGGGCAACAAACAATAGATGATCCATTGTCTATCTTTTAAACTGAAGCTATAATCTACCTGCTATCATTAGTTTTGGATCCATCCACTCGTTTGCTACCATCAGTCTTGATTTTTGCATGCACCCCTTAGGCCTTACAACATCTAACTATTTTTTAATTATGCATGTCAGATATTCTACACAATCGTACTGAACATGTAAAGAAAAAGAGAAGACCGTTGCGTGGGAATATAATGTCATGCAGACGCCGCTCCATGGTGGGCGAAGTGCCCCCCCCCCCTCCTGCATTTCCGGATTGTATTACAGAGGAAGATAACTGTTACATGGGGATTCAGAAGGAGCCGACCACGCCTGTTTACCACCTGAGGTGTTTGCTCTAACCTGGCATGCTAATGTTGGTCATATCATGCATATGGCGCCTTGCATTGCTTACATTATACATCTTATATGTCATCAGCTTAGTTTAGATTTGCTTTGTGTGAATGCCACCTGTTTGGTTTCTATATCATACTCCCAGCATTCCTAAATATTTGTATTTTTAGAGGTTTCAACAAGTGACTACCTACAGAACAAAATGAGTGAATCTACACTCTAAAATATGTCTATATACATCCGTATGTGGTAGTCCGTTTGAAATCTCTAAAAAGACAAATATTTAGGAATGGAGGGAGTATATGGGAATTATGCAATGCCATCTTCTTTAGCCAGTCATATACGTGAATCATGCAATGCCATCCTGTTTAGCCAGTCATTGTATATGTGAATTGTATCATGTCATATTTTTTTCCATAATGTATTCCATTTGTCAACGATGTTTATACATTCAACTACTCTTCCTGTGCATCAGCCATTTGAGTCGGTCATGGGAAAATCTGGAGTGAAAACAACGTCTTCTGAGCAGTCAGTGCTACCTTTCATGTAGATTTCTTGCTGGTTACAGATAGCTCCTCAGAGGAGGATTCAGAGACAGATGACCAGTCGTATCCCCCCCCCCCCGAGGTGCATGCTCTAACTTGACTGGGTTATATTGCTCATATAATGCATATGGTGTCCTGCATTGCCATGCCATCTGCTTAGATTAGACATGCTTTGTGTGAATGCCTCATGTTTGCTTTCTACATCAGATATGTGAATTATGCAATGGCATGTTTTTCAGCCAGTTATCATATATGTGAATTATGCACCGCCATGGAGCCAGGCATCATATATGTGAATTATCTCATGCCATTTTTTTCATTACGTATTCCATTTGTCGACAATCTGTGTATATTGAACTACTCTTCATGTGTATCAGCCATTTGAGCCGGTTATGGAAAAATCTGGAGTGAAAACAAGGTCTTCAGAGCAGGAAATGGTACCTGTTGAAGCATATATCTCAATGGTTACAGGGAGCTCCTCAAAGGAGGATTCAGAGACAGATGACCAGTCCTATATCCCACATTAGGTGTATGCTCTAAGTTGCAATGTTTATATTTCTCATATGATGCATATGGTGTCTTGCATTGCTTAGTTTAGACATCATATGCACAATATTGAATTCCATATGCTTAGTTTAGAGATTATACATGCGAGTGCCAGTTGCTTAGTATATGAATCAATTATGTCAATTATATCATGCCATCCTGTATACTTAGACAATATGTATGTGAATTATTTCATCTCAACCTATTTTAGAAATACATCATATAGTTTTGTCATGTCATCCTGTTTAGGTACTCATCATATGTTGAATTATGCCATTATATCCTGTTACGTTATCCATCATATATCTGAAACTGTGTCATGCTATCCTATTTAGTTAGGCATCATATATGTGAAATTGTGTCATGCTGTCCTGTTTGGTTAGACAACATATATGTGAATTACCACATCTGTCTATCATACAATGTCTGTACGTTCAATTTATTTTCTTGTTTATCAGCCATTTGAAATGGAGGGGGTGATGGCAGTATCTAAAGGAGCAAAAACCCATTCTTCACAAAAGACAGTGCTACACGTCGATGCAGATAGAACCATGGTTGTACTAGCCCACAAACTAGCCCCACCATACATAATTGAGACTCTTCCAGATTGCACACTTACACCGTTGGGTAGAGAACCAGCTACAATGTACCATGTCCACCACAGAGTACCCCCACACGAGCAGTTTGTAAAGGTACTGCAGTGCCCAAAGCACGAAGACCACCATAGCTAACCCAAACTCCATGCTTAAAGCAGAAGAGCAACTGTTCTCAGGTCAGATTCCGTAGCTATGGTCCATACTCCTTTGCTGTTGCATCACTGTATTTACTCATGCCAACTAGTTTCGAATTTGAAGGATCCAATTGAAACTCCAATGGCGCAACAGGTATGTTTTAAACCTATTTCTTTAACTGGATTACTATTCTAACTTCTTGCTCTATGTTGATTTCATTTTAAGCTGTATAAACAGTTATGTTCTCATGTGATGCACATTACAAGTGCTACCAATGTTGTGTAGTTTCTCACACTTAAATTCTGTCTATGCTGTTGTGTCTTAAAAATATATTAGTTGAACTTTGTCTCTATCTTGATTTGGCAACATAAACTAGAATGATATGGACAATACAGTGACCATAGTACATAGATATATGTTTGTTTCATGTTGTTATCCTATCCACCTTACTATTAAATCGGTTTACCAAAATGAGTTTTGTATACTACAAGCTAAACCTGTGATGTGTCTGCTTGTTTCTCTTGTAGTATGCAAACATAATATTGGAGAAGAGCACCCCACAATGCAATGGTAGAGAAAGTAATGCAAATAAGGTTCAAGATAGTGAGAAAACCCTGTTGGTCTCCAAGAAAGGTGATAAAAACGATCTTGTAGACAGTGAGAAAACCCCACAGTCCTGCGTTGATGTAGTGTTCGAGTTACTGTCTAGTACCGCTGGCACAAGCTCTTCGAACTTGCTGCCTGAATCACTTTGGCTTTTTCAGTCTTAGCTACAAGCTGAAAGGCATCAGTCAGCTGTGCTGCGGCAAGATGTCGAAGGACTGAGGAAGTTCCTGCAGAATTCAGATGCGTACTTTCTTGTGCAACAGCAAGCGTTGGAGGATTTAAGCGCCAAACAAGAGAAAGTTAATAAGCTTGCTAAGCATCTTGCCAGCATTATGGGTACCCAGGATATTGTTTCTTGACCCCTTCTGAAGTGGTTTCAGTTCTAGACTTGTTTTGCTGCGGTGTTTATATGCTGCTTTGTTCCCTATATTTGCATTGGTGGCGAACTTTGATGCCTAGTGGATGTAATATGTGTAATAGCCGTGATAGCCTAGCATAAGTTGCTTGCTTATTTATTTCCTTGTTATCTTGTTTATTTGTTTGCTTGTAGTCAGTGCAGTTCTTTTTCCGTGGTTTGCTAGTGGCTGCAAAAACCTATTTTTTAAAATTAGGCCACAATAACCATGGGCTAATATTTATTGTAGTGACACTGGGCCTCCTACGGGCCGTAGAAACAGTGGGCCTTCTACAAGCCGTAGAAACAGTGGGCCTTCTACGGGCCATAGAAACAATGGGCCTTCTACGGGTCGTATCATCAATGGGCCTTATACGGGCCGTATGATCGCTTGGCCAAACATGGGCCAATAACAAACCGCATTATGGCCGTAAATGGGCTAAAGTTGGAATCGTCCGTTCATGGGCCGACCATAACAGACCATCGTTAATAGGTCGTATTTGATGACGCTATGAAAATGGCCCAATGAATTAACGGACCATAAACGGGTCGACTGTACCCACAGGCTGAATTTGGCCCACAAGCAGAAAATGGCAGTAACGGGCCATAAGTAAACGAATGTTGGAAATGAGCCCAAGAATTAATGGGCTCTGAGAAGGCCGAAAGATAACATGGGCTAGAAACGGCCCAACAGAATAACGGGCCGTTAATGGGTATAAAGTGATACACTGTTCATTATGGGCCAGTTTCATCACGGGCCATTAATGGGTGTAAAGTGATACACTGTTCATTACGGGCCAGTTTCACCACGGGCCGTTAAATGGGCCAAGAGTTACAAAGGGCCTCATATGGGCCGAAAAGACGTCATGGGCCATAGATGGGCCTGAAGTGAAAATAGGCTGGAATCATATTGGATGGCCCAGATGACGCTACTGGGCCTAATTCGGATAGGGCGTAACGGGCCTTGGATTAGCGGGCTGTAAATGGGCTATATGCGAACAGGCCATTAACAGGCTTTCCATGGGCCGGCCCGCCACCTTTTGACCAAGGCAAACATGCCAACCTTTCCACAGGAATGGGCCTTTGTTGGGCCGTGCCACTTGTCGACGTATCATAGGCGCCTTCTGTCCAATGAGTGGATGACATCTGTCCCAACGATGAGCCGACACGTGTTTCCTCCAGCCAATGATGATTTTACACGTGGAAAATCCCCATTGGTCGGGGTTGTTAATGGGTTAGCGGACCCAAAACCTGACTCGATAGCTTAACGGCGTTCCGTTATGGTGGATACCACATGTCGGTCATGCTTGACGAAGGCACTTCTGTGACGCCCGATTTATCGTCATGGTAGTGGACACTTCCATGATGATAATGTTGGTAATGTTATGGAACACTTCTACGGCAGCACAGGTATGACTATCTTGATTCTGTCATAAAATCTTCATGGATGTACATGCATGACAAAAAACACGACCTACTGTGACAAATACGTATCATCACGGGAGTGTATTTTTTTTGTAGTGGAGCTAGAGGTCACCGGCACATTTCAAGGAGTT
Source organism: Triticum dicoccoides (assembly GCF_002162155.2). NCBI lineage: Eukaryota > Viridiplantae > Streptophyta > Magnoliopsida > Poales > Poaceae > Triticum > Triticum dicoccoides. Next base: position 257,592,715 of record NC_041387.1, read on the forward strand.
AATCCCGGCAGGAGCCATCCTAACGGAAATATCACGTTGCCTGTGACATTTGGAAGGGAGTTGAACTATCGGACAGAAAAGATTGTGTTTGATGTGGTCGACCTCCCCTTGTCGTACAATGGGTTCCTCGGACAACCAGCCCTGGCCAAATTCATGGCGGCATCCCACTATCCATACAATACCTTGAAGATGCCTGAGCCACTTGGAATCATCTCCATCGCATCGGATGAGAAGGACACAATCATTTGCATGGAGAAGATGTACCGGGACGCGGTCGTGGCAGAGGCAACGGCAGCAGCAGTTCCTGCCAAGCAAAGCAGAGGAAATAAGAAGGATAGCAAGGACGCTAGCAAAGAATTCGGGTAACATACCTCTTCGGAGCGTGCTGCGTCTGTTGATGATTTGCCAGAGAGTTCCAACAGCAAAAGGACCAAGGTTGCTGCTCCACAACTGAAGAAGGTCCCGACAGAGCTGGCTGGCGTTGATGGTACCTTTACCATCAGCACCACCCCCAATGACAAATAGGAAAGCACGCTCATTGCCTTCCTGCAGGCGAATATCAATGTGTTTCCCTGGCAACCATCTGATACCCCCGGTGTTCCCAGGGAGGTAATCGAGCACCACCTTGTTGTCTGCCCACACGCCAGACCTATCAAGCAGAAAGTCCGGAAGCAGGCCTTGGAGAGGCAGCAGTTTATTGCAGAGGAGATCAACAAGCTTGAGGCAGCTGGTTTGGTGAGAGGAGTGCTACATCCCACTTGGCTAGAAAATCCAGTGGTAGTTCGGAAGGCTAACGAGAAGTGGAGGCTTTGCATAGATTTCACATATCTCAACAAGGCTAGCCCGAAGGACCCATTCCCCTTGCCGTGTATTGGTCAGATTGTGGATTCCACTTGATGCTGCGATTTTCTTTCCTTCCTGGATGCGTATTCTGGATATCACCAGATCTTTTTGTCCAAGGAAGATGGAGAGAAGACCTCGTTCATCACCCCATGTGGTACGTACTATTTTATCCGCATGCCATTTAGATTAAAGAGTGTCGGGTCTAGTTTTGCAAGGGCTGTCCAGATTGGTTTTGAGCCATAGTTGCACAGAAATGTGGTCAAAACCAAGGACAGAGCAACTCTTATCCAGGATTTGGAGGAGACGTTTGCAAATCTGTGCAAGATGAACTTGAAGCTCAACCCAGAGAAGTGTGAGTTTGGCATTCCCTCCGGTAAGCTACTTGGGTTCTTTGTGTCCCATCGGGGGATCAAAGCCAATCCCGACAAGATCAAAGCCATCGAGCAGATGAAAGCGCCAAGGAAAGTTACATATGTGAGGCATCTGACGGGATGCATTGCCGTGCTAAGCAGATTCATCTCCAAGTCTGCCGAGCGTGCCCTGCCATTATTCAAAATCTTGAAGAAGGTAGGACCCATCAAATGGACCCTCGAAGCAGATGCAGCCCTACAAGAGATGAATCCCTACTTATCTTCTATGCCCACCTTGGTTGCTCCCAAACCATAGGAGCCATTGCTTCTTTACTTAGAGGCAACCAACCAAGTGGTTAGTGTAGCCTTGGTGGCACAACAGGAAGTGGACGAGGCAGAGAGTGAGCAAGGTCCGCCAGAGTCTGATAAAGACCAAGACAGAAGTGAGCATGACAGTGATGGCAGCCCCAAGGACACGGCAAGGAAGAAAGTGGTGCAGCGCCCAGTGTACTTTGTTAGTTCCCTATTACAGGGAGCTCGATCGAGGTACTCTAGCATGCAAAAATTGATCTTTTGTCTCATCATGGCCTCAAGGAAACTGCGCGACTACTTCCAAGCCCATGAGATTACGGTTGTCACTCGCTTCCCGTTGCAAAGGATACTCTGAAACCCTGAGGCTACTGGCAGAATAGTGGAGTGGGCTTTGGAGTTGTCCAATTTTGGTCTGAAGTTTGAGAGCACATCAACAATTCAGAGCAGGGCGTTTGTAGAGTTTATTGCAGAATGGACACCGACCCCTGATGAGGAAGTGACAGAAACAGTTATCCCCAACAAGGAGTCGCCCCAAGAATGGATTATGAATTTTAATGGTGCCTTTTCCCTACAAGGTCCGGTGGCTGGCGTGCTTCTTGTCGCACCCTCAGAGGAGCACTTGAGGTATGTCGTCCAGATGCATTTTGCCCGGGAAGAGCCAACCAGGAATACAACAGAGTATGAAGGGCTCCTTGCCGGGCTCAGGATTGCTGCGGAATTGGGAATCAAGAAGCTGATTATTCGAGGAGATTCACAGCTTGTGGTGAGACAAGTCAACAAGGATGATCAAAGTGCATTAATGGAGGCATACATTATGGAAGTGAGAAGGTTGGAGGAGTGCTTTAACGGATTGCAAACAGAGCACGTACCCCGTGCAGAAAATAGCATAGCTAACCATCTGTGAAAGTGTGCTACACAAAAGCTTCCTGTGGAACGAGGAACTTTTGTTCTCCATCTTAGTCAGCCCTCCGTATCCCCAGCAACAATGGCCCAGAGGAGGAGAAAGTTTGACTTTGGTAAACCTCTCCCGGTAGAGCATCGTGCTCCTGGCAGAGACCCTGCCGGAAACTCACAACTTGACAGCCTGCACCCTCCTGCTGGGACCATGGTCCCTGCAAAAGAGGAGTGTGCCCCCGTAGTTGAGGAGGTGCCGCTAGTCCTTGTGTCGTGCCCCAGGCTCCAACTTGGGCAAGGCACATAGTCCACTTTCTCCAAACCGGAGAACTCCCCAACGACAAAGATGATGCTGAAAGAGTTGCCCGGAGGGCCAGTATGTACTAGTTTGTCGATGACACGATGTACAGAAGGAGGCCCAACGGTGTGAAGTTGAAGTGCATCTGCCGGAAAGAAGGAAAGGAACTACTGGCTGAAATACACAGAGGCATGTGCGGCTCCCATATTGGATCAAGGGCATTAGTTGGGAAAGCATTCCATCAAGGATTATGATGGCCCACAGCCCTCCAAGATGCGGTCGAGCTAGTCAGAAAATGTGAAGCTTGTCAGTTCCATTCCAAGAACATCCACTTGTTAGCCCAAGCTCTACAGAAAACCCCTTTATCATGGCCATTTTCGATCTGGGGGCTCGATATCCTCGGCCCTTTCCCCCAAGCAATCGGGGGCTTTGAATTCTTGTTCGTTGCTATTGACAAGTTTACAAAGTGGCCAGAAGTCACTCCCATGAAAAAGGTGACTGCCCAATCAGCTATCAAGTTCTTAAAAGAATTGTTGTGTCATGTTGGAGTTTCGGCAAGGATCATTACTGACAACGGCACCCAGGTCACGAGTCGGTCCTTCATGCAATATGTTTGCACCCTCGGGAGCAAGGTCTCATTTGCCTCTATCGCACATCCCACAAGGAATGTGCAAGCTGAGAGGGGGAATGCAGAAGTGTTGTGGGGACTCAAAACAAGAACCTTTGATATGCTAGGGGAGCATGGCAGCCGGTGGATTGATGAGCTGCCAGTAGTCCTCTGGTCCCTCAGAACGACACCAAATTGAGCTTCCGTGCAGACTCCCTTTTCCCTGGTCTATGGGGCAGAAGTAGCTATCCCCACGGAACTCATTTATGGGTCGCCTCGAGTGCTTGCCGATGATGAATAGTGCAAGATCAGCACTGGCGTGACGATGTTGTGCTACTCGAGGAGAATCGTCTCCGGGATGCTACGCCTGTTGCACGCTATAAGCAAGCCCTGTGTCGCTATCATAGCCATAGGGTTCATGCCCGGTGTTTTGAGGAAGGCGACCTTGTCCTTAGGCGTGTTCAGTCATCCAAGGGTACAAATAAGTGGATGCCAAAGTGGGAATGCCCCTACCGGGTAGTACGAGTCACCAGACCTGGCGTAGTCCTTCTGGAGATCGGAGATGGCATTCAATTGCAAAACTCATGGAATGTTGAGCATCTCCGCTAGTTCTACCCATAAGGCGCGGCTATTGGGCCCTGCCCGGCAGCCACCCATCTGTACAGGTCTGGCCTCAGCTGCATGTAACCCCTTGTACAAAGCCACGATGATGGCCCAATGCACCAGAGAAATAAATGAGGGGGGCACCGACCAAGTTGCATGATTGCATGAGCATTCCAAGAGCATTTTCATAAACATTTCATGAGCATCTGCATATGCATATAGATAGGACCGCATCCTACATCATTCTCATCTGCATAAAGTTGCAGGTTCCTAACGTGAACTTAGCTTCTACATGGAGTTGATAAGATGAACCAGCACTGCGATCCCCGACATGCCAAACAGATAAGTTCTACCTCTTGTCCATAAGTGTCCTGTAAGCTAAAACTTGTGCATGAGAAAGCTTCACCACGCTTCCAAGCTTAGGTGCTCCCACTTTTGGCTTGAACTTTGCTTCAGCCTAGGTGGTCGAAGTGGCCTTTGCTGAGAAAAAGTTGGCGGGGGGCTTGTCCCTTTACTTTTTGCCCGGTAGACTCCGGTCCCCGACAACAAAATAGAAAAAGGGCACCGGCAGGATAGCCTGCCGTGGAAGACTCATTTATTTAACTAAGGAGGCATCCCAACTCTGCATGGACATACACATGCACGAGTTCCTAGCAAGGCTCATCTTTTTCATTAATATGTTGATTATACAAGTACAAGCCTTACATAAAACATACATGGACTTGAGAGATTACATTATTTGAATTAAAATTTGGCAAGTGCAAACAGATTTAAGATTGAAAAAAGATAAGTGCTCCATAAACTCCTCTCCATGTTCCTTCTCCCCCAGGTAGCGCATTGGGAAGAGAAGAGGGCAGGAGCAGCGCCCAAACGAGAGTCCATCCCTATCCCGTCATGGCCTGCCGGACGCAAGGCCTGACAACATCAGGAGTGGGGAGGCTGCGAAGGAGGAGGGAGGACAGAGCAGCTCGGCTGGAAGACTACAGGAAGACTGCTCGAGGAGGCGAAGGCACCAAGAGAGAGGCCCCCTCCCCGGCGACCAGGAGGCCAGTGATGACGGTACCGGGAAGGAGAGGAAGAGCGGAAAGACGAGGAGGCAGGTCACCAGGAAGAGACGAACGCGTTGATGCAATCGTACTTCGACATGATGGCGTGCCTCCCACCTTCTCCTTCTTCCCCGGCTTCATCTTCATCAACACCTCTCCAGGGGAGCACCGGCCTTGTGGTGTGGTACCTCCTCTGGAGAGACGCCGAGCGACCAAGACGACCAGGGGTCCTGAGGCGCAACGCACCCCAACATGGGGGACAAGAAGGCGCCCTCTTCATCAACATCAACCCCAGTTCCAAGGAGAGTGGCAATACTGGGATTTTTGACGATCCCGAGCCATTCACGTTGGACTTGGACCAGACCCACTTCCCTAGCGCCAGCACCATTGCTTGGCATCTTCAGCTCCAAGCTCAAACCAGGGCCCCTGCCCTAGGCTCTCCCTTCTAGTATACTCAAGAAGAAGCATGGCGGAGGAGGAGAAGGATGTGGATGAACGCCTCCGCTCCTCCACCGCTCCTCCTTTTATAGGGGAGCAGGGGACTGGGGGCTGATTCCATGATGGGTAACCACCGCCCTCCTCCACCAGTTCAAGAAGACCGGGCCCTCACCATAATGCTCTGACGCACCACGCGCCTCGTTACCTACCCCGCGTGATGCATGCAACATACGTGGCTAAGGATAAGGGCGTGGTGGGAAGAGTGAATTGGCGGTTTCTACCCCGTGCGTTAAAATCATTCACGGGCCATTACAAGAATGGCCCCACCACTATTGCCTTTACACGACGCGCGGGAAAATCGAAAACTGGCCCGGACTCAAGATTAATGTAGAAGCAAAGAAGACACCAAGGGGCCAGCCTCTTCAGCTCCCCTGCCTGTGCACTTATTAGGGCCTACCCTGACGACGCCCGACAGCGCGACCAGGGCAGGCCCAGGGGCTTCTTTCGGTGCAACAGACCCTGGGTATGTTGTCGTGACTATGCACAGACACGGGAACACGATTATGGCATCACGCATGCAGAACAAGAGGACCAAGATCAAGCCAGAGGAGCAATACACCACTAGGAGAAAAGAATCGCTTGCTGGGCAAATGGGCTTGGCAAGGGCAAAGCCACCCCCGGAAGAAAGCGGCCAAGACGTCCCGACAGGGCCTTCCGGGACTCACGGAGGCAAGAAACACCTCATCACCCACTTCCCCACGACCCACGTCATGGATCAGTGCCGTGTCAAGCCGCAAAGTGATTAAGTGGCAACCATTCGCCACATGGCAGCCTCTTTTTACAGGAAAACCGACAGATGACACCCGTCCCGCAACGTGTCGAACAAGTAGGCGTGGAGCTGGCAGAATAAGCCCGGCAAGGCTTGCCGGGCGAGCAAACGATGTGACTTTGACTGGCGCATTTAATGTGCCCTGTCAGCCTGCAGAATTAGGTATGATTGCACTGTTTTCTATCTTATCAGTGCATAATGACTGATTTGCTATTGTGGTGACCCCTTAACCTATAAAAGGAGGCCCATGGAAACCGTGGAAAGGGTTCACGAGGCTGGAGCGCCCATACGCGTATAGCCACTACCGCCCATGCCGGGCAAGTGTACTATGCTCCACCACCATTCTTCCACCATAAATCCACCAAAGCAGGAGTAGGGTTTTACGCCTCGCGGCGGCCTAAACCTGGGTAAAATTGCTCGTGTGATCCCTGTCGTGCTGCCCCACGCTCCTCTCCTATTTGTGCAATGTGACATTCCCCCTATTGAACAAGCAAGGCCCCCCCTTAGTTCCATAGGTGTCCATGGATTCCCGCGACACGATTAGGCATAAGAAACATCTTCCAAGAAAATAAGTTCCTCCATCGGTTCCTTTCCATAAGTGATCATGTGTGATCATGACGATCCGCCTTATCAAGCAAGATATATACATCCGAGGTGGGCACAGAGGCCCTGGTTATTTGCGTGTACACATGAGTACTCCCTTTCCATCGCTGCCAACCAACTATTTTCTTAAGAACGCCAGCTTCACCTATCTGAGGTGCGAATCCGGTTGACCCGACAACAATCGCGGAGGTTCTCTCTTTACCCCTTAGGTGAACTAGCAGGAACATAAGGGGTAATCATAGGAGACAGGCAACCTAGCTTGGCCAAAACTTAAGGCAAGTTGATCCATATAAAGGAGAAAAACTACTATACTTGAGCGGTGGCATCGACAGAGCTAAAGATACACTTTGGCTTCAAGAAAACTAGTAGAATAGTATATGCCATACATGTAGTATGTGTCCGATGCGAGTACATTTCTTCAGATCGACCGAGCGTAACTTACCAAAGAAGGGCTTCTAACAACTTAAAAGAAAAAGGAAAATTTACTTTTATTTAAATGCTGGTGAAAAGGTGAGGTAGGGGTGGCTATGGTTAACCGTAAAAACATCAGAGTAGGGTGGTGTACCAAAGATATTTGGCTCCAGTTTGTTATCCGCACGGTCTCGAATGTGATATGCTCCTTCAGTGAGTACTTGGTCTATATTGAATGGTCCATCCCACTTTGGGTGGAGCTTGTGTTTCTGCTTTTCCCGAAGGAACCTCATGACCAAGTCACCCTTATTGAATGCTTTGCTCCAGACTTCCCTACTCTAGTAACGCCATCCCTGTTGTTGATAAAAGGTGGAACGAGCCTGAGCCACATCCCGCTCTTCTTCACGGGCATGAAGGTCATCCTCGCGATCCAACTCGGCCTCCCTCTCATCATACATGCACACTCTAGTTGCATCCTGAATGAGGTCACATGGGAGGACGACCTTGGCTCCGTACACCATGAAAAAGGTGTGTAGCATGTGGTCCAGTTAGGTGTGGTGCGCAGGCCCCATAACACGGAGTGGAGCTCCTCCACCTAGTGGCAGTCAGCCTCCTTTAAGGAGAGGACAAAACATGGCTTGATACCACTTAATACAAGTCCATTAGCATGTTCAACTTGTCCATTGGTTTGGGGATGGTAAATAGAGGCATAGTCGAGCTGAATACCCATCCGAGCACACCATGCCTTGACCTCCTTGGCCATGAAACTTGTGCCATTGTTCGTAATGATGCTATGGGGGATGCCATAACAGTGTACCATGCCTGAGATAAATTCGAGGACCTGCAATGTTTCGGCTGTTGTGACGGGATTTGCTTCAATCCATTTTGTTAATTTGTCGATCATAACAAGTAAATATTTTTTCTTGTTTAAACCCCTTTAAGAGGGCCTACCATTTCAAGCCCCCAGAGCGCGAAAGGCCTGGTAATTGGGATAGTCCAAAGAGTCATGGGAATCGTTCAATCAGGGTTCTTGCGTCTTCATTGGCTGTGGGCCAATAAAATCAGGCTCGAAAGGCTTTACTGACACACTTGACCTACGACGTGATGGCCGCTCATGTTGGAATGTATTTCGATGAGGAGCTTGCATATTTCCTATTCGGCTATACACCTCTGGAGGACGTGGGTGACGCTTCTCTTTTGTAGTTTGCCCTCGTGGACCCGATAGGCCTTTGATCGATGAACTATCCCTCTTATTTTGATTTGGTCGTCGGGCAGCTTGTTGCAGAGTAAATATCCGAGGAAGGGATTGGTCCATGGCACAATAACTTCCATTACCTCGTGAGCTGAGGATGTTTCTTCAACCCCCGAGCCTGCTATTATGTCTTTATCTTCCTCGGATGTTGAAAAGTTGATTTTTCTGGAGTCCGCAGGGGCTGTGGTGATGTTTCCACTTGGCCAACTTATGGATGGATTAAAGAGCCATTCGAGAAACTTATTTTGCAGGACCGGGTCATGCTTGGCTCCCATCCTTGCGATTCCATCAGCGGCTTGATTGCTGTCTGGTGGACCATGGTGAAACTCTAGAACCCTGAAAATCGGTCATGATAGCAAAAACAACGTTTCAATATGCAGTCATTTTTGAATCCTTGGCATCTAATTCCTCATTTACTTGTGATGCTGCAAGGTTTGAGTCACCTCAGTCTTCCAGTCATTGGACTCCCATAAATGACACTATCCACATTCCATGTAGTAGGGCCTCATATTCGGTTGCATTGTTTGAATCGGTGTACATTATTTGTAGTACAAACTGTATATTGTCAGTGGTTTGTGAGGTGAGGACTACTCTAGCCCCCAGCCCAGCCAACATCTTGGAGTCTTCAAAGTACATTGTCCAATGGGAGTATGTGCTATACTCCCTAGGAAGTTCGGCCTCCATCCATTCGGCCATGACATGAGATTAGATAGCTCGACGCAGGTGAAACATGATTTTGGATGGTAGTAGTTTGATGCCCAACTTAGCAATGCGATCGTTGCATCTCTATTATTAATGATGTCACCGAGAGGGACCTCACATGCGCCTATGATGGAACACTCCTGAATGTAATGCCGCAACTTCTGAGATGCCATGAACATAGCGTAGGAAATTTTTTGATAATGCAGATACCTTGTTTTACACGGGGTCAATACCTGGAAAACATCATAGATGGGTCCTTGCACCTGGAACTTGTGGCCTTCAACGTCCCATTCGACCACGAGTACGGCGCTGAAAACCTAGTTGGTGGCCAAAATGTGCAGTAGCATCGGCTCGCCTACTCTAGGTGCCACGATTATAGGGTTTGTAGAAAGAAGCCTTTTGATTAACTCTAGAGAATCTCCTGCCTTGCTGGTCCATTGATAACCCACAAGTATAAGGGATCGCAATAGTTTTTGAGGGTAGAGTATTTAACCCAAATTTATTGATTCGACACAAGGGGATCCAGATAATATTTGTAAGTATTAGCAGTTCAATTGTCAATTCAACCACACTGAGAGACTAAATATCTGCAGCAAAGTGATCAGTAGCACAGTAGTATGGTAAATTGATAGTGATAGCAGTAGTAGTAACAGAAATAGTAATGGTAATAGTAGGAGTAGTAATTTTTTAGCAGTTGTAACAGTAGAAATAGTAATTCTAACATAACGAAGATCAATATGTGAAAAGCTCATAGGCATTGGATCCGTGATAGCATTGGATAATATTCATCATATAATAGTCATAACCTAGGGTGAAACAGAACTAGTTCTTGTTTATCAATATAATGTAGGCATGTATTCCATAAATAGTCATACATGCTTATAGAAAAGAACTTGCATCGCATCTTTTGTCCTACCCTCCCATGGCAACGGGGTCAATAAGGAAACTAAGGGATATTAAGGCCTTTGAGGGAGTCCTGGATTAGGGGGTCCTTGGACAGCCGGACTATGTACTTACGCCAGACTATTGGAGTATGAAGATATAAGATTGAAGACTTCGTACCGTGTCCAGGTGGGACTCACCTTTGCATGGAAGGCAAGCTTGGCAATCTGGAGATGTAGATCTCCTTCTCTGTAACCGACTCTGTGTAACTGTCAGGACCCCGACTCAATGCCACATCGATCTAGCATGTAACACCTCATATCACTTTGCGGCCTCACGCACGGTATTCCCACGGGTGTCGCCTTACCTTTACCCGGGACCGTTTGCGCCTTTTGGCACACGTATATGACAGTGTCGCTAGCATCTATATGATAAGGAGCCCGGGCTGACATGGCTAGTCGTAAACCCAAAGTGGCACAAACTTACAGGGACAGGCATCCATGACCCAGCATCGAACGTGTCGGTCATCAGCGAGTGAATCCAGGCTGTAGCACTGGGCTAGCAGGACTCCGGTGAACCGGCTGTAGCGGGCTAACAGGACTCTGGTATTCACCGCGTGACATTTCCCCGAAGGGACAGACACAGGAACGAAGAAGGACACATGCCGGCCAGCCTAAGTGTTCCGGAGCAGTAGCAAGCTACCATGGCTCGGTGGAAACACTAGGAGACATTTCCCGGTAAGAGAGGCTACTAAAGATAAACAACTAGATAGTCAGATCCCACACATACCAAGCATTTCAATAACATACACACAATATGCTCGATATGTGCAATACAACATGGCATCACAAAATGACTCTACGACTCAGTAGTTTATATTCAAAAGGCTCCGAGGAGCGAGATATTACAATCATGGGTCTCATGACCCAACACTCAGAGCATACAAGTCAAAGCACAAGCGGAAGCTATCATGTCTGAGTACAGACATCTATAAATGAAAAAGGCTGAGAAGCCTGACTATCTACCAAATCCTGTCGAGGCACAAGATCGTAGCTGAGGTAACAAGCTAAACGTCGAAGTCCACGCGAAACTACTAGTGAGACCGAAGTCTCTCTGCAAAAACATAAAATAGGCAAACGTGAGTACAAATGTACCCAGCAATACTTACATCAGAACTAACTACATATGCATCATTATGAACAAAGGGGTGGTGGGGTTTAACTGCAGCAAGCCAGCTTTGACTCGGTGGCTATCCTAAACTACGACTGCGATGTAACTCTTCTGAGGTGGCGCACACGAGTCCACATATTCACCATATCAATACACCACTATGGATCCGCTCCCGTCTACCTACGAGAACGCCATCCATAGCACTCACGCTTATCTTGCGTATTTTAGAGTATCCACTTTCACTTGTCTATGAACTGATATAAGCAACCCAGAAGTCCTTTTCCGCGGACACGGCTATTCGAATAGATGATGTTAACCCTGCAGGGGTGTACTTCTTCACACACGCTCTCACCACTTACCGCCGTTTACACGACATGTACTCGGCAACCTTCAAGCGGAAGCCCAACGTGGGTGTCGGCCACGGCCTGCCTAAACACTCAAGTCTCTAGTCCAGGTTTATCGCCTATTCGGGTTCCATCCATGAGGAGATCCGGCCGGAGTTTCGCTCACAGCCCCAAACGATGTGAACAGGGTTCCGTGACACCAAACGGGCGCCCGGTTTACCCGGCCACGTGCCTACCGCATCACAGCCCACCCCTACGGTCAGCGCTGCGCACGGCCTCCAGCATACTACAAACACCAGAAACTACTTGCAACTCCTGGACAGAGGACAAGGGTGATTAAGAAGCCGAGAGGGTCCATTGGTTTCGGGCCCAATGCGTGGTAGTAGCAAACACAGAACTCAGTTCCTGAGGACGGCTGCAATGAGACAACCCACCATGTACTCCTACATGGCCTCTCACCGCTACCTTTACCAAAACGTGTTCACACACTTAGCTCACACACAGTAGGACATCTTCACACGCCTCTGATTCATCCCCGATGAATCAGACCTGACTCAACTCTAAGCAGTAGCAGGCATGACAAACAAGCAAGAATGAGTAGGCACAACAGGGCTCAAACAACTCCTACCCATGCTAGTGGGTTTCATCTATTTACTGTGGAATGACAGGTCATGCAAAGGGTAAAGGGGTTCAGCTACCGCAGCAAGTAACAGATGAATCGTTGTTGTCCTAATGCAGTAAAAGAGAGCAGGAGCGAGAGAGTGGGATTGTATCGGAATGAACAAGGGGGTTTTGCTTGCCTGGCACTTCTGAAGATAACATTGAGTCTTCATCAGTGTCAACGATCACAACGTCGGAACATCGTCTACCGGGAGGGAACATATACCGGCAACAAAGAAGAACACAATCAATGCAATGCACAAAATGATGCATGCTATGACATGGCAATATGAATGTGTTTTGAGCTAATGCAACTAGCAACAGATTAAATGAAGTTGGTTTGAATACAAGATTCAAATTCAAACTCCATATGTGATTATTCAAATGCCATTTAATTGATTTGTGCTATACAGCAGCTATAAGTTGTTCTAACATGCATGAAAATGGTACAGATGGATTCCTTGAATTTTTCTGATAATTTTTCATATATAAATTATTTAATTTGGAGCTACGGTTGAATTTCTATGATTTTTAGAAGTTTTTACAATTTCCTGGAATTTCCTGAATAATATAAATCCAGAAATGAATTATGGCGTCAGCACCACGTCACGGTGACGTCAGCAGGGTCAACTGGGCTGGCTCGGGTCAAACCTGACGTGTGGGGGCCACACGTCACTGACATAGGACCTAATCCCGGTCAAACCCAGCGCTGACTGGGGTTTGACCAGGGGTGGGGCCCACAGTCAGTGGCCTAGGGGGTTGGTTAGTGCGTCATTAGTGGCTAATGACAGCGCCACGTCACTAGCCACCGGAGTTCGGCCGGCGGCGACCCGAAACGCGGCGGAAGTTCACCGGGGTTGCGCTACGGGCGGCGGCTGGACGCGCGAAGGCCACCAGAAGGTAGACCGTACACGGCCGCACCTAGCTGGCTGCACGAGGGGCCGCGGGGTGGCCGAAGACGACAGCGGCGAGCACTTCCACGGTGGCCGGAGTTCGAGCGCGAACGGTGGCGAAGCTACGGCGCACTAGAGGAGTAAACGAGGAGGGCTATGTGCTCCTGGGGGTTCACCGAGCACGGTGACGTGCTCAGGCGGGGGCTGCGGTGGCCCTGGCCACGGCGGCGCCATGGCCGGCGGCGATGGGGTTTCGGTCTTGGTGGATAACCTAGCTACGGCGCGCGAACGACGAAACAGAGAGGGGGAAACGGACGGAGAGCTCACGTAGACCCTGTAGAGGTGGACGGCGAGCTTGAGGGAGGCCGGACGGGGACGAATTTGACGGCGGCGATCCGCGGTGGCCGAGGAGGGGAACGGCGAAGCTGGCCCCATCCAGGGCTTCCGGCGCCTTCCGTCTTGGTGAGGAAGAAGAGGGAGGACCGGCGGAGCTTTGGGAGGCGTCGGGGAGGCGAGGCGGTGGTTGTGGCCGCGGCGAACGGCGTCGGTGGCGACGGGTCCGTTCGGGCGAGTGAGGGAGAGAGGAAGCAGAGGAGGGGGGAGAGTTCGGGAGAGTGAGGGAGTTCCAGGGCGGTGACGTGGCACGCATGGAGGCGTCCGGGGTGTCGAGGTGGAGCGGCAAGCAGGAGGTGGCCGGGGCCTCTCGGGCGCGCGCCACGCCTCGCCTCTGTTCGTCCTCCTGGCAGAGGAGGAAGATGACAAGGGGGAGGAGGTGGGCTGGGCCGGCCAGATGGAGCTGGGCCAGGTAAGTGGCGCTAGGTAAGTGGCCCAGGTGGCCTTCTCTCCCTCTCTCTGTTTTTCCTATTTCTGTTCTGTTTTATTTAATTGGCACTGAATTTTAATTCAAACAGAATTTGAAAACAGTGCCAAAACTCCCCTGGATATTTTTAAGTCACTTAATGGACTTCTCCACACATAACAAAAATATCTCAGGTCATTTGAAAATATATTCATTATATATTATGAATATAACTCCAAATTCAAATAAAACATTGATTTAAAATCAGAGCCCAATAATTCCTTAGAAATGTCCCAAAATTTTGGTTTGATTTATAACTCTTGCCAAAATTGTCAGAGCTATTTCTAGGGCATTTTGGATTTACTGATTGCAATTTTAGGGTTTCTTGCCCCTCTTTATTTAGGGTTTTGAGGCTTCCAATTTCCCTTAGTTCAAATTTCAGAATTTAAACATGATGCACACACCAGGCAGCACCAGAAGCTAGGGATGTGACAACTCACCCCCACTAAACAAGAATCTCGTCTCGAGATTCAAGCGTAGGGTAGGATGAAGGGGAAACGCAAACTAGTACAATCTTCATGATCCAGGTTGCACTTCAAATGAACGTTGATTTGAACACCATCTTTGTCTTGTCGTCTTGCTCTGAGAACTCCAGCTAATCATGACAAGAAGAGGAAAGGAAAACTCTGGAAGGATCGGTCTTCTTGAAGGTCGAACAACTCAGGATTAACTCCCGGAATGTGACATAGCAACATCTCTCGAGCTGAGAGACGAAGCATACCTCTAGAGGGATGGAGTGGAGCAGGTGACGAGGTTCACTAGGTAGACAACAATTCCAGATTTAAGAATGTGGCGATCGGTTGTCAACGTAGCGAGGAGTTGAATTGCCATGATACCACGACGAAACATCCTGGAGAAGGGTGATTCATAGATTATTATCTTAAGTGGCAAAAAGAATTACCTTTGATATAGAGATCATTGAGACTCTCTATATCAGCCGAAGGCAAAACACATCAATCGATTGGCGGGGGTCGGTAGAATGGCATACTCGGACTTGGATGATGTGGATTACCTTGTTGAAGACAACGTAATGGATGAATTTGCTTATCACCGGAGATGGAAGAGACCCATGGTAGAATGGCACATTGGCGGTGCAAGCTAGGAACAAAATGCAAATGCTGGGAATGATTCTGGTAACTGGGGAAGAACCCAACAACAGAGAGTGAATTCACTATTTGAAAAGATCATAGCATTGCCGAGGAAACTGAGAGCAAACCCAGTTAGTGCCGATGATAACACGTAGCGCTTGTGCGTGCTCTCAAGAACTTGAGCATTTCCATATTCATCAAGGTTTACCAACATCCGTGTCAAGGATCCTGGCAACACAACATACCACCATGATGAACAACGATGGACGATGCAGATGCATAGGAAGATAACATCAACTCAGATTTCACCCTAGCAAGGCCAAGGAAACAAAATCTGGATGATCGACCGAGAGACATTTAGCAATCCGCTTCTAATGTTCTCCTTGACGTGCTAGTGTAACCCAATCATAGATATGGTTTGCTAACTAGAACATCAAGTAAAGGTCGGACTTCGGGAGCAATAGAATCCATGAGGAACAGTTACGGAGGTAAATCCTACGAAATCCTTATGGGAAGGTGGCCAGCTTCTTCAGTCAAGATACTACAATAATAGATCTTCCGGCTGGGTGTGTTGGCCACGACATCCACCTTGCCGGTTATTTGAGAGACCAATATTATAATTCTTGGGAAATGTTCCAACCATCACATCTGCCTGAGATTCAGATCTGGTTGGTGTCAGGATATCCCAGACTCATCGAGTCTAGGAAGAAAAATGAAAGTTTGCAACACAAATCGATGAGATGACGTTGCGAGATTCTCAGGAAATGAACTACGATAGTAAGCTCCAAAACATGAGCTGGTTCTGCTAAAAACATGCGAACACGTTGTCCCAGACAAGCGTGGCCACGTAGCAGTCTTATAATTAAACACTACCGAGTTCAGGTGGAGAACCATCATCGAGGATATCGAAGTCTTTACGCAAGTCCATGGATTAGATCCCAAGCATAGACTTCTTTTCCTTGAACAAGTCAATCAGTGGCTTAGTGTGCTAGGGACACATGTAGAATGAAGGTTGCAAGTCTCCAGACTACAGAATACTTCGCACGTGTGCATGACTGATTTGGGATGATTCCAAAGGAAACAAAACAATCTTTCTCAAATTCACGGCGGCAACTTTCACCAAATGCACGTGTATAAGAGGAAGTCACTCCTTTCATCAAACAAATACTTCATGAGCTAGCATGAAGAAAATGCTTTCAAAAGTTTCCAACACTAGCTTAATGTTCAACAACATCATGGAGGAGATAAGGATGTTGCCAATGGGCTCAACAACAATTCATCTAGGTTTCCTTTTAAAAGGAATTCCATAGTTAAGTGAACATGGTGATAGCATTGGTCAGACCAAAGATGTAATGGTGTATGCTCGAGGGATCAACCACGAATAAGACAACATTACGAGCATCGTTGGTACTGATTTGATTTGACGATAGCCCACACTCAAATCAAAGGATTGATAAGACAATAGGTCCAGCAACTGATCACAAGGACCAATCGATGAAGATATCATCTTTCTTCAGCACACCCTACACAAGAATATCCCTTTGGAACGAACTAAGTCAGGCAAGCTTTTATCTTCCAACTCTCCAAGTTGTTGTCTAGCTTAACCAACTAGCTCAGGGATATCTAACACCGATTTTTGGAGAGAAGGTGGTTCACAAGAACCCAACTTGATCACGAGATCAACATAGCGGTCAGGCGACAACCTGGTGATACTTCCGAGAAGAAATTTGGAATATCATGAACCACCGGTATGTTACTAAGCTCGAGAACAATCTTATTTTTCAGGGCAAGACGATATGATCAAATAAGCAAGGATTGGCACTATCCTAACTCACTGATCGGAGAGTGCACCAAAAATAAGGACTAGGTAGCACAATCAACCTTAGGGTGACGATTCAATAATCAACATGCTAAGAATGAGGTTATCGTCCATTTAACTACCAAGCAATGGAGTTGCTGGCAGTATTGATTTCACACGCCATGATTCATTTGTCGGCATTCCGGTTACAATAACACGAAAACCGAGAAATTATCAATGATGATCAGAAGTATTATTGCGTCAAGAATTCATAAGATGGTGTGCAATTCTCATGATATTCCTGATATAAAGATGGTAATACTTCAAGGTAGAACAGACCAGAAGCTGGATTGGCATTTTGATCTGCGGAATACAATTGCTTTGACCCAATCCTAGATATGGATGAGATTCTGGAGTTTGTTTCTCCTATTCATTCTGAAATAGAATGGCTTGGCGGACCACAAGGGTAATAGGCATCGACGAACGAATGCACGCATACTCTTGACTATCAATTGATAGGCGAGGGTCAGAAACAACTAAGATGGGACAACTCGAAAGAACATATGATTTTCTGAGTTGTGGATGCATGGAGTAGCATGTCGAACGAAGTTCAACATATTTCTTCCGGATAACCCATGCAGAAAGATAGAACTGGCAGAGCCACAATATATAAAGGAGAACTCATCAAGAATAATCATGTTGTGATATTTCAGTTCAACGAGGAACTTCTGCCATAAGTAGTTCATGGTATTTGGAAGAAGAAGATACCACGAACTTCAAGGACTATCGCAAAGGTTACTAATATCCTAAAGGCACTAGCAATTACTATCAACATGAAGTAGGTAGAGTGAATCTCGGGTTCAAGAACCCAGGAACAGAATACCTATTACTAAGTGGCATCACGGGATGCTTTCGAGAATGATGGCCAGAATCATCACACTGGGAACACAAATCATGGCTAAATTACTAGATGATCCCCTAAGACACCTAGGGTCATAATAATATCTCCAACATATATGTCAAGGTAACGGAGTACCTCAACTCACTGATTAGTGTGGTTAATCTGGCCCATGGGAACATTGAAACGGGAAGAAAGGATTTGCAAATGCATCAGACTACTTAGAAACCTGGGATGACTCGGACAGCATAATGGCTCTAAATGCTCAGAAAAGATTTGAGACATTCACAAAAATGGTGGCATAACCACTCAGAAGCACAATATCAAGGTCTCGAGATCAATAATTAACATACAGAGGTAGAAACTGAATTGAGGCTTAAACCAACAATCTTATAAGTCTACGGATTAGCAACACGTGATCCTAATAGAAAGAAGAGATAGCCTAGTTCTTAATCCCCGTAGAAGAGAATATGATGACTCAGATCAGAAGGCCATGAGGTATAAGGAGTAAAAAGAGCCTTACGTTCCATCCCACAATCAATTCCCCTACATATAACTAAAGAATTTCTAGACTCAACATCGACCAGTTTGGCTTGGTAATCCTACAGGCAGTCAAGCTCTGATACCAACGCTGTCAGGACCCCGACTCAATGCCACATCGATCTAGCATGTAACACCTCATATCACTTTGCGGCCTCACGCACGGTATTCCCACGGGTGTCGCCTTACCTTTACCCGGGACCGTTTGCGCCTTTTGGCACACGTATATGACAGTGTCGCTAGCATCTATATGATAAGGAGCCCGGGCTGACATGGCTAGTCGTAAACCCAAAGTGGCACAAACTTACAGGGACAGGCATCCATGACCCAACATCGAACGTGTCGGTCATCAGCGAGTGAATCCAGGCTGTAGCACTGGGCTAGCAGGACTCCGGTGAACCGGGCTGTAGCGGGCTAACAGGACTCCGGTATTCACCGCGTGACATTTCCCCGAAGGGACAGACACAGGAACGAAGAAGGACACATGCCGGCCAGCCTAAGTGTTCCGGAGCAGTAGCAAGCTACCATGGCTCGGTGGAAACACTAGGAGACATTTCCCGGTAAGAGAGGCTACTAAAGATAAACAACTAGATAGTCAGATCCCACACATACCAAGCATTTCAATAACATACACACAATATGCTCGATATGTGCAATACAACATGGCATCACAAAATGACTCTACGACTCAGTAGTTTATATTCAAAAGGCTCCGAGGAGCGAGATATTACAATCATGGGTCTCATGACCCAACACTCAGAGCATACAAGTCAAAGCACAAGCGGAAGCTATCATGTCTGAGTACAGACATCTATAAATGAAAAAGGCTGAGAAGCCTGACTATCTACCAAATCCTGCCGAGGCACAAGATCGTAGCTGAGGTAACAAGCTAAACGTCGAAGTCCACGCGAAACTACTAGTGAGACCGAAGTCTCTCTGCAAAAACATAAAATAGGCAAACGTGAGTACAAATGTACCCAGCAAGACTTACATCAGAACTAACTACATATGCATCATTATCAACAAAGGGGTGGTGGGGTTTAACTGCAGCAAGCCAGCTTTGACTCGGTGGCTATCCTAAACTACGACTGCGATGTAACTCTTCTGAGGTGGCGCACACGAGTCCACATATTCACCATATCAATACACCACTATGGATCCGCTCCCGTCTACCTACGAGAACGCCATCCATAGCACTCACGCTTATCTTGCGTATTTTAGAGTATCCACTTTCACTTGTCTATGAACTGATATTAGCAACCCAGAAGTCCTTTTCCGCAGACACGGCTATTCGAATAGATGATGTTAACCCTGCAGGGGTGTACTTCTTCACACACGCTCTCACCACTTACCGCCGTTTACACGACATGTACTCGGCAACCTTCAAGCGGAAGCCCAACGTGGGTGTCCGCCACGGCCTGCATAAACACTCAAGTCTCTAGTCCAGGTTTATCGCCTATTCGGGTTCCATCCATGAGGAGATCCGGCCGGAGTTTCGCTCACAGCCCCAAACGATGTGAACAGGGTTCCGTGACACCAAACGGGCGCCCGGTTTACCCGGCCACGTGCCTACCGCATCACAGCCCACCCCTACGGTCAGCGCTGCGCACGGCCTCCAGCATACTACAAACACCAGAAACTACTTGCAACTCCTGGACAGAGGACAAGGGTGATTAAGAAGCCGAGAGGGTCCATTGGTTTCGGGCCCAATGCGTGGTAGTAGCTGAATCATGGATCACAAACACAGAACTCAGTTCCTGAGGACGGCTGCAATGAGACAACCCACCATGTACTCCTACATGGCCTCTCACCGCTACCTTTACCAAAACGTGTTCACACACTTAGCTCACACACAGTAGGACATGTTCACACGCCTCTGATTCATCCCCGATGAATCAGACCTGACTCAACTCTAAGCAGTAGCAGACATGACAAACAAGCAAGAATGAGTAGGCACAACAGGGCTCAAACAACTCCTACCCATGCTAGTGGGTTTCATCTATTTACTGTGGAATGACAGGTCATGCAAAGGATAAAGGGGTTCAGCTACCGCAGTAAGTAACAGATGAATCGTTGTTGTCCTAATGCAGTAAAAGAGAGGAGGAGCGAGAGAGTGGGATTGTATCGGAATGAACAAGGGGGTTTTGCTTGCCTGGCACTTCTGAAGATAACATTGAGTCTTCATCAGTGTCAACGATCACAACGTCGGAACATCGTCTACCGGGAGGGAACAGATACCGGCAACAAAGAAGAACACAATCAATGCAATGCACAAAATGATGCATGCTATGACATGGCAATATGAATGTGTTTTGAGCTAATGCAACTAGCAACAGATTAAATGAAGTTGGTTTGAATACAAGATTCAAATTCAAACTCCATATGTGATTATTCAAATGCCATTTAATTGATTTGTGCTATACAGCAGCTATAAGTTGTTCTAACATGCATGAAAATGGTACAGATGGATTCCTTGATTTTTTCTGATAATTTTTCATATATAAATTATTTAATTTGGAGCTACGGTTGAATTTCTATGATTTTTAGAAGTTTTTACAATTTCCTGGAATTTCCTGAATAATATAAATCCAGAAATGAATTATGGCGTCAGCACCACGACACGGTGACGTCAGCAAGGTCACCTGGGCTGGCTCGGGTCAAACCTGACGTGTGGGGGCCACACGTCACTGACACAGGACCTAATCCCGGTCAAACCCAGCGCTGACTGGGGTTTGACCAGGGGTGGGGCCCACAGTCAGTGGCCTAGGGGGTTGGTTAGTGCGTCATTAGTGGCTAATGACAGTGCCACGTCACTGGCCACCGGAGTTCGGCCGGCGGCAACCCGAAACGCGGCGGAAGTTCACCGGGGTTGCGCTACGGGCGGCGGCTGGACGCGCGAAGGCCACCAGAAGGTAGCCCGTACACGGCCGCACCTAGCTGGCTGCACGAGGGGCCGCGGGGTGGCCGAAGACGACGGCGGCGAGCACTTCCATGGTGGCCGGAGTTCGGGCGCGAACGGTGGCGAAGCTACGGCGCACTAGAGGAGTAAACGAGGAGGGCTACGTGCTCCTGGGGGTTCACCGAGCACGGTGACGTGCTCAGGCGGGGGCTGCGGTGGCCCTGGCCACGGCGGCGCCATGGCCGGCGGCGATGGGGTTTCGGTCTTGGTGGATAACCTAGCTACGGCGCGCGAACGACGAAACAGAGAGGGGGAAACGGACGGAGAGCTCACGTAGACCCTGTAGAGGTGGACGGCGAGCCTGAGGGAGGCCGGACGGGGACGAATTTGACGGCGGCGATCCGCGGTGGCCGAGGAGGGGAACGGCGAAGCTGGCCCCATCCAGGGCTTCCGGCGCCTTCCGGCTTGGTGAGGAGGAAGAGGGAGGACCGGCGGAGCTTTGGGAGGCGTCGGGGAGGCGAGGCGGTGGTTGTGGCCGCGGCGAACGGCGTCGGTGGCGACGGGTCCGTTCGGGCGAGTGAGGGAGAGAGGAAGCAGAGGAGGGGGGAGAGTTCGGGAGAGTGAGGGAGTTCCAGGGCGGTGACGTGGCACGCATGGAGGCGTCCGGGGTGTCGAGGTGGAGCGGCAAGCAGGAGGTGGCCGGGGCCTCTCGGGCGCGCGCCACGCCTCGCCTCTGTTCGTCCTCCTGGCAGAGGAGGAAGATGACAAGGGGGAGGAGGTGGGCTGGGCCGGCCAGATGGAGCTGGGCCAGGTAAGTGGCGCTAGGTAAGTGGCCCAGGTGGCCTTCTCTCCCTCTCTCTGTTTTTCCTATTTCTGTTCTGTTTTATTTAATTGGCACTGAATTTTAATTCAAACAGAATTTGAAAACAGTGCCAAAACTCCCCTGGATATTTTTAAGTCACTTAATGGACTTCTCCACACATAACAAAAATATCTCAGGTCATTTGAAAATATATTCATTATATATTATGAATATAACTCCAAATTCAAATAAAATATTGATTTAAAATCAGAGCCCAATAATTCCTTAGAAATGTCCCAAAATTTTGGTTTGATTTATAACTCTTGCCAAAATTGTCAGAGCTATTTCTAGGGCATTTTGGATTTACTGATTGCAATTTTAGGGTTTCTTGCCCCTCTTTATTTAGGGTTTTGAGGCTTCCAATTTCCCTCAGTTCAAATTTCAGAATTTAAACATGATGCACACACCAGGCAGCACCAGAAGCTAGGGATGTGACAGTAACCCTAGCCCCCTCCAGTGTCTATATAAACCATAGGACAACAACAATCATAATAATAGGGTAGCTTCTAGGGTTTAGCCTCTACGATCTCGTGGTAGATCAACTCTTGTAATACTCATATCATCAAGATCAATCAAGCAGGAAGTAGGGTATTACCTCCATCGAGAGGGCCCGAACCTCGGTAAACATTGTGTCTCCCGGCTCCTGTTAGCATTAGCTTTAGGCACACAGTTCGGGACCCCCTACCCGAGATCCGCCGGTTTTGACACCGACATTGGTGCTTTCATTGAGAGTTCCACTGTGTCGTCACGATAAGGCTTGATGGCTCCTTCAATCATCCACTACGATACAATCCAGGGTGAAGTTTTCCTCCCCGGACAGATCTTCGTATTCGGCGGCTTTGTACTGCGGGCCAACTTGCTTGGCCATCTGGAGCAGATCAATAGCTATGCCCCTGGCCATTAGGTCAGGTTTGGAAGCTTGAACTACACTGCCAAAATCTGTGGAAACTTGATCTTCGATAGATTCGAGCCCATGTCAGGTGCACCGAATAGACACGACGAGCATGACTTAGATCTGCCATCAGACGGTGTTCAGGAGATCACACCTGCGGCTGTCCCGGCCCTTAATCCGGAGCAGATCGTGCCATCCGCGGACAGGTGGATGGACCCCGCCACATAGGCCGCACACTCATCAGTGATAGGGCCGAACTCAGACTTTGCCTCCAATGAGGTCTATGGCATCGGACCCTCGGACTCGTCCCCGGCGATAGGCTCCGAACCGCGTGCATCCGTGCCTATCAAATCTGATTGGGCACCGATCATGGACTTTACCTTCGCGGATATGTTCCAGCATTCGCCCTTGGGCGACGTGCTAAAGTCATTAAAGTCTCTCTCCCTATCAGGAGACTCTTGGCCGAACTATGTCCTGCTCGAGTGGGAAGCGGACGACAAAGAAATTCGTTCCCCACCCACTACCCACTTAATAGCCACTGTCGACGACTCAACCGACATGCTTGATTTCGACTCTGAAGACATCGACGGTATGGACAACGATGCAGGAGAAGAACAGGAACCACCGCCCACAGGGCGCTGGACAGCCACCTCATCATATGATATATACATGTTGGACACCCCCAAAGAAAGCGATGGCGATGAGGCAACGGAGGATGATCCCCTTGCGAAGCAATCTAAGCACCGGCGTCATCGGTGCCACTATAAGCCTCGCCATAGCAAAAATAGAGATAGCGGCACAAGAGACAATTACGCTCCGGATAATGCCAGGACGAAAACAATCCTGCCCAGCCAGGCTTTGAGGATTACAATTACATGCCCCTCTCTGAAGACGAGGTGAGACTCGGCGACGAAGAATTCATCGTGCCTGACGATCCCGTCGAGCAGGAGCGCTTCAAGCGCCGGCATATAGCCACTGCAAAAAGCCTAAAGAAAAAGCAGCAGCAGCTTCAAGCTGATCAAGATCTGCTAACTAATAGATGGACTGAGGTCCTGGCAGCCGAGGAATACAGACTCGAGCGCCCTACCAAAAGTTACCCAAAGCGCAGGTTGCTACCTCAATTTGAGGAGGAGGCATTAAAGCCTACACAACCAGCACATGATGCGGCTGACCGGCCACCTTGTGGCCGAGACAAAGCAGCGTATCAGCTCGAAGTCCAGCACGCACCCCGCCGCCAAACAAGCAAAAACACGAAGGCCCGGGGCTCCACGCATGACCTGCGAGACAAATTAGAAATCAAAGCGGGACAGTCAAGATCGATCTACGGATCACGGGGGCGCGCCCCAACGCGTGACGATGACCGTCACGCCGGATACACTAAAAACAAATCCGGTTGGGCCGAATACAACATACCAAACTCATTTGAACTATGTCGCGATGTAGCCCGGCATAGAGGCGCCCGCACACCCCCTATGCTTCACTAACAAAGTAATGGATAATGAATTCCTAAAAGGGTTTAAGCCCGTAAATATCGAGCCCTACGATGGGACTACAGACCCCTCGGTATGGATAGAAGATTTCTTTCTCCACATTCACATGGCCCGCGGGGATGATCTACACGCCATCAAGTACCTCCCACTAAAACTCAAGGGACCGGCTCGGCATTGGCTGAATAGTTTGCCGGCAAACTCCATTGGAAGTTGGGAGAACCTGGCACATAACCTAGCAGCCCGGAGAGTCAGCCTAGAAATTCTGGACTCGGTTCCTAACTAAAAAGAACCAAATTGTCGACTGTCTATATGCCGAAGCCCTAGCGGCCCTTAAGCATAATATCCATGATGAGTGGCTTGCCCGACATCTTGTCCAAGAAAAGCCGAAGTCCATGGCAGCCCTCACGACACTCATGACCCGCTTTTGTGCGGGCGAGGATAGATGGTTGGCTCGTAGAACATCAGAGGCCAGAGATAGCATGTCAGGACCCCGACTCAATGTCACATCGATCTAGCCTGTAACACCTCATATCACTCTGCGGCCTCACGCACGGTATTCCCACGGGTGTCGCCTTACCTTTGCCCGGGACCGTTTGCGCCTTTTGGCTCACGTATATGATGATGTCGCTAGCATCCATATGATAAGGAGCCCGGGCTGACATGACTAGTCGTAAACCCAAAGTGGCACAGACTTACAGGGACAGGCATCCATGACCCAGCATCGAACGTGTCGGTCATCAGCAAGTGGGTCCGGGCTGTAGCACTGGGCTAGCAGGACTCCGGTAAACCGGGCTGTAGCGGGCTAACAGGGCTCCGGTACTCAATGCGTGACATTTCCCCGAAGGGACAGACACAGGAACGAAGAAGGACACATGCCAGCCAGCCTAAGTGTTCCGGAGCAGTAGCAAGCTACCACGGCTCAATGGAAACACTAGGAGACATTTCCCGGTAAGAGAGGCTACTAAAGATAAACAACTAGATAGTCAGATCCCACACATACCAAGCATTTCAATCATACACACAATATGCTCGATATGTGCAAATACAACAAGGCATCACAACATGACTCTAGGACACAAGTACTTTATTTAAAGGCTCAGAGAGCCATACATAACATACATACAAGTACGGGTCACACGACCCACATTCAAGTCATACAGTCATACAAACCAGCAGCGGAAGTAACTTGTCTGAGTACAGACAACTAGTAAAATAAAAGAGGCTTGGAAAGCCTAACTATACTACATGGACCTTCAGAAGCTCAGGATTACCACCTGGGCCTTAGTCTACTCGTAGATGTCAACGTCTACGAAGAACCCATTAGAAGGGGTTGCAGCGCCTTCTGTAAAATGTAAATTATAGCAACATGAGTACAAAGGTACCCAGCAAGACTTA
The DNA here is from genome assembly GCF_002162155.2 of Triticum dicoccoides. Taxonomy (NCBI): domain Eukaryota; kingdom Viridiplantae; phylum Streptophyta; class Magnoliopsida; order Poales; family Poaceae; genus Triticum; species Triticum dicoccoides. The sequence goes on from NC_041387.1 coordinate 257,618,573, forward strand.
CGTCAGATCCTACATACATGCACATTATCAAGAAGGGTTGCTGGAGTTATTGCAGCAAGCCAGCTTTGACTCTTGGCTAAACTATCCTACGAGACTCCAACTTGAAATGGTTTTGCCCACACGAATCCACTACTCACCACTTCAATACACCACCGAGGATCCACCTCCGTCATCCTACGGAAGAGCCATCCTCGGCACTCACGCTTATCTTGAGATTTTTAGTAGTATCCATTCACTTGTCTATGAACTGTATAAGCAACCACGGACGCGGCTATTCGAATAGATCATGTTAACCCTGCAGGGGTGTACTTCTTCATACATGTTTCCACCACTTAGCGTCTGCACACGACATGTGCTCGGCAGACTTCAAGCGAAAGCCGACGTGGGTGTAGACCACGACCTACCTAAACACCTAAGTCTCTAGTCCAGGTTTATCGCCTATCCAGGTTCCATCCGCAGGTAGTCCGGCCGAGGTTTCCCATACGGCCCTGAACGATGTGTACAGGGTTCCCGAGATACCTAACGGGTATTCGATACACCGTGCCACGTACCTACCGCATCACAGCCCACCCCGCAGGTCAGCGCTGTCCACGGACTCCAGTAAGCTACAAACACCAGAAACTACTTGCAACTCCTGGACAGAGGACTAGGGTGAATAAGAAGTCGAGCGGGGTCATATTTCAGGGCCCAATGCATGGTAGTAGCTGAATCTTAAATCACGCATACAGATCTCAGTTCTTAAGGTCGGCTTCAATGAAACAACCCACCATGTACTCCTACATGGCCTCTCATCGATACCTTTACCAAATCGTGTTACCACATCACTCTCATTACCGACATGATCATTTCACTCTAGCCCATCACCCAGATGAACCAGACCTGACACGACTCTAAGCATAGCAGGCATAGCAAGGTAGGAACAACACATACATATGGCTCAATCAATTCCTACACATGCTAGTGGGTTTCATCTAATTACTGTGGCAATGACAGGTCATGCAGAGGAAATGGGTTCAACTACCGTAGCACACAGCAGTTTGAAACGCGTTGTCTTAATGCAGTAAAAGAGAGCAAGAGCGAGAGCATGGGATTGTATCGATATGATCAAATGGTTGGTTGCTTGCCTGATGGATCGATGCACGGATACGGTTCTTCGCTAGGGTAATCACGGTACTCCTCGGAGGCAGAACCTGCCGCAAAGAACACCGATACACAACCATCACCAAACAATGTGCGACAATATGATGCATGCATGAAACATGGCAATATGAGTGTGTTGGGCTAATGCAACTAAAACCAGATGGGTTTGAATCAATTTGAACCAAAGATTCAAATTTCAAACTCATAAATGGCCCTTTAAAGTGTTTTATCTTGTTCTGCACTAAACCTCAAGTTAGCTTGTTTAAACATGCATGAAACTAGTACAGATGGATAGATTGGATTTTTCTGATCATTTTTCATATATAATTTGTTTGATTTGGAGCTACGGTTGAATTTATATGAATTTTTAAATTTTGGGTTATTTTCTGGAATTTATAAATCATTTTAGAATTATTTTAATTTCAGAAAAGGTTTACTGCGTCAGCATGAGGTCATGCTGACCTCAGCAAGTCAACAGACCCGGTCCAGGTCAAACCGCAGCTCTTGGTGGAGCGAGTTGATGTCGGGGTGGCCGGAGTTGGCGCCGGTGACGACCTAGGAGGTCACCGGAGTTCGGGTGAAGGCGAACTCGGGGCTAGGTTGTGCGGTGAGGTGCCGGGAGTGCACGGTTGGACTCAACGCAACGTGGTGAGTGCGTTGGACACCGTGAGTTGGCCGGAGGATGGCCGGGAGCACGTCGGCGACGAGATCCGCGGCGGTGCGTGCGGGTGATCTTCGTGCGGTGGCTACATGGCTCGGGGGCGAGAGAGGAAGGGTAGGAGGGGTAGCTAGGCTCACAGAGCACCCGTAAAGGTCACCGGCGGGGTCGGGGACGAGCTGATGCGGCGACGGCGTTGAAGGGGATCTCCGGCGACGGCAAACTCGGGCGAGGTTGGTGCGGTGGACTCGGGCCTCACGAGCACGCGGGGCTCGGTTAGCTCGACGAAGTGGACGGCGGTGGAGCTCCTGGACACCACGAGACGAAGCACGGGCGGCGGGGAGCGCGGCTACGACGATGGAGCGGCGGCGGTGGCGTCGGCCATGGCTGGGGAGCGCGAGGGGGAGGAGCTGGAGAGGAGAGGGGCGTCTGGGGGGCTCGGGGGAGAGAGAGGGGTCGATCCACGGCGTTAGCCGGGTGAGTGGAGCGGCGAGGCGGCGAGCAGGTGCGTGGCACCCATGCGGTGCTCACCGTCGAGCACCTTGCCTGCCTGCCTGGCCGGCAAGCAGCTCGCTGGCACGGCGCTGGGCTGGGCCGGCAGATGGGCCGGGTTGCAGGCGCCAGGTAAGTCCTTCCTTTCTGTTTTTTTTCTTTTTCTATTTTTCTGCAACTTTGTTGAATTATTAAAAATACCTAGGCAACTCCTAAAATCACCAAACTGCTCTTGGTCCAAAGTTCGAATATTTCCAACATGAAACATTTCAGTTTAGGAATATTTGAGCATTTGAAATATTTTATATAATTTTAAATGTCCAAATTCAAATACTTATCATTTAATTCAAAGACCCTAAGATGACCTAGAAAATTGTGCAACACTTTTGGCAGAGGTTCTGAACCAAGACAAAAATGATGGACATTTTAGAAGGGCATTTCAGGTTCATTGAATAAGTTTTTAGTAAACCCTAGTTGGTTTCAAAGGGGGCTGGGGGTTCTGACATCCCCATTTCAAGTTTCTGATGAAAGGATAGACATGATGCAACACTCTAATGCATGAACTAGCTAGGGTGTGACAACTCACCCCCACTCAAAAGAATCTCGACCCGAGATTTGGGTTCCTCCGGGAAGAAGGCGGGATACTCGAGTCGAAGACGATCCTCCCTTTCCCAAGTTGCTTCATTCTCAGAATGGTGCGACCATTGAACCTTGAGAAACTTGATATTATGACGTCGAGTGGTACGCTCAGCTTGATCGAGGATACGAACGGGGTACTCTCGATACGTGAGATTATCTTAGAGATCAAGCGTTTCATGGTCTACTCCATGGATAGGATCCGAGAAGCAACGCCTGAGTTGAGAAACGTGGAAGACATCGTGGACTCTGGAGAGATGGGGAGGTAGTTCCAATTGGTAGGCAACTTCTCCTCGTTTCGCGAGAATGCGAAAGGGTCCAATGTAACGAGGAGCCAATTTGCCCTTGATACCGAAGCGATGGGTTCCCTTCAGAGGAGTAACCCGAAGGTAAGCCTTCTCGTCAACCTCAAAAGTCCTAGCCTTATGTTTTCGGTCATATTGACTCTTTTGACGAGATTGGGCTGTTTTCAACTTTTCACGAATGATGCGAACTTGCTCTTCTGCTTCCTGAATCATATCTGGGCCTAAGAATTGTCTTTCCCCGGTTTCTGACCAGTTAAGAGGCGTTCGACACCTTCGTCCATAGAGAACTTCAAAAGGGGCTTTGCCCAAGCTGTATTGATAGCTGTTGTTATAAGCAAATTCGGCAAATGGAAGGCATTTCTCCCACTCCATTCCGAATGAGATAACAGAAGCTCGAAGCATGTCTTCTAGAATCTGGTTGACGCGTTCCACTTGACCACTTGATTGAGGGTGGAAAGCGGTACTAAAAGAAAGGCGGGTTCCCATAGCATTTTGGAAACTTTCCCAAAATCGAGAGGTGAAAAGACTTCCTCGATCCGAGTTAATTTCCAAAGGAACACGATGGAGAGACACTATTCGGGAGATGTACAAGTCTGCTAACTGACTAGCAGTTATACTCTCACGAACAGGTAAGAAATGGGCCACTTTGGAAAGACGGTCGATAACGACGAAGATAGCGTTATTCCCTCTCTTGGTCCTGGGAAAACCGGTAATGAAGTCCATACCAATTTTATCCCATTTCCATTCAGGAATAGCTAGGGGTTGAAGGGTGCCAGCAGGCCGTTGATGCTCTGCTTTTACACGACGGCAGACGTCGCAATTAGCAATATACTGAGCAATTTCTCTCTTCATCCTAGTCCACCAGAACCTCTGGCGTAGGTCCTGATACATCTTGGTACTACCGGGATGAATGGTGAGAGGAGATTCATGAGCCTCCTTAAGGATCAACTACGTAGATGCTAGTTCTTGGGAACCACTAAACGGTTCTCAAAGTACACAACACCATGATCATTTGTGGAGAAACATCTAGCACCTCCGCTAGCAATGTTCTCCTTGATCTTAGATATTCCCTTATCTCGCTTTTGGGCAGCGATGATTTGATCCGTAAGAGTAGGTTTCTCCACCAAGGTGGAAAGAAATCCTTGAGGAACAATGTGAAGCTTAAGCTTCCGAAATTCCTCATGGAGAAGCGGTTGACTTTGTTGTAACATCAGGTTGTTACAATAAGATTTACGACTTAGCGCATCAGCCATGACGTTGGCTTTCCCTGGGGTGTAAGTTATTCCTAAGTCGAAATCTGTGATCAACTCGACCCAACGTCTTTGCCTGAGATTTAAATCCGGTTGGGTGAATATATACTTCAGACTTTGGTGATCAGTGTAGATTTCACAACGATTACCGAGAAGGTAATGTCGCCATGTTTTGAGTGCATGGACTACAGCTGCAAGCTCTAGATCATGAGTGGGGTAGTTTTCCTCATGTGGGTGTAATTGCCGTGAAGCATAAGCAATTACGTGTCGATCTTGCATGAGAATACAGCCTAGTCCTTGTCGCGAGGCGTCGCAGTAGATAACAAAATCCTTGGAAAAATCCGGTGGTACCAGTACGGGAGCAGAGGTTAAACGTCTTTTCAGTTCCTGGAAACTGTGCTCACATTGTGGAGTCCACTCGAACCTTTTATCTTTCTTGAGGAGTTCAGTTAGAGGTTTGGCAACTTTGGAGAAATTCTCGACAAAGCGACGGCAATAGCTCGCTAGGCCAAGGAAACTCCGAACTTGCTTGACCGATTCAGGTGGAGTCCAATTAAGGACGGCTTGAACTCGCTCAGGGTTAACAACAATGCCTTTACCAGAAATTACATGTCCAAGATAGGTCACTTCTGACAACCAGAATTCACATTTAGAAAATTTGGCATAAAGGCGATGCTCTCGAAGTTTCTTCAACACTAGCCTTAGGTGTTCGGCATGTTCTTCCTCGTTCTTGGAGTAGATGAGTATATCATCGAGGTAAACCACGACGAATTTATCCAAATACTCCATGAAGATTGAGTTCATCAACCGAGAGAAGGTGGCTGGAGCGTTGGTTAAACCGAAGGACATGACGGTGTACTCGTAATGGCCATAACGAGTAACAAAGGCCGTTTTCGGAATGTCCTTGTTTCTGATTTTGATTTGATGGTACCCAACCTCAAATCCATTTTAGAGAAGACTGAGGATCCAGCGAGCTGATCATACAGGTCATTGATCCTGGGGAGCGGATACTTGTTCTTAATTGTGACCAAGTTGACAGGTCGATAATCTACAACCATCCGGTCCGTACCATCCTTCTTCTTGACGAAGAGGACGGGGCAAGCCCAAGGAGATGAACTAGGTCGGATGAAACCCTTTTTCAAGGACTCATCGAGTTGTTTCTTAAGCTCGGCTAGTTCAAAAGGTGCCATCTTGTAGGGTCTTCTGGAAATCGGGACAGTTCCTGGAATGAGAACTATCACGAATTCGACATCTCTGTCAGGTGGAACACCTGGCAATTCCTCTGGGAAGTCATCCAAAAAGTCACGGACTACCGAAACGTCCTCAAGGTCTGGCAAAGGGCTCGCGTTAAGAGAATATAACTGTCGCTTGGCTATTCGGGTCAAGACATTGACTATCTTCCCCGAAGGATGGGTGAGTTGAACAGTCCTAGAGGAGCAATCAATTTTGGCATGATGGGCTGACATCCAGTCCATACCCAAGATGATATTAATATCCGAAGATTTGAGGGCTATCAAAGATGCGAGAAAAACAAGTTTGTCGACTTGAATTTCATTTCCATGGCTTACTCTAGAAGTTTGCCATTTGGATCCCGGAATTTGAATTACCATAGAGGTGGGCATCTCACAGAATGTGGTGTTATGAAGACGAGCATAGCTCTCGGATATAAATGAATGAGATGCTCCTGTATCGAAAAGAATAGATGCGGGGTGGCAATTAACAAGGAGCGTACCGAGAACGACGTTGGGATCTTCTTGAGCCTCTTCCGCAGAAACACAATTAACATGGCCACGAGCAGTGGTGGCCGGCTTGGCGTAGAACACTTTCCCTGTCGGCTTGCCGCGGCCAACAGTTTTTGCTGTCTGGTTGGGGTTGGTTTGGGGACACTCGCGCATATAGTGGCCTGATTCCCCACACTTGAAACAAGTCACGGAACTGGTACGTGGAGGAGCATTGTTGGTTGGACCACCATAGGGCTTGGCTGGTGCATATGGCTGAGCTGGGCGAGGCGCCTAGAAGGATGGCCTCGGTGTGAACCTGGGTGGCAGGGCAGTGTTAGGCACCCACACACAGCGCTTTTGAGGACCAGCACCGGATGAGGAACCCAAGTCACGGCCATGCTTGCGGGTTGCTTCATAATCAGTCTGACCAGTCTCAGCACTGATGGCTTTGTTAACAAGCTTCTGAAAAGATGTGCACTCATGCAGACGGAGGTCGCGGCGAAGCTCAGGACTAAGCCCCTTACGGAACCTTGCCTGCTTCTTGGCATCAGAAGAAACTTCCTCCGTTGCATAACAGGCAAGGTTACCAAACTCCCTGCTGTAAGCGTCAATAGAGAGTCGACCTTGAGTGAAACTACAGAACTCCTCACGTTTACGGTCCATGAGACCCTCCAGAATTACCACACGCTAAGTCATATTCCACAAGTCACGCAGGACGGTGGAAATACAACTATTACAATACCTAGTGGATCTACTACTATCTCAGTCATCTCCGTAGTAGTTCTCATAGAAGTCTCCTCCATAGCCTGGAAGTTCAATGTGAGCATCCGGAAACAAATGGTCCTGAGGAGCCTGTGGACCAAAAGGGCTAGGGTGAGGTCTTGGACCAACAAACGGTGGCCTGCGAGGACCACGAGGTGGGGTGATGCCTCCCACATCACGCCAATCCATCATGTCCGGCAGAGCAGACCTAACAGGATACAAATCTCTCATATCCATGGATCCAGCTTGCACAGCCGGTGCAAATTGAGTCAAGGTGGCCCAATGATCGGCACGGGTGTTGAAAAGCTCCATTCTCAAGGCCCGATTCTCTCGGTCCTTATCCTCGAGCAACTCAGCAGTGGTGCGAGTTAGTGAGTCCTCCTGACTGGGGTCAGCATAGATAGCCCGGAGATAACCGTGCGCTCCAGGAAGTGAAGCTGGCATATACCGAAAGTCGGTGTTGCGAAGCAGGCCAGTCCTGACTCGCATGATGGTCATCATAGAATAAGCTGCATCTTGCACAGCCATCTCAATAGTAACACCGAGCCCATAGGAACAGTGAAGAGCCTCGGTAGAACCAGGATAAGAGGGAAATATCTGGACGGTGCAAAGATACTGGCTTTGGTTAAAATCTCGAAACTGCTCTTCGACCGTGTATTCGGGATACCAACGGTAACCCGTCTCGATCATCACTCGGACTAACATGGCCGTATGACCAGTCACACCAATGCATCGGGTCAGGCGAACCACTTGATTTTGGTCGCGAGTGGCCATCTGAAAGCACAACCATAATGCAAAGGCATTAGAATTTCTAGCAAAATTTCGACAGCATAACGGCTGTAAATGCTCAAGAAGGGTTTGAGACATTTATCAAAAAATTGCATAGACACTCAACAATATCATATCAAGGTTATGGGTTCAACTTATCAGCATAACAAGGTAGTAGAACTGAACTAGGCCTGTAGTCATCAAACCTATAAGGTACTACTGATTCGTAACACGTGAACCTGATAGAGAGAGAAGATCCTAATCCTTAATCCCCGGTAGAAGAATGGACTGACTCAGATCAGAATGCCATGAGGTAAAGAAGTAAAAAGAGCCTTACGTACCATCCCACAATCAATTCCCCTACATATAACTAAAGCATTTCTAGACTCAACATCGACCAGTTTGGCTTGGAGAACCTACAGGCAGTCCGGCTCTGATACCAACGCTCTCAGGACCCCGACTCAATGTCACATCGATCTAGCCTGTAACACCTCATATCACTTTGCGGCCTCACGCACGGTATTCCCACGGGTGTCGCCTTACCTTTGCCCGGGACCATTTGCGCCTTTTGGCTCACGTATATGATGATGTCGCTAGCATCCATATGATAAGGAGCCCGGGCTGACATGACTAGTCGTAAACCCAAAGTGGCACAGACTTACAGGGACATGCATCCATGACCCAGCATCGAACGTGTCGGTCATCAGCATGTGGGTCCGGGCTGTAGCACTGGGCTAGCAGGACTCCGGTAAACCGGGCTGTAGCGGGCTAACAGGGCTCCGGTACTCAATGCGTTACATTTCCCTGAAGGGACAGACACAGGAACGAAGAAGGACACATGCCGGCCAGCCTAAGTGTTCCGGAGCAGTAGCAAGCTACCACGGCTCAATGGAAACACTAGGAGACATTTCCCAGTAAGAGAGGCTACTAAAGATAAACAACTAGATAGTCAGATCCCACACATACCAAGCATTTCAATCATACACACAATATGCTCGATATGTGCAAATAAAACAAGGCATCACAACATGACTCTATGACACAAGTTCTTTATTTAAAGGCTTAGAGAGCCATACATAACATACATACAAGTACGGGTCACATGACCCACATTCAAGTCATACAGTCATACAAACCAGCAGCGGAAGCAACGTGTCTGAGTACAGACAACTAGTAAAGTAAAAGAGGCTTGGAAAGCCTAACTATACTACGTGGACCTTCACAAGCTCAGGATTACCACCTGGGCCTTAGTCTACTCGTCGACGTCAACGTCTACGAAGAACCCATCATAAGGGGTTGCAGCGCCTTCTATAAAATGTAAATTATAGCAACATGAGTACAAAGGTACCCAGCAAGACTTACGTCAGATCCTACATACATGCACATTATCAAGAAGGGTTGGTGGAGTTATTGCAGCAAGCCAGCTTTGACTCTTGGCTAAACTATCCTACAAGACTCCAACTTGAAATGGTTTTGCGCACACGAGTCCACTACTCACCACTTCAATACACCACCGAGGATCCACCTCCGTCATCCTACGGAAGAGCCATCCTCGGCACTCACGCTTATCTTGAGATTTTTAGTAGTATCCATTCACTTGTCTATGAACTGTATAAGCAACCAAGTAGTCCTTTACCGCGGACGTGGCTATTCGAATAGATCATGTTAACCCTGCAGGGGTGTACATCTTCATACATGTTTCCACCACTTAGCGTCTGCACACGACATGTGCTCGGCAGACTTCAAGCGAAAGCCGACGTGGGTGTAGACCACGACCTACCTAAACACCTAAGTCTCTAGTCCAGGTTTATCGCCTATCCAGGTTCCATCCACAGGTAGTCCGGCCGAGGTTTCCCATACGGCCCCGAACGATGTGTATAGGGTTCCCAAGATACCTAACGGGTATTCGATACACCGTGCCACGTACCTACCGCATCACAGCCCACCCCGCGGGTCAGCGCTGTCCACGGCCTCCAGTAAGCTACAAACACTAGAAACTACTTGCAACTCCTGGACAGAGGACTAGGGTGAATAAGAAGTCGAGCGGGGTCATATTTCAGGGCCCAATGCATGGTAGTAGCTGAATCTTAAATCACGCATACAGATCTCAGTTCTTAAGGTCGGCTTCAATGAAACAACCCACCATGTACTCCTACATGGCCTCCCATCGATACCTTTACCAAATCGTGTTCACCACATCACTCTCATTACTGACATGATCATTTCACTCTAGCCCATCACCCAGATGAACCAGACCTGACATGACTCTAAGCATAGCAGGCATAGCAAGGTAGGAACAACACATACATATGGCTCAATCAATTCCTACACATGCTAGTGGGTTTCATCTAATTACTATGGCAATGACAGGTCATGCAGAGGAAATGGGTTCAACTACCGTAGCACACAGCAGTTTGAAACGCGTTGTCTTAATGCAGCAAAAGAGAGCAAGAGCAAGAACATGGGATTGTATCGATATAATCAAATGGTTGGTTGGTTGCCTGATGGATCGATGCACGGATACGGTTCTTCGCTAGGGTAATCACGGTACTCCTCGGAGGCAGAACCTGCCGCAAAGAACACCGATACACAACCATCACCAAACAATGTGCGACAATATGATGCATGCATGAAACATGGCAATATGAGTGTGTTGGGCTAATGCAACTAAAACCAGATGGGTTTGAATCAATTTGAACCAAATATTCAAATTTCAAACTCATAAATGGCCCTTTAAAGTGTTTTATCTTGTTCTGCACTAAACCTCAAGTTAGCTTGTTTAAACATGCATGAAACTTGTACAGATGGATAGATTGCATTTTTCTGATCATTTTTCATATATAATTTGTTTGATTTGGAGCTACGGTTGAATTTATATGAATTTTTAAAGTTTGGGTTATTTTCTGGAATTTATAAATCATTTTAGATTTATTTTAATTTCAGAAAAGGTTTACTGCGTCAGCATGAGGTCATGCTGACCTCAGCAAGTCAATAGACCCGGTCCAGGTCAAACCTGACGCGTGGGTCCAGGGTGTCAGTGGATAATTAACTAATTTAATTTAGTTTAAACTAATCTGGATAATTAGCAGAAGGGGGCCCCACCTGTCATTGACTCAACAGAGTCAACCAGGGCCCACCCATGGTCAAAGTCAAAATGGCTGCACCGTGTTTAGCCGCCGGCGAGCCTGACGCGGCGGCGAAAGTGGTTTTGGCCGTTCCGGCCACCAAATGGGTCGCGGAGGGCATCTACGTGGAGCTGGGGACGAACCGCAGCTCTTGGTGGAGCGAGTTGAGGTCGGGGTGGCCGGAGTTGGCGCCAGCGACGACCTAGGCGGTCACCGGAGTTCGGGTGAAGGCGAACTCGGGGCTAGGGTGTGCGGTGAGGTGCGGGGAGTGCACGGTTGGACTCAACGCAACGTGGTGAGTGCGTTGGACACCGTGAGTTGGCCGGAGGATGGCCGGGAGCACGTCGGCGACGAGATCCGCGGCAGTGCGTGCGGGTGATCTTCATGCGGTGGCTACACAGCTCGAGGGCGAGAGAGGAAGGGTAGGAGGGGTAGCTAGGCTCACAGAGCACCCGTAAAGGTCACCGGCGGGGTCGGGGATGAGCTGATGCGGCGACGGTGTTGAAGGGGATCTCCGGCGACGGCGAACTCGGGCGAGGTCGGTGCGGTGGACTCGGGCCTCACAAGCATGCGGGGCTCAGTTAGCTCGACGAAGTGGACGGCGGCGGAGCTCCTGGACACCACGAGACGGAGCACGGGCGGCGGGGAGCGCGGCTACGACGATGGAGCGGCGGCGGTGGCGTCGGCCTTGGCTGGGGAGCGCGAGGGGGAGGAGCTGGAGAGGAGAGGGGGCGTCTGGGGGGTTCGGGGGAGAGAGAGGGGTCGATCCACTGCGTTAGCTGGGTGAGTGGAGCGGCGAGGCGGCGAGCAGGTGCGTGGCACCCATGCGGTGCTCACCGTCGAGCACCTTGCCTGCCTGCCTGGCCGGCAAGCAGCTCGCTGGCGCGGCGCTGGGCTGGGCCGGCAGGTGGGCCGGGTTGCAGGCGCCAGGTAAGTCCTTCCTTTCTGTTTTTTTTCTTTTTCTATTTTTCTGCAACTTTGTTGAATTATTAAAAATACCTAGGCAACTCCAAAAATCACCAAACTGCTCCTGGTCCAAAGTTGGAATATTTCCAACATGAAACATTTCAGTTTAGGAATATTTGAGCATTTGAAATATTTTATATAATTTTAAATGCCCAAATTCAAATACTTATCATTTAATTCAAAGACCCTAAGATGACCTAGAAAATTGTGCAACACTTTTGGCAGAGGTTCTGAAGCAAGACAAAAATGATGGACATTTTAGAAGGGCATTTCAGGTTCATTGAAAAAGTTTTTAGTAAACCCTAGTTGGTTTCAGAGGGGGCTGGGGGTTCTGACATCCCCATTTCAAGTTTCTGATGAAAGGATAGACATGATGCAACACTCTAATGCATGAACTAGCTAGGGTGTGACATAGCAATGGCAAGCCCCAATGCAACAAGCACAAGCGTCGCAAAAATGGTGATAACGTCGAAGACACGACAGTCAATGCCGGATTCAGTGGCTCTAATTACAGTCTGCGGAAAAAGCCTTTCAAAAATAACAATTCGGGCCCATCCAATTTGGACCGCATACTCGATCGTCCATGCCAAATTCATGGCACCCCAGGAACACCAGCCAATCATACCAACAGAGAATGTCGGGTCTTCAAACAAGCCGATAGGTTAGGTGCCGAAAACAAGGAGAAGGGGTCTCAAAGTGATGACGACGATGAGGAGCCCCGATCACCAAACACAGGAGGGCAAAAGAAATTTCCCCTGCAAATCAAAATGGTGAATATGATAAACGCCATCCACATTCCCAACTGGAACGGACGTGCACTCTTAGGGATGTCAACTTAACGGAGCCAGTCGCCCCACAATATAAACTATGGCCGATCACTTTCGATTGTACGGATCGTCCGGCCAATACCAATTAGGGCAACTTAGCCGCACTTGTCCTTGACCCAATAATTGACGGATTCCACCTCACACGAGTCCTTATGGACGGAGGCAGCAGTCCAAACCTGTTGTATTAGGACACAGTGCACAAGATGGGTATCGATCATTCGATGATCAAGCCCACTAAAACCACCTTTAAAGGTGTTATACCATGTGTGGAGGACCGAACAATTACCGTAACATAGAGTTAACCTTCGACATCATTCATTTCTGCAGTAATTATCATGCACTGCTCAGACGAACCGTGTTTGCTCGATTCAACATGGTGCCACATTATGCCTATCGAAAGCTCAAGATGCCCGGTCCGCGCGGTGTCATAATAGTTAATAGCAAGGCCGGACTCCCCCTCTGTGTCGAAGAGTATACCGCCGCCTTAAGGGCGGAAGCAACGAGTGGCATCCTTTGATCGAACCTCGAGTCGACGACCAAGCTCCTGGACACCGTCATGGGAGTCCGAACTACTTCACGGCAGGATAGCCCGGCTCGCTCGAAGCTCAAATAAAACACTCTGAGAGTAAACGGAGGCACAACTAGGATAGGCAACAGAAGGCGGCTTAACCGCTCCGTGGCACATAAAAATCTTTTTGCACTTTCTTTGTAGGTCCACTTTTGCTTAGGCCAGGACTGGCAACATGGAAACAACTCGAATGTGCAAGGGAATCCTTAGATATGCCCCTGGATGACCATCTGATTACACTCCGGATCCGCACACAACCTCCTCCTGCTTAATCTCAGCAGGTTCCGAAGTCATACTTGCTTCTATCACACTACTTGTATTCGTATGCATCGACGTATTATTCAATTGCAACATGTGGCTTTACATGACACTTATCTGATGTTGTTTCTTATTGATACTCTTTGTCAAAATGGCATCCGTACACCGCGATATGCCCTTAATATGCCAGGGGCTTCATTGTACCCATAATAACGGCAATAAAGCCTGAACACCTTTGCGGTCGTTCGGCACCCCGAACTTATGGCATTATATGCATCAGCTCTGAATCATTCCTTGGGTCAATAGTTGGGTTTGCCCGGCTCCCATGTTTTGCTGCATTACGTTCCGCCATATCGGCTATGGCGGCACAGGGAGAACTACTGTGATTGTGTCCCGGTTCTTCCGGACGAGCGCCTTAGTAGAGAAAGCCGAAAATTGACTGTCATGATATGGCGAGAGCTGGTCAGCTATTTGAGAGGTTGTAAAATCTTTAAGGATTTCTTCTGCATTATGCGATAACCAATGTAGCATGCGATGGATCGGCCTTTCTTTCGATCAGGTGCTTATAGAGCCCCTTGTGCGGTCTTCCAAACACCAGGGGCTACGCCTACCTTCCTTTTGTAAAACTCCTATGGCTAAGTGAGAGTGATAAAGCCCTATAGTCCGATTGCCTGGTTCGTTGTGCTGAACACCTCCTTCAAGGACCCAAACCTCGGATAAAGAGTGCTCAAGTTTATCCCGAACACCCCCGTACTTCCTACGTGGGGGCAGAAGCCGACGACTGGCCAACTCTCAGGATTAATATATAAAACGGCCGCGTAGCAGGAAAAACTTTCAAATAACAGGCAATAAATAATAGAAATGACCTTGTTCAACATTACAAAGGACAAGATGACTGTATTCATGGAAATATAATGTCCTTGGTGCATTGCTCCGCCGCAAGGCGGGATCCTTTTAGGACACTATCATAATATAATTCAGGCTTGCGGTGCTCCTTCCCCTCCGGCAGTCCCTCGGTCATCAGCTTTCCACATCCATCTTCCCCCAGTGCACCTTTGCGCGGGTGAAGGCCATTCACCCACCCTCCATACAGACCGACCACTTGATGACTTCGATTCGAGGGCGGGCACTCATAAGCCACTTTACAAGCCCGAAGTAGCGGCTTGGAATCGGCTCGGCGGGCCATAGCTAGATAATTAAATCCTTCATGGCTAGTTCGGCCGCCTTATGCAGTTCGATCAGCTACTTCAGCTGATCGGCAAATGGCACCGGATAATTCAGCGCCAGATACTGTGACCAGAAGAGCTCCTCAGCAGTACTCTTTCCTTCGGCTCGGTAGAATTGGGCGGCATCAGATATGTTGCATGGCAGCTCCGCAAATACCACTGGAGAAATCCGAATTCATATTAGTAAACATGATTTTCTCCCTTCAAATACCTGCTTTACATAGAAAAAGCCTTACCGGCCGCGATCTTCCTCGCCTCTTGTATTTCCTGTAGGGCGCCTTGGGCTTCCCCCCGGGCATCGCGTGCGGCTTGGTGAGCTTGGGCGAGTTCGGACTCTTTCTCCGTTAAAACTCTGTTCCAAGGTCTCGCTTCTCTTCACAACCTCATGAAGCTCTTGTTCAGCTTCAATAACCTTGGCCTCGTGCTTCTCACAAAGAGCTTGCTCTGCGGCTGCCTTCTTCTCGGCTTCGGCCACATCCTTCTTAAGAGCTTCGATTTCAGCCATCACCCCTAGAGCATATCAGAAAATATTTTCATCATATTAACTTATTCATTCACGCTAATGCGAACAAGGTTTTTGCATACCTTGGTTATCCTCCAACTGTTTCTTCACTTGGACGAGTTCTCCCCTGGCCTGCTCCAGACTTTGCTTCAGTATGGAGACTTCCACAGTATGAGAGCCGGCAGTCGCCACAGACGCCTGCTTACAAAACAAAAAGAGGGAGAGATGCCATAAAGTGAGTCTCCTGCGAGCATATATTTGATCCTCTGTCCGGCTCCTTCTTTCACTGAATAGTGTATCAGGGGCTACTATCTATACTATGACACCCTTCGGAACCTCACAAAACATACCTCAAAGCCCGTCATAAGGCTGATGCAGGCTTCATTCAGTCCACTCTCAACGGACTGAATCTTCTCAATCACCGCACCCATAAGGGCATGGTGATCGTCGGTGATGGATGCGCTCTTCAGCGCCGCCGATAAAGTATCCGGCACCTCTGATTGGACAGAGGTTACCGGTGGAACAGGCGCACCCCCTCAAGCCAAGGGGGGCTGCCTTCCTGATTCTGGAGCCGTATCGGTCTTTTGAATTCGTCCGACTCAAGGCCGAATTCAAGATAGCCCCCGCCATCGACATCCATGGGAGCCTTCTCTCCCGTGTGTCCGGCCCCGGAAGTTTGACCTTCTGGCGCCGCCATGATGATTCCCCCCCCCTCCTTGGCCTGGGTCCCTCCAGGACGATACCTCAGTGTCGTTCATGTGTTTTCGGGAGGGGGCCCTCGAGGGTGTCCCGCTGTCCATAGCATCCGAGCCCAATAAATCCTCCGATGAGGATTATTAGGTACGGGACCTCGCCGGACTGCAAAGCAGTATGGCTCAATGATCAAAATGTCATCCCGTACTGAGTCTGGATGCGTAAACATGTTGAGATTTTATATACTCACGAGTTCACCAGGGGCTGGGCCCTGGGATCCCACTCCGGGCTGCTGTCGGTGGCGGCGATAGACTCCTCCGGAAGGGGAGTTTTTCCCTTCTTAGGCGACTCGGCCTGCAAAGATGTGGAGGCCATCCTTTTCTTTCTTCCACTCACTAGGGATTGATCTTCCTCCTCTTCCTCGACATCTCCAGAGGAAGAGCGGACATCGGAGTCTTTGGATATTGTGTCCGAAGTGCCGCAGCGACGGAGGCCACCCCTGGTCTTTTTGGCCTCCTTCTCGGCCTTTTTCTTCGGTGCCTTGTAAAGCGCTAGGACCAGCATCTACGTCAGAAGTGGGCCGGCCGGTTCTTCTGGCAGTGGGGCTGGCAGTAGATCCACCCCGCCTTCTTCGTCCAGCCCTAGGAGAGTTATGGAAAAAACATCAAGCATTTCCCTCGGGTTATGCGAATTAAACGTATGAATTGCCAACATACAATTACTTACCGAACTTGTAGGGCGGGACAGTTGGTACCCGCGGTCCTCAGCGGAGTCCGGTCACGATTTGCCTGGCTTAAAGAGCACCTTCCAAATGTTCTTGTGTGAAGAGCCGAAGTGCTCTAGTAGGGTCTGGTGCTTGGCTGGGTTGAATTCCCATAAATTGCAAGACCTGTGTTAACAAGAAGAATCCAGCGAACTAACATCACCTGGACTACATTGAAAAGTTTGATATTCTTGTCTTCCATATCCTTGACGCGCGTCTGGAGTGCCGACAACTCGTTGGGAAAGACCAATTTAGGCCCTTATTGGGCTAGGACGTAAGCCGCAGGGGGACTCCAGATTGGAATTCGGGAGCAGCGGCCCATCCCGTGCCGCGCGGCTCAGTGATGTAAAACCACTTCTGCTGCCACTCTTTGACGGAATCATTGAAAGTACCTATTGGCCATGTGACGTTGGGCATCTTGCTCAACATGGCGCCTCCGCACTCGGCGTGCTCGCCACTCACTACCTTGGGCTTCACATTAAAGATCTTCATCCATAAGCTGAAGTGTGGCAAGATGCGAAGGAAGGCCTCGCACACGACGATGAATGTCTAGATGTTGAGGAAGGAATTGGCAGATAGATCATGAAAATCGATCCCATAATAATACATGATGCCGCGAACGAATGGGTGGAGGGGAAACCCTAGACCGCGGACAAAATGAGGGAGGAATACAACCCTCTCATGGGGTTCCGGAGTAGGAACGATCTATCCCGCCGTCGGAAGACGGTGGCTGATTTTCTTGGCCAGATACCCAGCCTCCCGAAGCTTTTTGATATGCTTCTCCCGGACGGTAGAGGCCATCCACTTGCCTCCTGCTCCGGATCCGGACATTTTCAAAGACCTTTTTGGGCGGAGAAGACAAACACTTGGGTGCTAGAGCTCGAGCGAGGGGGAATGGATGAGCAGAGAAAGAAGAAGGCGTGGGAGAAAAGGGGGAGTTCTTATCTCCTTATAAAGGCAACAGGGATCTGCACCTCCCCACTTTCCCGGTAAACTCGCTTATTCCCCAAGCGCCGCGTTGATGGCGCGGTTGGGTTACCCACACCCGTATTGATGGGAATCCCAAGATAAGGGGACATGATCTCTGCTTCGACAAGACGTGCCAATAAAACCGCCTCACGATATGTGCGGTAGCAGGTTGGAAAACAGTTCGAATAATGACTGGGCCATGGCGTGATGTCATGTTGTGAAAGGTTGTTGGGAGATTAGATTTGTGGAATATTGTACTCTCTACGGTGGTATGTGGAATTTATTTTTCAGAGCCGGACACGATCCTTTTGTTCAAAATCTTCCATGGAGTATTCGGAGAAGGAACCCGCATTGCAATGCCAAAGACAATCTATGCGCCGGACTCATCGTCATTGAAGCCTGGTTCAGAGGCTACTGAGGGAGTCTAGAATAGGGGGTCCTCGAACAGCCGGACTATGTACTTATGCCGGACTATTGGACCTTGAAGATATAAGATTGAATACTTTGTCCCATGTCCGGGTGGGACTCTCCTTAGCGTGGAAGGCAAGCTTGGCAATCCGGATATGTAGATCTCCTTCTCTGTAACCGACTCTGTGTAACCCTAGCCCCCTCTGGTGTCTATATAAACCAGAGGGTTTAGTCCGTGGGACAACAACAATCATAATCATAGGCTAGCTTCTAGGGTTTAGCCTCTACAATCTCGTGGTAGATCAACTCTTGTACTACTCATACCATCAAGATCTATCAAGCAGGAAGTACGGTATTACCTCCATGGAGAGGACCCGAACCTGGGTAAACATTGTGTCCCCCGCCTCCTATTACCATTAGCTTTAGACACACAGTTCGGGACCCCCACCCGAGATCCGCCGGTTTTGACACCCACAACCTCCTTTTAATAGAGAAACGGAATAAAGCATTAATACATAGTAAATACATGAACTCCTGAAATTACGGTAATCACCGGAAAGAATCCTAGTTGTTGTCACCTTGGGGTATGCGGATCATAACACGTAATATGTGCATATAACTTGCAAGTTTGGATCAAGAACAAAGATATACTGGTGAAACCATAAATGGTTCAGATATGAAATCATGGTACTTAGGCACTAGCCAAGAGAGGACATCAACGAAATACCCGAAGACGTCCCTGCGTAGCTAACTGAAGAGCATGAAGGGGCTCGGAAGGCGATGCAAGCCGTATGTAAAGCTCTATGGTTCGAGGAAAAAATGCCCGTGGGAATGTCCGAGCTCGCCGAACGTCTCAAAGTGGCGCAATGCCGCTTGCAAGTGTGGAAGATATTGGCCAGTAGGGAAGGAGCACGGGAGGCGTGGGCCATGGTCAAGACCTGATACAAGCGGACAAGGTACTTCGGTTGAATCCGGTTGACCCGACAACAACAATCGCGGAGGTTCTCCCTTTACCCCTTAGGCGTAGTAGGAATGTAAGGGGTAATCACAGGAGACAGGCAACCCAGCTTGGCCAAAACTTAAGGCAAGTTGCTGTATATAAAGGAAAAAAACAACTATATTTGAGCGGAGGCATCCACAGTACTAAAGATACACTTTGGCTTCGAGAAAACTAGTAGAATAGTATATGTCGTACATGTCATATGTGTCTGATGCAAGTACATCACTTCAAATTGACTGAGCATAACTTACGAAGGAACGATTCTAACAACTTAAAAGAAAAAGGAAAAGTTATGTCTACTTAAATGATGGTGAAAAGGTGAGGTAGGGGTGGTCATGGTTAACCATAAAAACATCGGAGTAGGGCGGTGTACCATGGATATTTAGCTCAAGTTTGTTGTCCGCAGGGTCTCGGATGTGATATGCTCCTCCAGTGAGTACTTGGTCTAATAATGAATGGTCCATCCCACTTCGGGTAGAGCTTGTGTTTCTACTTTTTCGGATGGAACCTCATGACCAAGTCACCCTTATTGAATGCTTTGCTCTAGACTTCCCTACTCTAGTAACACTGTGCCTATTGTTTATAAAAGGTGGAACGCGCCCGAGCCACATCCGCTCTTCTTCACGGGCACCGAGGTCATCCTCGCGGTCCAACTCAGCCTCCCTCTCTTCATACATGCGCACTCTAGGTGCGTCCTGAATGAGGTCACATGGCAGGATGACCTCGGCTCAGGACACCATGAAAAAAGGTGTGTAGCCTTTTGGACCGGTTAGGTGCGGTGCATGTCGGCGTCCTCGACTTAGGGGTATCCAGTCCTGCCTACCTGTGGCCCACCGCGTGACTCCATTGACGGCCTGGTGCGACCCAGCTTCAACACCAATGCCGCAAGACCCTCGCGAGGGGCCAAGCCTCGTGAGGTGGATGACGCCAAGACCCCCGAAGGGAGTGGCCTCCTCAGGAGGGCTCCCGAGGGGCGGAGAGTTCTATGCAGCTACCTCATGAGGCTCAGCTGACGCAGGCCATGAAGACCAAGGCCAGGTTGGCGCAGAGCGCAGGTTTCCTCTTTGGTGCAAGGGAGGCAAGCCACAGGCGCGGAGTCTCGAGGAATCAGCCAAAGGTTTCCATTCTAGTGCAACAAGACCAAGACCGCCAGGACGGAGGTCATCACCGAGCCCATCGCAGCGTCACGACCAGAGGCTTTTCGCAGGCGAAGACTACTTTTGTCAGGATAGACTGTACTACTTGTCCCCTTTCAAATCCCACCGTTGTGGAATCCCTTCCTGCTCATATTTGGGAAGAGGACCAAGGCCACTATATATAGGACTTAGCCACCACCATGGTAGGGAGGAGATCCATTCCGACCGAGCACCACACTAGCTCAAGAACACCTCACCTCCTGAGGCTTGTTCATCCTTGTACTAGTTCATCCATAGCCCCTCGAGGCAATCCACCACACCACACTGGATTAGGGTATTACACCAAATCGGTGGCCCAAACTAGTATAAATCTCTGTGTCTTTGTGTTAGAGCTCGACGCGCTAGGCTAGGCAGGGTCGCGAGTAGGCAGGCTAGACAGGTTGAGATCTCCGCACGCACCCCAGAGTTTGAACCTCTCAAGGGTTGTCGGATCCCTAAATTCGACATTTGGTGCACCAGGTAAGGGTGCGTCGGATCCTCTCTTCCGTCACTCGATCCGTCACTGCTCCGACACCTCCATGAACGACGCGCGCAGGGCTCATGCCGAGCGTCGGGCTGCAGTCACCGCCCGCCTTGTTCAGACGGCTCCAGCGGGTGACGGCTGCGCCCACCGTGCTCCTTCTCCGGTGGCCAAGGCCGCTAGCGGCCCTGCCGGCCACGAGCAGCAAGCTTCATCGCTGCACCCGTTGGTGCGTCGCGACGGCCGCACCGCTACTCCGTCACTCACCCCAGCAGCTTCGTCATCCCATGCGCGCCGCGGCCAGGTGGATGCGCAGGCTGCTCTGCTCACGACGCGGGAGCTCCTTCGCTACCGTCTCGTGGGTGATCTCTACAAGGAGTGGCTGGAGTGGATCGCGGAGCTCATCAGCGTCGCGCATGGGGGCTCCAACGGGCCGGCTTGCTCGCTGCCTCAGCAACAACCTGCAGCGGGCGACATCGCGCATGGGGCTCCTCCTCCACCTCCGGACCAGGGCGCCATCGTCGAGCCAAGGCATATGGATCCACGGTGCGACCCGCCGCGCCCAGCGCTGGCTCAGGAGAACATGAGCTGCTAGGTGGTGCGACGTCCCCAAGGAGAAGTGCGCGTGCTTCCAGCACCCCATCACCAGGCTCGCGAGCCGCCACAGGAGGTGGCAGTGTGCGCGCACCTGGACTACGTTCCAACCCCTCGACGTCCTCCGGTGGCCACGGCAGGATGTCGTGCGTTCACTGCAAACCTCCGCAACATCGTGTGGCCGGGAAAGTTCAAGCCTGACCTGCCTCCACGCTACAACGACACCGCGGACCCCGCCGAGTTCCTACAGCTCTACGAGCTGAGCATCGAGGCGGCCAACAGCGACGAGAAGATCATGGCAAACTAGTTCCCGATGGACCTCAAGGATAGCGTGCGTTCTTGGCTCCTGAACCTGACCGAGGGGTCGGTTTCTTCCTAGGAGGAGATGCGCAGCCGCTTCATCGCCAACTTCCAGGTAACTCGCAACCATCCGCCGGCCACGGACGACCTGCACCGCGTCAAGTAGCAACCTGGAGAGAAGCTGCATAAGTATATCCAGCGCTTCAACAATGTCCGCCTTAAGATTCCCAAGGTGTGTGACGAAGCCATCATCTCTGCGTTCACCAATGGCGTCCGCGATGTCAAGATGAAGGAGGAGCTAGCCATCCACGAGGATCTCTGCACCACTCTGGAGATGTTCAACATGGCGAAAAGGTGTGCAAGGGCTGAGGAGGGATGCCTCTCACTCCTCGAGCTCCCTGATGCTGACCCAGATGACAAGAAGACCAAGGCCAGGGACACAAAGCGCAAGGGGCCAGTAGTGTTGTCGGCAGAGCCAGAGACCAAGCGCGGCTGCGACCACCCCGAGTCATCCAAGGGCAAGCGGCCGTTCTGCGACTTCCACAATGTCTACAGCCACAACACCAGTGACTGCCAGGAGCTCAGGGCTCTCTGTGATGGGCGCCTCGGTCGACGCCCCGAGCGCAATGATCGAGGCTATAGTCGAGGAGGTGGCCAAGGAGGAGAACGCTGGGATGGACACGACCGCCATCAGGAGTGGCGTGACGAGCCTCGTGAGGACCGCTGGCAGGACCAGCCTCGCAAGGGCAACTGGAGGGAGCAGCCTCATGAGGATCAGCCTCAGGGCAACGCAGCTTTGCCTCCACTTCCTCCACCACCAAGAAGGAACGAAGATCACCACCAGGACGAGGGGGCTGGGGGCATCCAGGAGCCTCGGGCCATTGCCTGCATCTTAGGCGGCTCACAGGCCTTGGCTTCCCACCGTGTCTTCAAGCAGTTCGCGCGCGAGGTGAATGCAGCGCTCCCCAAGCTTGAAGCAACTTGCCCTCTCAAGTGGTCCAAGTGCGCTATCACCTTTGACTGCTCAGACCGGCTCAAGTGCGCGGCCACCACTGGCGCGCTCCCCATGCTCTGCTCCTCCGTTATCAGCAACGTAACCATCACCAAGATCCTCATCGATGGTAGAGCAGGGCTCAATGTTCTCTCCGTTCAGACATTCGACAGACTCTAGGTTCCATACTACCAGTTGCACCACACCAAGCCATTCTCAGGTGTGACCGACGGATCAACACACCCGATCGGGCAAGTTCGCCTCCATGTCACCTTCGGCGAGCGCAACAACTACCGCACCGAGCTCATCGATTTCGACGTCACCGACATTCTTCTTCCCTACATTGCCATCCTAGGGTACCCAGCAGTGGCCAACTTCATGGCGGCCACGCACCACGGCTACAACGTCCTCAAGATACCAGGAAGCAGCGGCATCATCACAGTCGCCTGCCAAAAGAAGGATGCGGTGTGCTCCCTCGAGCGTGCTTTCCAGGCTGCAGCAGTTGAGAACACTACAAAAAAATAGACTTCCGTGATGATACGTGTTTGTCACAGTAGGTCACGTTTTCTTTCATGCATGTACATCCATGACCATTTTATGACAGAATCAAGATAGTCATACCTGTGTTGTCATAGAAGTGTTCCATGACATTACCAAAATTATCATCACGGAAGTGTCCACTTACATGACGATAAATCTCACGTCATAGAAGTGCTTTCGTCAAGGGTGACCGACATGTGGCATCCACCGTAACGGGACATCGTTAACCACCATTAACCTATCGGGTCCGGTTTTTGGATCCAATAACCCACTAACAGCCACGACCAATGCCGATTTTCCACGTGTAAAATTCTCATTGGCTGACGGATCCACGCGTCAGCTCCGCATTCACACAGGTGTCACTCATCCAATGGTCGAGATGGGCCTATGATATGTTGACACATGGACCGACCCAAAAATGGCCCATAAAGTTTAAATGGGCTGGCCCAACGGAAGGCCCATAAGATTTAGCGGACCATAATGGACCGGCCCAGCTAAAGGCCCACAAGATTTTGCAAACCTTGATGGGCCGGCCCAACTAAAGGCCCACAAAATATAGCAGACCATAATGGGCTGCCCCAGCTAAAGGCCCACATGATTTTGCAGACCATAACGGGCCGGCCCACCTAAAGGCCCAAAAGATTTTGCAGACCACAATGGGCCGGCCCAGCTAAAGGCCCAGAAGATTCTGAAGACCATAATGGGCCGGCCCGGCTAAATGCCCAACATTCTCTATCAAATCGGCCTGTCAATGGCCTGTCCCAAACTTGTCATCAATGCGGCCCATGGTCACTTCTGGCCCGTTAACAGTCTGCTAAGTAATTGGGCCGAATTACGGCCCGGTGTATTTCCGGCCTGTTAAAGTTCCTGCTTCATGTGGGCCCATTTACAGGCCATCAAAACTTTCGGCCCATAAATGACCGTGAAGGATTTGGGTCATATTAGGCCATGTCCGACATTCGGCCTGTTAGAGGCCCACTATAGATTTGGGCCACTTTCAGCCTGTTGTCATTTTCGACCTGTTAACGCCGGACGAAAACCATGGGCCATATGTGGCCCAATGTCATATCGGGCCCATTAACAGCCCATATAAAAATGAAGATAAACTAGCCCGACCGAAGTTCCGGCCTGTTAAAGGCCCGTGTATTAGGTCGGCGCATTTATGACCCATCCGAATTTTGGCCTATCAAAGATCCACATCGTAAATGTGCCACCATTTCGGCCTGTTAAGATTAGTGGGTTATTTGGCACAATCAGGGCCCAATCTCACTTTCGTTCTATTAAAGGCCCAAGTTTTTATGGGCTCGAGATATTTACACCTGTAAACGGCCTATTTTTACTGAGGGCCCAAATTATGTTTAAGCTTGTTAAAGGCCCACTATGGGCACAGGCCTACCAGAAAAATATGAAAGCTTATGCTGATTTAGGCCCATATATTTTTAGTGGGATACATGCCAATTTCGGCCCGTAATCATTTTTAGCCCAATTGGAATGGGCCCGACAAATGTTGGCATGTTGGGCTCATACAGAGCTTTCGGCCGAATACATTACTAAGATAAACCTACACTATACAAAAATAGTGTTGCAATTACTGCAGCCTGTGGCAGCATCATAAATGTTGTATCACAACAAAATAAATTCCAACCATACAACAAAAGGCATGTTGGCATAAAGTTTAAACTCCTTCCAGATAAAAGCTCCATCAGATGTATAGAAGCACAGATCATTTGACCTGAGTGCCAATGTTTCAGGCTGTAGAATCTGATTGAGCAGCACGATCTTCACCTTTTTTCGCCATTGCTCTTGAACAATGAAGCGAATGTCTGATAGTCTGGTTTCAAAACCATTCATAACTTGATGACATTTGTCAACCACTATTCTTGTTTCCGAAACGGCGTCCATTAGGGATTGGACTTGTGTCTGGAGCACAGATATATCACTCTGTCTAGCAGGAAGATTTTGTTCAGTAGGCGATTTGGACAAGGTTACCTTGACAACCAACCCAGAATTATGCAGGAAGGTGCTTTTTGCACTGTTAGTGGCGAGATACTGACGCACTGCAGCAAGAGGTAACATTGTGCCTGTGGTAGCCTCGTCACCTTCAGATGGTTGTGGCTGTTCAATCATATGTTCCATAGCTTCCTGAAAGTTTGAACTTGTAGATTAGTGTACCAGATAAGTTACTAATGAGATAAGAACAAGCAAAGTAGGTTAAATGTTTATACATAACTTATTTTGGTGAACTATTGTAATACATGAGCATGTATTGTAGTGCAAACTACATAATAAGATCACTTTCGCAACATATGTCCATGTAGCATGCCTACTGTATTGTCTATTTTCTCACATTCATTGATATCTAAGGATAAAGAGACATGGTTTAAAGTAGGATGAACATAGTATGACATCATTCATATCATGGGCAAACAGATATAAAACAAACATGCTATTTTATCATTGTGTGCACACGTGAACATAACAACTAGATTACAGATCAAGACCAAAAGAATATCCTTCATCTCTTTTAAACCATGTAAGATGAAATGATGCGTTAAGACAACTGTGTATAAAAGTGAACAGAGTAGCTGACATTGGCTGCAAACCAAGTAGTTAAATGAACACATCACAGTACCAACCAGTTCAAGGCAAGAGGAGTAAGAACTTACAACAGCGGTTTCAACTGGTGTGATCATGCCCTTCATCTTGTTGGTGTGGCAATCCTTGAAGATTTGCACTGCATTCGGTTTAGGTTCTTTTTGGTCCGCACGATAATATGGCACAAAAAAAGAAGGAAGTAGCAGCTATTTACAAGAGCCTCGCAGTGTGCAATATAGCTACAAGCTCCTGTTGTCTGTTAGAATTTCACTTTAGAACGGTTGGTTTTGTTCTTCAAACAGTTAGCCTAGAAGAAGATACACTTGTAAGGCACATACATAAATACAAGTTCAATATGTGTTCTGATAAAATATATATAGCCTACCTGATACTTTGGATCAGACCAGTGTTTAACGAGGGCTGTCCGCTCTTCATCTGTAATATATTCAACTAGAGATGTTTGGTCGATTTCATTGTTAGCCTTGCCTTCAAAGTGATATTTTATAAGGTGGTACCCATACTATCGCAGAGCAGACTGATAAACATGAGTGCATGCTTGTTTAGTTGCATCATCTTTCGGATCCAACTTGAACCTCATCTGTTGAAAAAAGAATGTGAGTCTTATTAGGAGGAAGCTAGAAAGTATGGGACAGAGCAAGACAATATTACTAATTGTGATGAATAACATTATTGATGGATAAATGGTCAAGGAAGGTGTTAAACTGGGTATTGTCTTTCTCATTCCTGTACTGGATCCACGTTGGGAGGATACGTGCATGACACCGAACGGCAACAGCTGCCTCTGATACTAACTTGGCTGACTCTATAGCATCACGTGGCCTCTTTAAACCCGCCTCAAAATGGATCTTCCTCCTTTAGATTTTGTTAATCTGTCAAGCATTATCCCTAATGTCTGTTTTCCTCTTGCGCCATGGTGCTAGTTCAACAACGAATAAGGAAAGTATTAGTGTACATCAAACTGTGAGAGTACATATAAAGGAGCATGCAGCTGAAACTTGACTCGGTCAGGTACCGTCCTGGTGTTGATGCTCATGAGGTTCATCTGGAACTAGTGTTAGGTGTGAAGGCAGCTTGGGAACTGGCCAGTTTCGGAGCAAACGAACGAGTAACTCATTGAGATGCTGGTACAGTTGAAGCAGATGCTACAGCTGGTGGAGTAGGTGATACTGTGTTTGTAGATTTAGCCGGTTGACTTGGACCTTCTACTGCACTATAAGTACCAGCAGAATCTCGACGGCAGATCCTTTTCTGTTTCACCCGACGAGTAACAGCACTCCCTACTATATTATTTTCCTAGCTCTTTTTCGACTTTGCCATGTCAAGCCGTACCCACAACACAGAAGAATAAAACCGCTCTTCAGAACTCAGTAATGCATGATACAGACAAGCAATACTTTGGTGTAATACAACCGTATGAGGGTGGAAAATGTAAGAAAAACAGGATGACATGACATATTCACACCTATGATGTGCAAACTAAGTAGAAGGACTTTCAAGAAAATAGAAGTAATGCAAGCTAGACACCATACGAAAGATGCAACCAATATTACTCTACCAAGTTAAAAGTGTCGTGTCATAAATGGCAATTTGAAAAATTAGAAGCAGTACAACATAGAAATCAATGCAAGATGCAACCACTATCAAACTGCCATGTTAAAAGCATCCAATCATGAGTTATTGATGCGGGATACACAACAACAGTACTTTGATGTAAGAACATGGTATGATAGATAAATGAAGTGTATTCTAGACATAGAAAGCCATTTCATATGCACATGTATAATGTATAAACTTAGCAGGTGCAATTTAATCAAAATAGAAGAAATACAGGCTAGACAACATATGCAACATGAAACCAATTATCACACTGTCAACTTAGAGCAAGCACCTGCGATGGTGGAGTAAGGGAGATGAACTCATCATGTAGACTTGGGACTTCAACTTCATTAGCAGTAGCAGTGGAAAATCTAGAGAGTCTCTGTTTGCATCGGTGTGGAGGACCACCAACATACCCTAACTTACTCTTTTCCTTCCTATTTTCTGATATTGCCTTATGAAGTCAAAACCACAAGAATATGAATAAAATGAGCTCTACAAATCTGGTTGATACATGATACAGACAAACACTACTTTGATGTAAGGCAAGCACAGGATAGGAGAATGGAATATATACAGAAAAAGACAGCGTTTCATATTCACACGTACGATAGGAGGATGGAATATGTATGAAAAAACAGTAAGTGGAAGGCATTTCAACAAAATTAGAAGAAATGAAAGCTAGGCACCATATGAACATGCAACCAATATCACTCTATCAGGTAAAAAGTGTCTCGTCGTAAGTGCCATTTCAAGATATTAGAAGCAGTACAAGCTAGAAGACAATGCAAGATGCAACCTACATCACAGTCCCAAGTTAAATGTGTCTTATGGGTAAGTGATCGTTGCAGGTATAAGTTGTAAGCTACGCAGATGCAATTCAACATAATCAGAAGCAATACAAACTAGACATCATACGGAAAACGAAACCACATATAACAGTTCCAATTAAGAGCAAGCACCTGTGATGGTGGAGTAGGGGAGATGTGCTCATGATGTACACGTATGTTCTAGAAACAGGAACACGTGTCATATTCACAGGCATTATGTGTAAAGTAATCAGATGCAACTCAAGTTAGAAGCAATACAAGCTAGACATCATACGCAACATGCAACCACATATAATAGTGCCAAGTTAGAGCAAGCACCTATGATGGTGGAGTAGGGAGATGTGCTCATCATCTACATAGCTACGTTGACTGTCCAGCCTTGTGTTGTCTTGCGAATCTTGTTGGGAGGATGGTGGAGTAGAATCTGTAGAGAGCCCCTGTTTGAGTAGCTCTGAAGGACCACCATCATCCACTGCCGGACTAATTTCCTATAGCTACAATGATTTTGCATTGTGAAGTCAAACCGATAAGAAAAAGGAATAAAATTCGCTCTTCGGAACTCATTCATGCATGATACTGACGAACACTACTCGGATGAAAGGCAAACACATGATGCGAGGATGAAATATGTATGAAAAATAGGATGGCGTGATATATTCACACCTATGATGTGGTAACTAAGCAGAAGGCATTTCAACAAATTAGAAGCACTGCAAGCTAGACACCATATGAAAGATGCAACCAATATCACTCTACCAAGTTCAAACTGTATGGCGTTTCAACAAATTAGAAGCAGTACATGCTAGAAATCATATACAAGACACAACCAATATCACAGTGGCGACTTAAAGGTGCCTTATCATAAGTGACTGATGCAGGATATGCAAGAACAGTAGTCTGATGTAGAAACAGGAACACATGTCATATTCACATGCATTATGTGTAAAGTAAGCATATGCAATTCAACAAAGTTACAAGCAATTCAACAAAAATAGGAAAGTGTGTCATATTCACATGTATCATGTGTAAGCTAAGCAGATGCAGTTTACACTAATTAGGAGCAATACGATCTAGACTCCATATGCAACATGCAACCAGATATCACACTGCCAAGTTAGAGCAAGCACTTTGGATGGTGGAGTAGGGGAGCGGAGACTTGGACATTGTAATGCACTATCAGTACAAGGAGAATCGGTACACATGCCCCGTTTACGTTGCTGTAGAAGACCACCATCATCACCTTGCTTACTCTTTTCCTTCCTCTTTTTGATTTTTCCTTGTCAAGTCAAACCCACAAGAAAAAGGAATAAAATTTGCTCTTCAGAACTCATTGATGCATGATACTGAAAAACACTACTTTCATGTAAGGCAGCCGCATGATAGGAGGATGGAATATGTATGAAAAACAGGACAGCGTGACATATTGACATGTGTGATGTATAAAGTGTAAACTAAGCACACGGTGCTTGAACTTGTTAGAATCAATGCAAGCTAGAAACCATATGAAAGATGAAACAAATATCACTCTGCCAAATTAAAAGGGTGCCCTAACAAATGTATTTGACCAAATTAGAAGCAATACATGGCAACAGGCTAGAAATAATATGCAATATGCAACGAATAAAGGTGACTCATCGTAAGTGATTGATGCAAGATACAGAAGAGAGGTAGTTTCATGTAAGAACAAGGTTAACACATAGATGTCGTGTGTACCAAAAATAGGAAGGCATGTCATATTCACAGGTATAGTATGTAAACTAAGCAGATGCTATTTACCCTAATTAGAAGCATTACAAGCTAGACACCGTATGCAACATGCAACCACATATCACACTACGAAGTTAGAGCAAGCACCTGTGATGGTGGTGTAGGGGAAGTGCGGTCTTCAAGTACAGAGCTACGTTCAATATCTTCATTTAGGCTTGTTGTTTCTTGAGAATCATGTGGAGAGGATGAAATTGCATTCTTTATAAGAGTATTGCGTCTCATATTAACCCACGGGCGTGACTGTCTCATCATAAGCGATAGATGTAGGATACAAAAGAACAATAGTTTGATGTAAGAACATGGTGTGGTAGGCAGATGTAGTATGTACCAAAAACAGGAAGGCGTGTCATATTCACATGTATAATGTCTAAGCTAAGGAGATGAAATTTAACAAATTAGAAGCAATACAAGCTAGGCACCATATGCAACATGCAACCATATATCACACTGGCATGTTAGAGCAAGCACCTTGGGTTGTGGAGTAGGGGAGATGAGATTTGAAACAAGCACTGCAGTATGAGTAGCAGGAGAATCTGCAGAGATCATCTGTTTCGGTTGCTCCAGAGGACCACCATCATTTCATGCCTTCGTCCTTTCAGATTTTGCCTTGTCAAGTAAACACACAAGAAAAAGGAATGAAATTCACACTTCCAAATTCATTGATGCATGATATTGACGAACACAACTTTTATGTATGACAACCACATTGTAGGATGATGGAGTATGTATGAAAAACGCTAAGTAGAAGGCATTTCAGCAAATTGGAAGGAATGCAATCTAGACACCATATGAAAGATCCAACCAAAATCACTCTACCAAGTTAGATGTGTCTCATTATAAGTGGCACTTCAACAAATTAGAGGCAATACATGTTTGAAATGATATGCAAGATGCAACCAATATTACACTGTCAACTTGAAGGTGTATCATCAGCAGTGATTGATGAGGGATACACAAGAAAAGTAGTTTGATGTAAGAACATGGTTAATAGAACGACGTAGTATGTACCAAAAACAGGAAGGCATGTCATATTCACAAGTATAATGTGTTAACTAAGCAGATGCAATTTACCCTAATTAGAAGCATTACAAGGTAGATACCATATGCAACATGCAACCACATATCACACTACCAAGTAAGAGCAATCACCTGCAATGGTGGTGTGGGGGAATTGCGGTGATCAACTAGAGAGCTACATTGACTATCTTCATTTAGCCTTGATGTTTCTTGAGAATCATGTGGGGAGGATGACACTGCACTCTTTAAACGAGTAGGGCGTCTCACAATAACCCACTCGTGTGACTGTCTCATCATAAGTGATTGACGAGGGATACAAAAGAGCATTAGTTTGATGTACGAACATGGTTAATGGACATATGTAGTATGTATCAAAAACAGGAAGGCATGTCATTATCAAAGGTATAATGTGTAAACTAAGCAGATGCAAGTTAACCAAATTGGAAGCAATACAAGCTAGACACCATATGCAACATGCAACCACATTTGACAGCGCGAAGTTAAAGCACTACGTTTACTGTCTCCAACTGCTGAGACTGCACCCATTAGAGCGCTGAAATGCTTAGTGCTTATCTTCGAATTACACAGGAGCGACTTCTATCTTTTCTTTTCTGCATTCATCAACACTGCGTCAGAGTCTGAAATACCCATGCATAAAAAACAATAGTGTGAGTATGGGTGAAGTGTGTGCACAATTAGTACAGTGTAAAGGTAGCAGATAGCAGGTCAGTGAGAAATAAATGACGGGAGAGATATGATAGCTCTATAACATGCATGGCACACTAAATTACTACAGGATTCTATGAAAATAACAGTCGACTGAAAACTAATAGGTCAGTCCATTTTTTCTGCACAGTCCGATGTACAAAGAACGGGCAGATCGCCTTCATCTACCTCCAGCCAGTCAGTGTTAACGATCTTCCTCGAAACGCCAGCGACCACCGGCCCAGTATTCCTCCCCTGCCTGCACCCTCCCCTCAACCTCACCGCACCGCCGTGCTTGGCACCGCTCCCCGGCCATCCATTCAACCCTCGCCAACCTCCAGATCGGGCGCAAGCAGCTCCTGCGCCCCACACCCCTATGATAGACACCGATGTGCCGCTTCCCCGGGGAATAGGGGACTAGGTGCTCTGCGCACCTAAGCGGGTGATGCTTCTTTTAATTACGGTTTGACTGACCCTGAATTGAAATCTAGGCGGGCTACTGACCTCTAGCAAAGGTGAAATAGTCAAGGGAGGAAACCTTGTGCATTGAGTATCACGGAGAAGATGCAGTAAGAAGCTCTCAACTAGTTTCTTTCGTGGGATGAATACGGTGTGAGCAGAGATGTAAGATTTGCACGAATAAGGGAAGAGGAGTACCTCTTTCTACTGGCAGTGATGTGTCCTCCTTCTGTTTTTCCAACGATCTTCTTGTGGTTCGGTGGAAACGAGAAGTTGTGGAGGACGGTGGAGCCTTGGATGAACCCATGGCCAAGTTGTTGAGTGTGGTGCAGTGGCTGTCTGTCGGCGGCGTGGAACCAGATCCGAGGCGGCGAGCGACGGCGTAGCGGGAATAGCTTCGGTGTGGTGGATGGTTGCGACAGTGGAGCGGCAGCAGTGAGGCGCAGGATGGCGTGGTCAAAGTGGTTCTAGTACGGCGCACGTTGGCATCAGTGTCATGGAGGCAGCTCTGCCTCGGCTTCAGTTGCTAAGTCCTTGAGGGTGTTGCGGTTGCGGTTGTGTTGGACGATGACGTCGGGGTACTGGCTCCGGCGTAATGGAGGAGGGCGGCGGTGGATTGGCCACTATAGGGTGGAGGATGGAGGAGGCTGGGGTTTCGCGGCTGGTGGAGAGGGCGTTTTCGCGCCCACGGAGTATGAATGGGGAAATGGAGGGAGGCGGGGAACTAAGGGGGAACAATGTTTCAGTTTGAGACGCGCTTGTTTGAAATTTGGGGAAAGTTACAAACTTTGCCCCCATCTAAAATTTCGGACATATTGCGGGTTGGGGGTAGGACAGTCATGTCAGGTGTCCCAAATGTGGGCGGGATAGATTTTGGCCGAGCGCATGGGTGTTTAGGCGCCCACGGCGTATGAATGCTTCTCGGAGGCGGTTGAGATTGGCGTCTTGCTGAAGTTACAAACCTACCCCGGTTTAGACCTATGGACATCGGGCCGATAGGCTACACGGGCCAGAGTCAGGACAGTAATTTCCTACAACCAAACATTAGTCTCGCACGGTTTCAGGTGACTAGAGGCCTATTTGGCGCTTCGTTCAATATTTGGAGCAGAAGCATTAATGTTTTCGGTTCTCTTGAATTGAACTTTCAGGATTTTTCAAACTTCACAAATCTTTACTCCTGAAAATCATAAAGCTACGATTATTTTGGAATGGAGGGGGTACATTTGAATATACATTGTACATGAGTATATATTAAAAAATATGAAACTTACCTCAATTCATGCATGGTGCCAGATATAATCTCCTTGGTTGCAAAAAAAATTAGATATGTGTATGAATATATATAGCACGTTCGAACTCACAACAAAGATTGATGCCCCCTTTTACATATGATTTACAAATGCCATTATCTTGGGTTCAAATAGATGAATGCACTTCCTATGAATTTGAATCTTCGAAACCCGCTTTATGTTGAATTCGACATGTATTCTATTTCATAGCTAGCAATTTGGAATGTATCCATGCAAGTGACAAATGTATAAAGCTTCACACTAACAACATGGAGTGCACTAATTAATGTTTATATATGAATTGCAAAAGCATCCATTGCCTGTATTTCAAACCGCTCTCACTCTATGGATCGATAATATGAAATAAACACATGCACATGCTATAATTCTTTAGAGTATGGGTGTCTGATAGACCGATTTTCGTCCATACACAATTTGCAAAATTCATGATCTCATCAAAAAATAATAATGCCATTTATATTTTAATTTAATGCGTTGAACCGCCTTTTACACGTAGATGCACTATGCCTCGGCCCGTTCTAACAAACGCATTATATATCTCTCTATCTAACGTATAAGTGCACAAACTTTATATGCATCGGCATTCTTTCACACATGCTCACAATCTCTCTCAGGGTGTCGGGGTGTCTCACGCACATGCTCTCTCTGTTTCTCTCTCACTCTCTTTCTGACTACTATGTACCACTCTTTTCACTAATCTCAGTTGGAAAACACTATTTCTCTCACATGCATATATACACACTCACAGTCAATACTAGCCCTCTATACACACATATATGTGCCTACGTGTCTCCCACACGCACATTATCTTTAGGCCTCTCTCGCATACATTGCCCCCCCCCAGACACACCTCTCTCTTATTAGTTGGCAGATATGATTTCATCATATCATTCGGTAGGATATCCCTGGCTGTTAGGCTGGATGGTAATACGAGACAAAGTTTTACCCTAGTTCGGATCGAACCCTTGCAGTTGAAGAAATAGCCTACTCCTGGTACTATATATTAGTGATAGGGGTGTGTACAAAGTACACGTGAATACCAGGCATTGTGCGTGTGTCCATACTATCGACGAACTAGCCCCCAGGCTTCTATAACATACTGGGGGCCTAGGGTTACAAATCATATATAGTCGGCTTATCACTAGTGGGGATAGAGTGCTCCACGACTCTGGTAGCTTCGTGTTGTACGCCGAGTCCTCCACATGGGTCTTCGTATAACGCGTCTCGGTCCAACCTATATGTGGCGCAGGATGGAACCGACCCATGAGTCTTCATGTTGATCCACCACAACTAGAAATGATGTGCCCACCACACCACACACGCAATCGGCCACTAAGAAAATAAGCACATACAATAGTACAACGATATCTAGCTCATGATACGTCTCCATATTTTGTTGATGACACTAACGGACTTTGCATTTGATGCGTGCTCCATATTTTGTTGAGGACACTTACAGTCATTGTATTTGAAGGGAAAGCACGATATGGTCACTGGACTTTAGAATAAGCTCATCACGGTCACCACATACATTTTGCCGTGCTAACCAACATGTGGTTGGATGGTTAAGAGGACAGTTGTTTCTCGAGCCCACCAAGGTTAAAGTCCTGGTGCTCGCATTTATCTTGTGTTAATTTTAGTATTTTCCGGTGATGTGTGTTCAGTGGGAGGAGACGTTCCACTCGACTACGAGGCACCTATGGTGACTTCGTAAAATCTCAAGATCATATATGCTGGCCCACTCTCTCGAAGGTGCTCATAGGGGTAGGGTTCGCGTGTGTGTGCTTATAGCGGTGAGTGCTTGCGCGTATATATGACCCCTTACATCTGTACCATGTTCAACAAGTACATGTCATGATTATACGGTCACCGGCTCACACAACTCCGTATTTTGTTTGTGCCACAATCAATTGACCAGTCAAACGTTCCACGCGGCATAACTAGTGTTGCACCATCGGGGAGCGTAACCGTGGGGCCCACCTGCCAGCCCGTATTTGAAAGAAAGAAATGGTAGTTTGAGACTGTACTATGTTAATAAAATAGGAGTACATTTTAGGGTGATCATACGGTCACTGGCTCACCATAAAGCTCTGTAATTTGTTGATAACATGATCAATTGACCAGGCAAATGGTCCACATTCAGCAGCACACATTACCATAGGGCCCACCCGTCAGCGTGTATATGAAGGACAGAAATGGTAATAAATTCATGGTCGGCGGGTATTCGAAGCCGTGAGACCTCTGGTTGGCAGTCGTCGGCGGGTGGGGGGGGCATTGATTGGGCGGTGGGTTGGGGATCACCGGAGAAAAAGCTCGACGG
>NC_041387.1:257654715-257679149 GCF_002162155.2 Triticum dicoccoides
GGTGTGGTGGCGGACCGACGGTGGGGAGTGGTTTCGGGGAAGGTGGGGCATCCTGGCGGTGCGGGCCAGCCGCGAGCAGCGGGGGCTGGCGGTTCAGCCGGTGGTAGATGGCGGCTCAGGAGGGTGGAGTTTGATGATAAACTTGAGGCCCTTGATTTCGCATCCAATGGCTGGAAAATCTAATGACCAGAGATGAATAAGTCAGTCGACTGACGTGTAGCCTCACCCCGCACGTACACATGCATGCACGCAAGACACGCACGCATGCAGGCGTGCAACACTGACACGTACACATAACGTACACACGCACGCATGCTGGCGTGCAACACTAACACGTACACCTGCACTCACGAACACACGCACGTACACACCCATGCATGCAACACCGGAACGTACCCTTGCACGCACGCAACACTCGCACGCCTGCATGCACACAACACACGACACAAGACACACGCTCAACCTATACGTGCATGCACCCTTTGTTAAGGACATGGATTATTACGGGTATTAATCAATCTTATCTGTGATAAGAAGAACATTGATGTTTGCAGCGGTCTTTATGAATCACAACGTATCTAACGAGCTATCAACATAGTAGGCTTATCTACATGAAAAAGATGATGTCACAGTCAATGAACAATCATCGGTTCATGAAATGCCCGCTTCTGACCGCCCTGGCCCACCAAAGGTTCCTGTGTTGCGAGCTCCCTACGTTGGGTCACTGATATGCAGGCCATGTACCCAAAGATCCCACACGTCAGTGGAAGAACGACGTGGTGTCCTAGGTCAGAGTCGAGGGTGCCACTCGCTGCACGCCCGGCTGAACACGCCTCCTTGCCGCATTCAAACGCCTCCATGAAACTCGCTCGTGTGGAAGTCGAGAAACCCACTCTGGACATACGTCCGTTCATGACCGGGCCGGCATTAAATGCAACACCGGCCGAGCTCCACCCGTCCACCATCTATTTAATCTCCTATTTAAACGAGGCCAAACGCCGGCCAAGAATCACACAACTCCGCCGCTCCCCTATCTCCTCCTTCACCATTTTGTCCACTCTTACAATGACTTATGAAGAGTAGTTATTCCACATCCAAGCCGCCTGGGTAGCCCTCCGGATGCGAGCTATGCAGCTCGCTGATCCACCTCCCTCCCCTCGCCCGACGGATCCAGTTGCCACCCCAAGCCGGCACACGGTTCAGCAACTCGCCGCTCTAGGCCAGCTCGACGAGGAGCGGCGCACCGGCGTTGTTGCTGTCGTCCATGCCGCCGCCTCGTACCATGTCTCCCATTTCTGTGGTCGAGACTCCCATGCCGGCGGCCGCGCCATGCAAGCACCGATAGAAGCCGGGTGCGCAGAGAGCGACGAGTCGGTGGCCAGCGCCTCCGCGTCCGCCGCCATCATCGAGGAGAAGTAGAACACGGGAGGCCGCCGCCGCTTGGGTCCCATCAAGGCCACCACGGAGGCGACGCCGGTGTACACAACAGGTGTCTTGCCGGATACTTTTGTTGCGAGGACCTTCATCGACCCCGCATGGGCTCCACGAAAGAGGGGAATGTTAGGATGAACTCGAGTCGGTGCCGGCCATGGCGAAGTAGTGGCCAGTGATGAACTCGAACTGGTGCCAGCCACCATCATCTTCAGCATCAACCAATGATATCAGTTGGGCAGTGGGGAAGCGAGCCGTCTTTGTGCTGAAGCATATACCTCCGGGGCTCCCGACAGTCCGGTGATCATGCTGCCGGACATGAGGAACACAAATCGATCGGCAGACGACCATTCAGGCCAGGTATTATATACCTGTGCTGTCCAGAACTAGCACCGCGTAGTTCATTTGAATGTAATGAAACCCATCATCTTTGTATGAAAATTCGGTATTTTATATGATTTTTGTCGTTGTTTATATGAAATATCAGTTTATCTACATGTTTGCGTGAATTTCTCCGGTTGGCTGAGTTGTTGTCATAATGTGTGCGGCTACGGTTGGATGGCGTAATTTGCGGGTCGCCGGTCGGTCTGCAGGCGGCTCGGGTGGCGTTGTGGGACAAAAAAACACAGCTCGTGCGAGCTCGTCTCCAACGTGCGCGCTGGAGGATGCATGATAGCATGAGCACCCGAGCCATTCCTCGTTCATCGGTGGCAAAGGCACCGGTGGACAAAAGGGTCGCCAATATTTTGCCTACCCCGGGCAAGATCCAAACAACCCCTCCCAATAGATTCAAATCCCTCGTTCGCCTTGGAATTTGGCCATGTGTTGTTTTCATGGACTAGCAAGATGACCGTGCATTGCACGGAGCATCAAGATGCATTTTTTACAAACTCCCGCACGCATGCAATATATAATTAATGTCCTCCTTTGCTAGTACCGCGAGGGAAACACCATTAATATTGCATCGATTAGTGTTAGTGGCCTTGTATATCTGCAAATTGTAATTTTGATAGTGGCCCCTTCTATATAAAAATGGAGGGAGAAAGATGAGAGATAAGGTGAGGAGGAGTGGGGCGTTGTGGTGACTGGTGGTCGGACTGGGCGGAGGCATGGGGTTGGATGGTGCATTATGTCTAGGTTTGCATCTCTCTCACACACACCCACATAGGTGGGGGACGTGCACGAAGAGAAGAGGTGCACGCACGGCGCACATACTCCCGTCTCCTTCCCAACCACACCCACGCAGGTACACGGTGGACCTCATTTCTGTACGGAAAGGCAGCCCACGTGGTAATTTGACACGTGTACTGGTTGTCCACTTGGTGGAGTGAGGATCGTCTACACGGGTGAACAAACAAATTGCGACTTGACGTGTTATGTTAAAAAAGAGGCAAACCATGTGGGGCCTACCTTAGAGGCAAGGCTCTATACACTGGAGTACTTTTGATGTGTCCCGTCAACTCGCAGAACGAGGAGAAGCTTGCTTAATACGCCGTCTCCCCGCCCATGGGCGCGGTGGCTCGCAGGATGAGGTGAATCTTGCTTACGAGTAGTAGTAGTAGTAGTACTGTATGCCTTACGCCCGCTCCCTCGCCCACGCACGCGGTGGCTCGCATCACGAGGAGAAAATTTGACTACTCCCTCCATTTACTCCTCGTCCCTACTACGTACCTTTGTTAGAGAGATTATCATATTGTTTGGAATATATATGTCCTTTCGTACTCCCTCCATTTACTTATACAAGGCCACTATAAAAAAATACATTTTGCATCTACACAAGGCCGAGACAAAAGTTACTAATCCCTCCTTTCCAGTTTATGGCTCAATTTAAAAATCTCTCCAACCAAGGTAGACGGTGAGTGGTTGAATTAATTTCGTAGTTTGCACAAGTAATTAGTACGCTCATTTTTCTCAAGAAGTTATGTTTACCGAGGCATTAATTAGAACAAATGCATGAATGACCACTAAATTTCCATGAACTTCTACATGCATTGGTTAGTTTCCTCTTGACACTGCTTGCATCAGGTGATCTAATGCACCTCGAAATCCAACATGTAATGATACTACTACTAGTAGTAGAATTGAGACTTATCAAACGGAAAAACAAATGTTTTTTAGATGATCCCTATAAACCCTAGTGGGTACGTACTCCGTAAAAACGGATTTTTCCAAAACTAAGTCGCTCCCTTTCATGAATTCTGTAGTGTACTCCTCCATCGACGCTCCCTTTCATGAATTTTGTACTTCCTGTCGCCGACATGTGGGACATATAGAAACCGGGTCGACGTGTCAGGCACCAAATAACAGTGCAAAACAGCAGGGGGGACGCACCCCACTTGTACCGGCCCAGTAGTAGTAATGAGCAATGAGACGTCAAATCACAATGCCGCACCCTCCCAGATGGATGAAGCAACCATTATTTCACACTTCAGTTCGCCATCATGTCAAACCACGTAGTATTGCTTCTGACTCAAGAGGGACACGCGCATCGCCTTGGTACATCATGAAACGTGGGACCGCATGACAGGCCATGCTCCCCCGCTGATCGCTTGGTAAAATCACCACATTTTTACTATACTTCCTCCATATCGGTTTACTACATGGCATGCACGTCGTTCTAGGTTGAGAATTTAACTGGCTATATATGTGATGAACAATACTCTAGCCTTTTAAAAAATGTTTACTTTTGTACAGTAGTACTCCCTCCGTTTCTTTTTACTCCGTATATAAGGTTTGGTCAAAGTCAAACTACACAAAGTTTGACCAAATTTATATAATAAAATATGAACATCTACAATACTAAAACTATATAGTATCAAAATACCTTTCATGGTGCATCTGATAATATTGATTTCATATTGTGAATGTTTATATTTTTTAATATAAAGTTAGTCAAACTCTACAAAGCTTGACTTTAACCAAACCTTATATGCGGACTAAAAAGAAACGGAGGGAGTAGTATCGATGGATTGCGCCATGGAGCAAAAATTGAAATTAAAAAAAGGTGGTACATATAGAGAGCGCTCGTTGCCAAATTATGCATATAGTACTATCAAAAAAGCTAGTACGTGCTTAATTGGGGTGCTAAATTCTATTAAAGAAATACTAGTAGTATGTACATACTAAAGAGTTAAAGTAACAAGAAGAAACATAACATAGTTCTGCTGAGGGCTCAGCACAACACACCCCTCAAATTAAACTAAGCACACTTGAAATTAAACTATGCAACTAATCCGGTAGATATTGCATTAGAACCACCATGAGCAATGATACGGACACCTTACTCACTCGGAGTCCTCGTCCACGTCCTCGACTTCGTCCTTGTCCCTCTTCCTCTTGGCCGATACTTCTTTGCTTGAACCGCACAATTGGCTCTTTCCCTTCATCCAACCCTTGTAGATATTGAAAGAAAGGTAGCCATCCATTGCAGCATAGTGGATGTGGTCTATATCTAGTACATTCCGCTGCCATGCATGACGATGAAACGTGTAATGAGGTTTCTCCAGTTTACGGTATGAAGGATGAACCATGGCTCCTGCCAGGGTCAGCATTGCAGCAGCCGATTCTTCTAGAGGTCGAAGGGGTTGCCTACAACGAGGCCTATCCGACCCAGGACTTCTTTGTCGTTCGTAAAGTCTACAGTAACGAATTTGACTAGGTTGCTCTCAAGGAAGTTCTTAAAATCCAGGCATTCAACGTCGGCATGGCATATGTGGTAGACCAAGCATAAGTCATGCACGCAAACCTGGATCATGGCGGGCTTCTTCCTCTCTTCGTCCTTTAGATCCTTCTCTCGTCCCAGGACTGTGGTGTACTCAACATCTAGCCCAGCGACCCACTCATCATCTGAGTTTTCGAACATGTGTCTGAAGAGAGAAAGGCATCCTTTCACCATCGCGGAAGAACGGGTGTAGATGACGTCGA
This sequence comes from Triticum dicoccoides, assembly GCF_002162155.2. NCBI lineage: Eukaryota > Viridiplantae > Streptophyta > Magnoliopsida > Poales > Poaceae > Triticum > Triticum dicoccoides. Next base: position 257,660,071 of record NC_041387.1, read on the forward strand.
ACTCATCGCCGGTGATGGTTCTAACATTGTACTCACCGTCGATCATGGATATTTGGGACGCCATGGATTTTTGAGGAGGGTTAGGATTAGTGGAACTGCCATAATGTGAAAGTACGGGACGACTAGGAGCAAACCGCCGTAGTATTATAGGACGTGCGGGGACAAGTAGGGGCGAACTGCTAGCGTGCGAACGGCAGGGTAGTGTCTCTCCATTCTCCCATGATACGGGCTTCCGAGAGCCCTTGGGTCTGAGATCGAACGGTTGCATGGCGTGATTCTAGACCTATGTGTGAATATCCTTTCCTGGAGGTGTCAGGACCCCGCTCCTAAGTCACACCGATCTAGCATGTAACACATCATATCACTTTGCGGCCTCACACACGGTATTCCCACGGGTGCCACCTTACCTGGCCGGGGACCGTTTGCGCCTTTTGGCTCACGTATATGATAGTGCCGCTAGCATCCATATGACAAAGAACCCGGGCTGACATGGCTAGTCGTGAACCCAAAGTGGCACTAACTTATAGGGACATGCATACATGACCCAGCAACGAACGTGTCGGTCATCAGCGAGTGAATCCGGGCTGTAGCAACTGGGCTAGAAGGACTCTGGTAAACCGGGCTGTAGTAGGATAACAGGACTCCGGTAGACACCGCGTGACATTTCCACGAAGGGACAGACACGGGAACGAAGAAGGACACATGCCGGCCAGCCTAAGTGTTCCGGAGCAGTAGCAAGCTACCAAGGCTCAGTGGAAGCACTAGGAGACATTTCCCGGTAAGAGAGGTTACCAAGGATAAACAACTAGATAGTCAGATCCCACACATACCAAGCATTTCAATAACATACACACAATATGCTCGATATATGCAAATACAACATGGCATCACAACATGACTCTACATCTCAAGTATTTTATTCAATAGGCTCCGAGGAGAGAGATATTACAATCATGGGTCTCATGACCCAACAATCAGAGCATACAAGTCAAAGCACATGCGGAAGCTTAACATGTCTGAGTACAGACATCTACAAATGAAAAAGGCTGAGAAGCCTGACTATCTACCAGATCCTGCCGAGGGCACAAGATCGTAGCTGAGGTAACAAGCTAAATGTTGAAGTCCACATGGAACTACTAGCGAGACTGAAGTCTCTCTGCAAAATCATAAATTAAGAAACATGAGTACAAATGTACCCAACAAGACTTACATCAGAACTAACTACATATGCATCAGTATCAACAAAAGGGATGGTGGGGTTTAACTGCAGCAAGCCAGCGTTGACTCGGTGGCTATCCTGAACTACGACTGCAAGTAACTCTTTTGAGGTGGCGCACACGAGTCCACATATTCACCATATCAATACACCACTATGGATCCGCTCCCGTCTCCCTACGAGAACGCCATCCAAAGCACTCACGCTTATCTTGCGTATTTTAGAGTATCCACTTTCACTTATCTATGATCATATTAACCCTGCAGGGGTGTACTTCTTCACACACGCTCTCGCCACTTACCGCCATGTACACCTCGTGTATCTCGGCAACCTTCAAGCGGAAGCCTGGTGAGGGAGTCGGCCACGACCTGACTAACCACACAAGTCTCTCGTCTAGGTTTATCGCCTATTCGGGTTCCATCCGCAAGGAGATCCGGTCGGGGTGTCGCTCACGACCGCAAATGATGTGTGCAAGGTTCCCAAGCCCACCTTGACGGGTGGATCTACGCTTGGTACACCGTGCCACGGTGCCTAGTCTGTCCCAAGCCCACCTGTACCGGGTGCCACTTGGTAGACTACTAACACTACCTACAAACACCAGAAACTAGTTGCAACTCCTAGACAGAGATCAAGTTGATTAATAAGTCGAGAGAGCTTGGAGTGCCCGGAGCCCAATGTGTGGTAGTAACTGTTCATGGATCACAAACACAGAACTCAGTTCCTAAGGACGGCTTCAATGAGACAACCCACCATGTACTCCTACATGGCCTCTCACCGCTACCTTTACCAAATCATGTTCACACACTTATCTCTCAACAATAGGACATGTTCACACACCTCCAATTCATCCTCGATGAATCAGACCGGACTCAACTCTAAGCAGTAGCAGGCATGACAAACAAGCATGAATGAGTAGGCACAATAGGGCTCAAACAACTCCTACTCATGCTAGTGGGTTTCATCTATTTACTGTGGCAATGATAGGTCATGCAGAGGATAAAGGGGTTCAGCTACCGTAGCAAGTAACAGATGAGTCGTTGTTGTCCTAATGCAGTAAAAGAGGGCAGGAGCGAGAGAGTGGGATTATATCGGAATGAACAAGGGGTTTTTGCTTGCCTGGCACTTCTGAAGATAACATAGCTCTTCATCGGTGTCATCGATCTCATCGTCGAAACCACGTCTACTGAGAGGGAACAATTACCGGCAACAGAGAGGAAACACAATCAATGCAATGCACATTATGATGCATGATCATGACATGGCAACATGCTGGTGTTTTGAGCTAATGCAGCTAGCAACAAAGTTAAATGAAGTTGTTTTGAACCCTAAGTTCAAATCCAAACGCCATATGTGAAATTCAAATGCCATTTATATGATTTGTCCTAAACAGCCGCTATAAGTTGTTCTAACATGCATGAAAACAGTACAGATGGATAGATTGGATTTTTCTGATCATTTTTCATATATAATTTATCTCATTTGGAGTTACGGTTGATTTTATATGATTTTTAGAAGTTTTGGATATTTTCTGAAATTTTCTGAATTATTTTAAATCCAGAAAATTATTAACTACGTCAGCGTTGCGTCATTGTGACGTCAGCAGGTCAAAGGCGCCAGCCCAGGTCAAACCTGACGGCTGGGACCCACATGTCAGTGTAACAACTAACTAACAGGGTTAGTTAGTGTTAAGTTAGCACTAACCTAGGTTAGTTAGGGCCTGGGCCCACTGGTTAGTGTGTAAACTAACTGTCAGGGTTAATTAGCACTAATCTAAATCTAACTAAAAGTTAACAGAGATGGGCCCGCACGTCAGTGACCCTGGGTGGGTCAAACTGGGGTCAAACCAGGTCAAACCCGTCGGCGCCTCAATGCCGGCAAGGCCCGACATGGGGGTGCGGCTCGGAAATCACCCACGGTGTCCAAATGGGCGGCGGAGAGGCTCTACGTGTGCAGCGCGACGAGGCGCGTCTAACGGGGCAAGCGGGAGCAGCTGGGGTGGACCGAGCTCGTCGGAAGCGAGCTCGCGGCGGCGGCCGGAGTTCGGCCAATGGCGGGCCAGGTGATGCAGGGCGCTAGGGGAGGCTTTGGTGTGTGCTATGTGCTCCTGGTGAGGTGTGGAGCACGGTGGTGTGCCCAGCTTCGAGCCACTGTGGCTTTGGTAACGACGGTGACGTGCGATGGCAGCGGCGGGAGCGGTCGAGCTCGGTGCGGTCGCTCCGGTGCTCGAGAGCAAGAACGGGAATGGGGAGGAGGAAGAGGAGCTCACGGGGAGTGCAGGGGCGTCGAAGCGGGCTCGGGGAAGGTTCGGAGCAGATGGCGCGGCCGTTGTGATCTCGGCGTCCGAGGGGGAAGATGGCGAGGTAGCCGGCGATGCAGGGCGGCAGGCGTCGCGTGGTTCTGCGTAGATGATGAAGACGACCCTGAGGTTCTCCTGGGCAGGTCAGCGAGGCGAGGGGAGCTCGGCGGGCACGACTATGGCAAGCGGCGACGACGGCGATTCATCGGGGAAGAGAGGGGGAGGGAGCCAGAGGAGGGGATGAGCATGGGTAGAGTGAGAGAGCGTCGAGGGGGCCGCGTGGCGTCTCCAGGGGGTCGAGGAAGCAAGTAGGGAGGCAGGAGGAGGTGGAAGCAGGAGGTGGCCGCGGCTCGGCTGTGCGCGCGCCACGCATGATGCCAGAAGGCATGGGGAAGACGACGCGTGAGGAGGTGGACTGGGCTGGCCAACCGGGCCGGCCAGGTGGGCTTTGGTGGGCGCCAGGTAAGTTCCAGGTAAGTCTCTCTCTCTCTCTCTTTTATTTATTGTTTCTGTTTTCTATTATTCTGTAGTCTTTAGGGCTTTATTTAAAATACTTAAAAAGATCCAAAAATCAGGAAACTAATCATGGCTACTGTTTAGAATATATCCAACAGTAAACATTTTAGTTTATGATTATTTGAGCATTTAAAATATTTTATAGTATTTAAATGCCCAAATGAAAATACCATATGATTTAATTCAGAGCCCAAATATGTCATGGAAAAATGTGCAACACCTCTGGTTACTGTTTCCAGCATTTTCCAGAAATGATGAACATTTTTGAAAGACATTTGGATTCACTGGAATTATTTTAGTTGAACCTAGTGAATTCCTTTGATGCTAGGGTTTAAGCAATCCCTATTTCAAGTTTTCAAAAGAATTTAAACATGATGCATGGAAGCTAAAGCAAAGACAAGCAAGGCCTGAACTGGGGATGTGACAACTCACCCCCACTAAACAAAAATCTCGTCCCGAGATTCAAGCGTAGGGTAAGAAGACATAGAGACACAAGCTAACACGATCTTCAAGATCCAGGTTGCACTTCATAAGGGCGTTAATTCGATCACCATCTTTGTCTTGTCGTCTTGCTCTGAGTACTCCAACTAACATGACAATGAGAGGGAAGGGAAAACTCTAAAAGAATCGACCTCCTCGGAGATCAAGCAACTCAGGATCAACTCACGGAGTAAGACATAGCACAACTCTCGAGCTGGGACGCGAAACACACATCCAAAGGGATGGGGTGAAACAGATGACCACGGTTCACTAGGTAGACAACAATTCCATACTTAAGAGGGTGGTGAACGGTTGTCAACGTAGTGAGGAGTTGAGTTGCCATGATACCACAATGGGGCACCTTAGGGAAGGTGCCTTGTAGAAATATCCCCTTAAGTGGCAAAAAGAATTACCTTTGATTCAGAGATCGTTGAAACTCTTTATACCAGCCTAAGGCAATTCTCAAGCGATTGTTTGGAGGGGTTCGGTAGAATGACATACCTGAATTAGAATGGATGATGTGGATTACGTTGTTTAAAACAACACAAGGAATGATTTTTCTTGCGCGTGCTCTCAAGAACTTGAGCAATTCCATATTCATCAAGGTTTTACCAACATGCATGTCAAGGATCCTGGCAACACAACATACTACCATGATGCATAGTGATGGACGATGCAGATGCATAGGAAGATAACAGCTTCTCAGATTTCACCTTAGCGAGGCCAAGGAAACAAAATCTGGATGATCGACCGAGAGACATTTAGCACTCTGCTTCTAATGCTCTCCTTGATGTGCTAGCGTAATCCATAGATAATTATGGTTTGATATCTAGAACATCAAGTAAAAGGTCGGACTTCGGGAACACAAAAATCCATAAGGAACAACTAGGGAGTAGATCCTACGAAATCCTTATGGGGAGGTGGCCAACTTGCTCAAACAAGATACTACAATAATAGGTCTTCCGGCTAGGTATGTTGGCCACGACATCCACTTTACCGGTTATCGAGGGACCAATATTATAGTTCTTGGGAAATGTTCCAACCATCATATCTGCCTGAGATTCAGATCTGGTTGGTGTCAGGATATTCCAGACTCATCGAGTCTAGGAAGAAAAATGAAAGTTTGCAACACAAATCGACAAGATGACGTTGTGAGATTCTCGGAAAATGAACTACGATAGCAAGCTCCAAAACATGAGCTGGTTCTGCTACACACATGTGAACATGTTGTCCTAGACAAAAATTTACCACATGGTAGTCTTACAATAAAACACTACCGAGTTGAGGTGGGGAACCATAATTGAGGATATTGAAGTCCTTGCATAAGGCATGCTCTTAAGAAGGAACTTCCTTTCCTTGAACAAATCAATCAGTGGCTTGGTGTGCTAGGGAATACATATGGAATGAAGATGATCACTCTATCAGACCATAGAATACTTCACACATGCATGACTGACTTGGGATGATTCCAGAGGAGCAAAAACAAACTTTCTCGAATTCACGGCGGCAACTTACATCAAATGCACGTGAATCAAAGGAAGTCACTTCTTTCATCCAACATATACTTCATGAACGGGGCATGAAGAAAATGTTTACACAAGTTTCCAACACTAGCTTAATGTTAAACAAAATCATGGATGAGATAAGGATGTTGTCGATGGGCTCAACAACAATTCATCCAGGTTTCCATATAAAAGGAATTCCATAGTTAAGTGAACACGGTGATAGCATTGGTCAGACCAAAGAATATAATGGTGTATGCTCGAGGAAAAACCACGAGTAAGACAACATTACGAATATCGTTGGTTCTGATTTGATTTGACGATAGCCCATACTCAAATCAAAGATTGGATAAGATAATAGATCCAGCAATTGACCATGAGGATCAACCAATGAAGATATCATCTTTCTTCAAAACACAACAACACCAAGATATCCCTTTGAAACGAACTAAGTTAGGTAAGCTTTTATCTTCCAACTCTCCAAGTTGTCGTTTAGCTTAACGAACTAGCTCAGGGGTATCCAACATGGATTCTTGGAGAAAGGGTGGTTTCGAAAACCAACTTGGTCACGAGCTCAACATAGCAGTCAGGTGACAACCTGGTGATACTTCCGAGAAGATAATCGAAAAATCACGAACCACCGATATGCTATTAAGCTCGAGAACAATCTTGCTTTTCAGGGCAAGACGAGATGATCAAATAAGCAAGGGACTGGCATAGCCCCAACTCATTGATTGAAAGGTGCACTGGAAATAAGGACTAGGTAGCACGATCTATCTTAGAATGATGATTCAAGAATGAATATGCTAAGAATGAAATTATTGTCCTTTAACTACAAAGCAACGGGGTTGCTAGCAGTATTGATTTCACACATCACGATTCACTTGTCGGTATTCCGGTTCAACAACATGGGGACCGAGGAATGAATAATGATGGCGAGAAGTATCACTGCACCAAGAATTCATAAGATGATGTGTAATTCCTATGACTTTGTTGACATAAAGAGGGTAATACTTCAGGGTATAACAGAACAAAAACTGGATTACTATTTTGATCTGCGCAGTATGACTACTTTGACCGAATCCTAGATATGGATGAGGTACTGGAGTTCATTTATCCTAGTCATTCTGGGATAGAATGGCTTGACGGAACACAAGAATAATAGGCATCAATGAACGATTGCACGCATACTCTTGACTATCAATTGGTAGACGAGGGTCGGAAGACAACTAAAGCGGGAGAACTCAAAGGAACATACGGTTTTCTGAGTAGTGGATGCATAGGTTAGTATGTCGAAACAAGTTCAACAAGTTTCTTCCGGATAACCCATGCAGAAAAGTAGAACTGGCAGAGTCGCAATATAGAATGGAGAACTCATCGAGGGCACTCCTGTTGTGATCTTTTGATCCAACAAACTTCTGCTATAAAGTGGTTCATAGTATTTGGAAGAAGGAAATACCACGAACTTCGAGGAATATTGCAAAGGTTACTAATTTCCTAAAGGAACTAGCAAACACTAACAACATGAAGTAGGTAGAGTGAATCTCGGGTCAGAAGCCCAGGAATAGAAAAACTACCAACTAAATGGCATCACGGGATGCTTTCGAGAATGATGGCCAGGATCATCACACTGGAACACAAAACATGGCTAGATTACTAGGTGATACTCTAGACATCTAGGGTCATAATAATAGCTCCAACATATACGTCGAGGAAATAGAGTACCTCAACTCACCGTTTAGTGTGGTTAACCTGGCCAGAAAGGTCATCGAAAACAGAGGGAAAGGATTTTGCAATTGCAACAGATTATTGTAGAAACCTGGGATGACTCGGATAGCATAACGGTTGTAAATGCTCAAAAGATTTGAGACATGCTACAAAAATGGTGGCATAGCCACTTAGAAGCACAATATCAAGGTTCTGAGATCAATAGTTAACATACAGAAGTAGTAGAAACTGGACTGAGGCTTAAATCCAACAATCTTATAGGACTACGGATTAGTAACATGTGATCCTGATAGAAAGAAGAGAAAACCTAGTTCCTTAACCCCGTAGGAAAGATAAGATGACTCAGGTCAGAAGGGCAAAAGGTATAAGGAGTAAAAAGAGCCTTACGTTCCATCCCACAATCAATTCCCCTACATATAACTAAAGCATTTCTAGACTCAACTTCGACCAGTTTGGCTTGGTAATCGTATAGGCAGTCAAGCTCTGATACCAAAACTGTCAGGACCCCGCTCCTAGGTCACACCGATCTAGCATGTAACACATCATATCACTTTGCGGCCTCACACACGGTATTCCCACGGGTGCCACCTTACCTGGCCCGGGACCGTTTGCGCCTTTTGGCTCACGTATATGATAGTGCCGCTAGCATCCATATGACAAAGAACCCGGGCTGATATGGCTAGTTGTGAACCCAAAGTGGCACTAACTTACAGGGACATGCATACACGACCCAACAACGAACGTGTCGGTCATCAACGAGTGAATCCGGGCTGTAGCAACTGGGCTAGCAGGACTACGGTAAACTGGGCTGTAGCAGGCTAACAGGACTCCGGTAGACACCGCGTGACATATCCCCAAAGGGACAGACACAGGAACGAAGAAGGACACATGCCGGGCAGCCTAAGTGTTCCGTAGCAGTAGCAAGCTACCAAGGCTCAGTGGAAGCACTAGGAGACATTTCCCGGTAAGAGTGGCTACCAAGGATAAACAACTAGATAGTCAGATCACACACATACCAAGCATTTCAATAACATACACACAATATGCTCGATATGTGCAAATACAACATGGCATCACAACATGACTCTACATCTCAAGTATTTTATTCAATAGCCTCCGAGGAGTGAGATATTACAATCATGGGTCTCATGACACAACAATCAGAGCATAGAAGTCAAAGCACATGCGGAAGCTTAACATGTCTGAGTACAGACATCTACAAATGAAAAAGGCTGAGAAGCCTGACTATCTACCAGATCCTGCCGAGGGCACAAGATCGTAGCTGAGGTAACAAGCTAAATGTTGAAGTCCACATGGAACTACTAGCGAGACTGAAGTCTCTCTGCAAAATCATAAATTAAGAAACATGAGTACAAATGTACCCAACAAGACTTACATCAGAACTAACTACATATGCATCAGTATCAACAAAAGGGATGGTGGGGTTTAACTGCAGCAAGCCAGCTTTGACTCGGTGGCTATCCTGAACTACGACTGCAAGTAACTCTTTCGAGGTGGCGCACACGAGTCCACATATTCACCATATCAATACACCACTATGGACCCTCTCCCGTCTCCCTACGAGAATGCCATCCATAGCGCTCACACTTATCTTGCGTATTTCAGAGTATCTACTTTCTCTTGTCTATGAACTGTACAGGCAACCCAGAAGTCCTTTACCACGGACATGGCTATTCGAATAGATCATATTAACCCTGCAGGGATGTACTTCTTCACACACGCTCTCGCCACTTACCGCCATGTACACCTCGTGTATCTCGGCAACCTTCAAGCGGAAGCCTGGCGAGGGAATCGGCCACGACCTAACTAACCACACAAGTCTCTCGTCCAGGTTTATCGCCTATTCGGGTTCCATCCGCAAGGAGATTCGGCCGGGGTGTCGCTCACGGCCCCAAATGATGTGTGCAGGGTTCCCAAGCCCACCTCGACGGGTAGATCTACGCTTGGTACACCATGCCACGGTGCCTAGTCTGTCCCAAGCCCACCTGTACCAGGTGCCACTTGGTAGACTACTAACACTACCTACAAACACCAGAAACTAGTTGCAACTCCTGGACAGAGATCAAGTTGATTAATAAGTTGAGAGATCTTGGAGTGCCCGGAGCCCAATGTGTGGTAGTAAATGTTCATGGATCACAAACACAGAACTCAGTTCCTAAGGACCGCTTCAATGAGACAACCCACCATGTACTCCTACATGGCCTCTCACCGCTACCTTTACCAAATCGTGTTCACACACTTAGCTCTAAATAGTAGGCCATGTTCACACACCTCCAATTCATCCCCGATGAATCAGATCGGACTCAACTCTAAGCAGTAGTAGGCATGACAAACAAGCATGAATGAGTAGGCACAACAGGGCTCAAACAACTCCTACTCATGCTAGTGGGTTTCATCTATTTACTGTGGCAATGACAGGTCATGTAGAGGATAAAGGGGTTCAGCTACCGCAGCAAGTAACAGATGAATCGTTGTTGTCCTAATGCAGTAAAAGAGAGCAGGAGCGAGAGAGTGGGATTGTAACAGAATGAACAAGGGGGTTTTGCTTGCCTGGCACTGCTGAAGATAATATAGCTCTTCATCGGTGTCATCGATCTCATCGTCGGAACCACGTCTACTAAGAGGGAACAATTACCGGCAACAAAGAGGAAACACAATCAATGCAATGCACATTATGATGCATGATCATGACATGGCAACATGCTGGTGTTTTGAGCTAATGCAGCTAGCAACAAAGTTAAATGAAGTTGGTTTGAACCCTAAGTTCAAATCCAAACTCCATATGTGAAATTCAAATGCCATTTATATGATTTGCCCTAAACAATAGCTATAAGTTGTTCTAACATACATGAAAATAGTACAGGTGGATAGATTGGATTTTTTGATCATTTTTCTTATATAATTTATCTCATTTGGAGATACGGTTGATTTTATATGATTTTTAGAAGTTTTGGATATTTTCTGAAATTCTCTGAATTATTTTAAATCCAGAAAATTATTAACTGCGTCAGCGTTGCGTCACCGTGACGTCAGCAGGTCAAAGGCGCCAGCCCAGGACAAACCTGACGGCTGGGACCCACATGTCAGTGTAACAACTAACTAACAGGGTTAGTAAGTGTTAAGTTAGCACTAACCTAGGTTAGTTAGGGCCTGGGCCCACTGGTTAGTGTCTAAACTAACTGTCAGAGTTAATTAGCACTAATCTAAATCTAACTAAAAGTTAACATAGATGGGCCCGCACGTCAGTGACCCTGGGTGGGTCAAACTGGGGTCAAACCAGGTCAAACGAGGTCAAACCCGCCGGCGACTCAACGCCGGCAAGGCCCAAGACGGCGGCGCGGCTCGGAAATCGCCCACCGTGTCCAAATGGGAGGCGGAGAGGCTCTACAGGTGCAGCGCGATGAGGCGCGTCTAACGGGGCAAGCGGGAGCAAATGGGGTGGACCGAGCTCGTCGGAAGCGAGCTCGCGGCGACGGCCGGAGTTCGGCCAACGGCGGGCTAGGCGATGCAGGGCGCTAGGGGAGGCTTTGGTGTGTGCTACGTGCTCCTGGTGAGGTGTGGAGCAGGGTGGTGTGCCCGGCTTCGAGCCACTGTGGCTCTGGCCACGACGACGACGTGCGGTGGCGGCGGCGGGCGTGGTCGAGCTCGGTGCGGTCGCTGCGGTGCTCGAGAGCGAGAACGGGAAGGGGGAGGAGGAAGAGGAGCTCACGGGGCGTGCAGGGGGCGTCGAAGCGGGCTCGGGGAAGGCTCGGAGCAGACGGCGCGGCCGTGGCGATCTCGGCATCTGAGGGGGAAGAAGGCGAGGTGTCGCGTGGCTCTGCGTAGATGATGAAGACGACCCTGAGGTTCTCCTGGGCGGGTCAGCGAGGCGAGGGGAGCTCGGTGGGCACGGCTATGGAAAGCGGCAGGGGGTCAAGGAAGCGAGCAGGGAGGTAGGAGGAGGTGGAAGCAGGAGGTGGCCGCGGCTCGGCTGTGCGCGCGCCAGGCACGATGCCAGAAGGCATGGGGAAGATGACGCGCGAGGAGGTGGGCTGGGCTGGCCAACCGGGCCGGCCAGGTGGGCTTTGGTGGGCGCTAGGTAAGTTCCAGGTAAATTTCTCTCTCTCTCTCTCTCTCTCTCTCTCTTTTATTTATTGTTTCTATTTTCTATTATTCTGTAGTCTTTAGGGCTTTATTTAAAATACTTAAACAGATCCAAAAATCATGAAACTAATCATGGCTATTGTTTAGAATATATCCAACAGTAAACATTTTAGTTTATGATTATTTGAGAATTTATAATATTTTATAGTATTTAAATGCCCAAATGAAAATACCATATGATTTAATTCAGAGCCCAACTATGTCATGGAAAAATGTGCAACACCTCTGGTTATTGTTTCCAGCATTTTCCAGAAATGATGAACATTTTTGAAAGACATTTGGATTCACTGAAATTATTTTAGTTGAACCTGGTGAATTCCTTTGATGCTAGGGTTTAAGCAATCCCTATTTCAAGTTTTCAAAAGAATTTTAACATGATGCATGGAAGCTAAAGCAAAGACAAACAAGGCCTGAACTGGGGATGTGACAGGAGGGTTATTCTGCAAATTTTCAGCAACTTAGCATGCGACCGTTTGATCTCAGATCCAAGGGCTGCCAGCAGCCTATATCATGGTCACGCCTACCACGACCATCGCGTCACTCGCGCGGTCGCTCCCTTGGAGATTTAACATGGTGTGTTAGGCTATCTGATGTTGGCATGTCATACATAGTCATCACTTAGTCATTCATACTACAACAAGGTTAGCTATAATGTGGGCTATAAGTGTATTTTTTTTACTTCTCTCTATCTCTTTCTTCGTACTCCCTTCGTCCCATAATATAAGAACGTTTTTGACACTAGTGTAATGCCAAAAACGTTTTTATATTATGGTACACAGGGAGTACTAGTATTTATTGCATTTGCCCTGGAGTGACCTCTTCCAATGAAATGGTGTGCTTATTAGTTTTTTGTTGCTAAGTTTGCTTCATTTAATTAGCTATAGACTCAAAATTGTCCTTACACCTAGGTACACGCGCTTAGCACCGTTTCTTCCTTGGGTCACCAAACTAGTCTCTCTCTTCTTGATTAACTTTCCACATCAGACTTTGTGCCTATGTGGCAAGCTTAGCCCCAGTATGAGCAAGTAAGTACAATAATGCGCTTTACATGGCATTTTTGCATATGTGGAGGAAAAAGAGGCAAGGAAAAAGTGGAGAAGTGGGCTCTCATGCAAGAGCCAGCCTCTACTACATGGTGGACAATTGGGAGAGGCACCTGTATGGAGGTGGTCAGGAATTGGGAGAATCACGCCGGTCGTAGCGCCGCAGTTAAAATGATAATGGCAAGTCAAATCATGGGACCCCACCTGTCCAGCAGTAACTCGCTGTCAAATCACACAGCCCTACGTTTGCAGCAGCCTACTCCCGCGTCTTCTCGCGTCTCTGTCGAACCGACTAGGTGGAACTGCCCCGCCTACCGCGCAGGAAAAGCCCGGCCCTCGACTTTTAAATACAACTAAATCCGCTTAAGAATCCAATGATATACTTTTTGTGACATCATAACTCATATTTAGTTAGTCAAATGGATGACCTAGAACTACGTGCACGCCCTATAAACCGAGACGCCTAAAAATAAAAAACTGAGACGGAGAGGGTAGTTCAGCATGTATCTTTTTAGATCAATATAGTCGGGATTCACCAAGGAGCAAAACCAAGTGGTAGGCTGCTCCTGTCGTGTTGGCGTAGCAACTCAAGCAGGGTCAGTCCACACATGAAATGGCGACACACTTAACAGGACTCCTTTGGCCGACATGTGGCTCATCCACCGTCTTGTTCCACGTGCGATGCACCAAATTACAGTTTGGAACAGCGGTTGGAATTGGAGGCACCCTGGTCGTAGCGCCGCAGTAGTAGAAAATGAGCGCTGAGGGGTCAAATCACAAAGCCACACCTTTCCCGTATTAAGTTGGATGGACGAAGCAACCATCATTTCACTCTAGGGCGCAAGAGCATAAAGAAAAGGGAAAACAATGATGCGTGTAGGAGCTACCTAGAGCACCCTAGGGTAGGGGTCTCCACTGCAGATCCTTTTTTTTAAAGCGCCTCCACTACAAATCGGCTTCTCCCTCGTCCTCTTGAAGAAAACCGATGATGAGTGCGGCGGTACGGTTTGTAGGAGTACCACGGCGTGCGGGGCCACGTCGTAGTAAACAGGTTCGAGTCGACACATTAAATATGTGTGGGCTGCTTGGTTTTACGGGAATGAGGCAGCATTTTGGGTTCGGGGGCCAATGGAGATATTGTACGTACAAAAAATTGTGGACGTAGGTTCGACCGAAAGGCAATGATGCATGGGCCCTGCATTTTGATATACCCGGGGCCGCGTGAAATTTGCTACTCTACTCAAAACTAGTAAGGTACACATGCATTGAACGAATGAGATTTCGAAACCAAATTATGAATAAACACACACTATAGCATGTAAAGCTTTGAGTCATATATGCATGATGTAGTTTGTTTAGTTCTTATAGTTCATCTCATTCAAAATCGATTAGTTTTATAAACAGGTTAAGATTCATGGTGTTGTACATTGTAAAGCATAAAGTAAAAAACAAATAATGGCAATTCATGTAGAAAAAAAAATAATTATGATACATAAGATTCTAGAACAAAGGAGAAGTGCTTGTGTTTTGAGGTTTGTGCATTATGCTTAAGTTCAACCATGGATTCTTCTAAATTGTACATGTGGCAGATCTGGTGTAATGTTGATGATATCCAACGGCCAGTAGTGCTCGGATTTGCCATCTCTGCACTGTCAGATTAGCTTCATCCAGTGACCATCTTTCAAAGTTATTGGCACACTATATAGTTCTTGTGCCATAGTTGCATGTTTTGGAAAAAAGCTACTAGTGGGTTGTACTATCTATTTAGGAATAGAAGATGTATCCATGGAAGTTGTAGGGAAAGAGATGACATGGAGCATCTCAATTCCTATGAGTAGGGATTCGAAAAGAGATGTCATTTGGTTCACATCATAGGAACTTTTCTATTGAATCTAGAGATGACATGTATCTCAATTCCTATGAGGAGGGATTAGAAAAGAGATGTAATTTGGTTCATACCATAGGAACTTTTCTATTGAATATATGCTAATGTTTATTTTCCTTTGAAATTAAGGGAGTATAGGAATCCATTCATATGAACCAAGTGGCTCTAAAGCTATAGAAATGATATCATGTTTATTTCCTTTGAAATGTGGAGTATATGAATCTATTCCTATGAACCAGTTGGCTCTAAAGGAAAAAAAATCCTATAAAAATCATATCATATAGAGTTCCTATGATATTCCTCGACACCAAAGGATGGTTGAAATTGCTGCGGGTGATACGATGGTCTTTCTTTGTGGACTCCTCCCCATCTTTATAGTTACCTCTCGAAGATGAATGGAATGATATATACAGGGTATTCTACATGTGCAATTTGGTACATGAAAACTCGGTAAAAGTTTGCGAGGTTCGAATTTTCAATAATTCTATATGCACTGCATTTCAGAACGGAGGGAGCATACTGCAGTTGCCAACACTCACGTGGAAGATGTGTGTGTAGGAGGAGTGGCTGTTCTGTTAAATGACATGGCAAAACGGACACTGTCGGATGCCAATCTAACGGTTCTTACGGCATTCGTCAGGAAAAGGCTTGTGGAGAACATTTGTCGGATAATGATTTACGGACACATGCATTGCATTGATACGTGTCCCCCTATCTCTCACGCACAGGCACCCTCACGAGTCACGACTCTCCCGAGTCCTCTCGCAGACTCGCACGTTGCACCCACCGTCTATCTGCAGGTAGACGTCACACACATATGTGCTCTTCACACCCTACCCTTAGAACTTCTAAAAGCAAAAGACGTCGCACACATTTTATTTTAGCTCACACATCACACACTTATACTATTACTCTTGCGGCGAATGTTCTTTAGACATAGTATATTGTACTCTGACGAAGAGAAGCGGTGCACACATGCACTAGTTCTCTCACACCCACTCGCGGCTACACGTAGGAGCGCATTTTTTAAACTGATACAACAAAATCACTCCACTACATATATAAGCAGGAGCCTTAGCGCTTGCTTTACTAGGGTTCCTCTCGTTCACTCTCTCATGCTCTCCAGATCTAAGCAAGACATAGGTGGCCACACTCTCTCTTAGCTCACGGCTGGTCACAAATCCGGCCGGACAACCTCGACCGGGGCAGGGGTGTAGGTGCATCGTTCATGCTGTCGTCAGCAGCGAGGGAGGATACCAACAGCTGCGCGCGCATCCCGATCAGCGGTCGTGCCATTCTCTTTGAGAGTGCGCCGGCTTGGGAGGGCCTCCGACCCCTTCTTCCTCCCTGCGGTATTGTGGCCAAGATGCGGCCTCCCGACGCCGTCTTTGCCACATGCCGACGACCTTCAGGTATATATTCCTTCAAAACGGAACACCTTCCTTGGTCTACTGCCCTAGTTCCCTTCGTGTGGATCTTTTTCTACTTCCGTTCGCTGTTCCAAAGCCACCTAGACTTTTACTATTACTAGAGGTAAAGCTAGTTCATACAGTCGACCCTAAGAGTTGGTTGAAATAGGGAAGAAAGTGGGAAAGCTGTAGCATGAATCTAGGACTTGGTTCTAA
Organism: Triticum dicoccoides; assembly: GCF_002162155.2. Taxonomy (NCBI): domain Eukaryota; kingdom Viridiplantae; phylum Streptophyta; class Magnoliopsida; order Poales; family Poaceae; genus Triticum; species Triticum dicoccoides. The sequence goes on from NC_041387.1 coordinate 257,676,526, forward strand.
GAGGAAACTGGGGAAAGTAGTAGATACTGGCTACCCAACCGGTATCTTGGTTGAAAAGACGAAGAAAGCATGGTGGATGGCGAAGGGTGGGGGGAAGTGGACCTATCTCTTGGTTGAGAAAGGAAACAAAGTGACGGGTGTTGGGGGACAACGCAAATGAGAATGAGCAGGTCTAGATTTCCTGTGCTCACATAGGAAAATGTCGCCGAGGAGATAAAAAATGGGAAAAATGCAAACATGCTGCCTGAGTGTTTGCCGCTCTCGGCAGCCACATGTGCCTTACCACTTTATGCCCCTGCTGTCCCTACGCCCATATCGCTACCGTTAATGTAAAATCACATGAAGCATTAAGCAATGCCACCTAATGTCACTATAAGTAATGGTCTAGTGCCTTCGATAAATTGAAGCAATGCCACCACCATTTTGTGAAGTGCTTCCGTCTTGCTTTATTTCCCATGAATTGTGTTTTTGCAGTTACACTTAAATCTCACACCGCTAACATTACTTCATCCCAGTGGAACTGCACAAATTTAATTGCACATTTACTGACCATCTGCTACTCTCATGACAGTAATACTAATGCTATTGTTCTGCATGTTAATCTAGTGGCATTGTTGATGTGATGTGATGCTACTTACTTAAGGACTCTTCATACTGTCAATCTAGTGCCAATTATAACACAATAGATGCTGATGTTAATCATACGCCACTGCAAATATCTGTCACTGTTTAAATAACTGTATTTCATATTTGCGCAAACAGGGATGTATGTCTCCATACCGTTTCAGGATGTCTGTCTCCGTATCGTTTCTATCCGCGCAATCAAAAGCACACACCTCAGTTTTAGTACAACTGCGCAAAATGAGATGGCTATCCCTCGTTGCCGTCGTCTAACCTCCAGTCTTCAAGGTATTCCTACATTGGTAGTAACTAAGGTAGAATGACCAAGGCAATCTAAAAGAAGCTGATTCGTACGTTTTACTTCCTGATTGCAGTGTAGGGACAAGCGAAAACAACTGCATCCTAGTCCGGAATGCACTTTCTACCAGTTCATCCATGGACCGAGGACTAGCTGGCACGGCTGCACGGTGGTTTTTTGGACAGGTGCGCGTACAAGAGGCATTGTGCTTTGCTTATTTCTGCAAATAGCGGTGCTTAAATTTAGTGGAATGCACAAGAATTTCACCTGGTCACTACACTGCATGGTTCAGTTCAGCATTCCAGTTGAGACCGCAATTATAATTGGTTATTCTGGAATGAGAGAACCTAACCCTGGATGGTGGCAACAAGAAAAAACCAGAGTGAACTCCAGGAAATTTAAGCCTGCTGGGAGGCCCTTTGCTCAGAGAAGCCTTGCTTGTTTTTTCCTGATTTGTAAACCTTCTCACAACTTTCTCTTTTGCTGTGAACTAGTATATCTTGTTATGTTCTATGAATCATTGAGATGTATAAAATTGCTTAACTTATGCTTTTCAAGTTTTTTATGAACATGAGTTTAATGTGAGTGTTCCACATGAGCGCTGGACTAGCGTGTGAATGTCTGGAATTTACATTGTCGCCTCATTTAACTGCATGAACCACTGTAACAAGATACATAGTTGCTTATATGTCAGACAACAGATTGTTGATTGTTAGCCGGTCGATAGCCTAGTGTTGAAGCGAGCTGAGACAATGTGTCGTGTTTTGCCAAACTGCTTACAAGTGGGGTAGCACCAATAGTGTTTACAAGTACTTATGTATACGTCGGCGCACAGTTCTCGAACGAGTGCTCTATTTCGTCAAAACACACACTGCTCGTATGATAAACCGTGACAACTTATGTCTTACCATGCCATATTCATGAAAAAATTAGGGAGGACGCATCTGTTTCGGCAACAATTATGATGGTTCTCACATGATTCACGGGCACACAAAAGTAGCAGCAGTTCCCATAGACGGATTCAAACAGAGTACTAGCGCCAGAAGGGTCGATAACAGGCATGATTCGGATAATTAGACACAATCCAAACTACTATTAAACACTAGCTGGGGCAACTATTTCATGCCTCGATCTAATTTGGGCTGGACACAAGATGGACCTTGCCATGAACATCATCGAGGACGTCCCGCAGCAGCTCAATCCTGTGAACCTTCATGAAGACAACCTTGTGGCCTTGCCATCGATAAACTTGTTTGTGGAGGCATGCCACGTCATCTTCCTGCGTAAGTTTGACAAGAACAGTATGCCTCACAAGCGAAGGGGTATCTTTGAACTTCTTGTGCTTCAGTACACCCTGGACAACGCGCCTGACAACAATGAGGCTGGATACAACTCTTCATTGGTATAACCGCAAATGGCTTCCAGGATCCAACAGCCTAAGAACTCTGTTTTACCAGTGCGTATATTCAGGTCATCCACCTCACAGTGAGTGACATTACAACCACACAATCCTTGTCTACATCAGGGCTCTAATTGAAACAGAAACAAATTCTCAATTACTTTTTAGTATAAGAAACACAAGTTATTTAAACCACTATGTATAGCATGGCATCGAAGCTAATAAAATTTTGCATTATTAATCACCACATACTTAGATGAAAAACCACAATCGAGATCGGCAAAGAAGAAAATCACCTTGGGCAGC
>NC_041387.1:257679579-257706057 GCF_002162155.2 Triticum dicoccoides
AAGGGGGAAAACTGCTCCTACAGCTCCACGGGGGTTGTACCCTCAAATGGGGCATTGACCAGCTAAGTATTGGCCTTGAGCGTATCTGGGGTTGGCTCGGTGGCTACCTCCATCTTCTTGGACCTCTCTGTCTCGTGGGGATCAGCCCATCTACACTAGTAAATAGTAAAATCAATTCAAAAGCCCATATATTTACTGAATGAGAGGCGCTACCCACACCCAACACACCCCCCCCCCCAAAAAAACCTGGGTTCTCTTCTTCCTCGTCGCTCCCACCCACCTCACATCAGCTTGCTCCACTCATACCCCCAAATTCCTCACCTCACTCCTATAGAAAACCTCCAGCTCCCCTTCTTCTTCACTCGCACTACAACTAGGCTCGTCATTCGTTACTCTGCTCAAATCTGTGAGCGCAACACGATGCCCTCGAGGAAAATGGAGTCGGCTGACCCCAGTGCTAAGAAGATGAGGCTCCCGCCAGCGGCGACGCCTGTTGTAGATCCCACACCCGGCAGCATGGGGAGAAGCGGTGACACCGCCCCCACCGGATCCCAGGAACCCGTAGAATCTCAAGTGGAACGCATCAGCGATCTCCCGGCGCCGTCCTTGGGGAGATCATCTCGCTTCTCCCCACCAAGGATTGCTGCCGCACCCAAGTCCTCTCAATTCGGTGGCGCCCTCTATGGCGCGTCGTGCCCCTTAATCTTGACTGTCGTCAGCTATCTCTCTTCAATGATTTTGAAATCCCTAGAGCCATCATCTCCTCCCACCAGGGCTCCATTTAAAGCCTCTGCATCCTATCATGCTACCTGAGCAAGCATACCATGCCCTGCATGGTGGACGCCTGGCTGAAATCCCCTGAATTCGCAGAACTACAACTGCTTGAGTTCTACTATTCCCCTGGAAATCACATACAACATACTGAACGCCATGAACATGTGCCCTCAGCACCGATGTACATCTCGCGGTTTTCCTCCTCTCTCCACACCGCCACCTTTGCGTTGTGCTACCTACCAGACAATTTGGTACTAAACCTTCGACTCCCATTTCTCAGGAAACTTTCACTTGTGCAGGTTCGTATATCGGAGGCCTCATTGCACAACATCATCCACTCCAGTTGCCCTGCCCTAGAATGCTTGGTGCTTGTTTTCACAGTTAGAATCGGTTGTCTCCAAATAAAGTCGCCTAACCTTGTAAGAATTGGAATTTCTTTTGAAGGAAGGTTGATCATCATCCAAGATGCCCCTTCACTTCAAAGGTTGATCCTTGATTCTAGTTATTCACCGTTGCAAATAACCGTCCTCTCTGCGCCTAAGCTGGAGACCTTGGGTGTAATACATGATCTCTGTGCTCATTTCAATATGGTGTTTGGCTCCACAGTTCTTCAGGTACTTTATATTATCATCTACACTTGTAACCATAAGCTGCATTTTAAATTTCTGCGCATAAGTTATATATCATCTTGGAGTACACATTTTGTACTAATATTATGTTCTATGCTCAATGAAGAGTTTCTCCATGGATGGCCTATCAATGGTGCTGGATTCTGTCAAGATCTTATATATCCAAATGAATAGTTTTGATCTGAACAAGATTATTGGCTTGCTACAATGCTTTCCATGTCTGGAGAAGTTTTATATAAAGGTGATAATTTCACGCACATTGGAAGCCCGCGTATAGTGTACTAGAATTAACCGTTCAGTTGTTGCTCTTTCGACACTCTTCTTTTAGACCTTAACTGTTTTCAATCTTCATGTCTATTTAGGCAACAGGACTGGGTAAGAAAGTTATAACCAATCAGTGGATTCGTACGCATCGGGATTTTCTCACTTCTCATGAGATTCGATTGAATACAATAACGCTAGAACGATATGTAGCCAACCGTGCAAACACTAGATTTGTCACATTCTACCTACTGAATGCGAGGTTACTATTGTCCATCAGGCTTAAGTTTATCAGCAAAATGGTTTTGATGGATGGGTATGTCGAAGAGCAAAAAAAGGAGTTTCAGGTGGGCAAAAGAGCTTCTGAACGTGTCAGGCTTCTATTTACAACATATTGTGGTCATAATCCAGTAAATTTTACGACCCGGGATGTTCATTGTATGGAACTGACCGATCCATTTGACTGTGACTACCGAAAACAGTGCTAGAGTTAGATGTTGTTCCCTTTTCAACCTGGGTTTTTTTGTAAACCTGATGAACAATTAACCCTCGTGCTTTTGTATAGTTTGTAAGCTGGAGTTAGATGTTCCTGCCCTTTTCAACTAGGCTGTGACTGTCATATTTTCTTTGAAACAAGGCAAATGGGTTGCGATTCGTTTAATTTAGAGTGAAATATTGTAACGAATCCCAAACAAGGGAAATAACATCACTCTTGCCGGCTGCTTGAGCTCACTATGCATTACAGAAGCCAAGTGATTAGCCCCCACCAGCACCCACAAACTTATTTCAAACTAGCACATCAAATGGGCTGTAAATTTTCATAGGAAAGGTTGCATGACCATGACAGATTTGGATTCTGACATTTGGGACCCGCAAGGAAATAGGCTATCGAAGGTGGTGTCGACTTACTAGCCAGTCAACAAACGATTCTGCCTACCAGCTGTTGGATTGACATCCGACATCTGTTGTGTATCTTCTATCTCTTGTCTTCTTCATCCTCCAGCCGCCCAAACCAAACCACCCCGTCGGCTCCACCTGCTTCTGCCTCCCATGGCTTGTTGCGCCTCCGCCACCCTATCGTACGTACCCTCCAACGTTGGCCAGTCCCTCCCTCTATTCCCCCACACGTCCTATTATTCTCCGGCGAGGTCAGCCCCAAGACACACCCGCGCCCGAACCAGTCAACCATCATACTCCCCTCCGCCTGCGACTGGAGGGGTGCATCTTCCACGGCTCGTGTTCATTCCATCCGAGGCCTCGCCATCGTCCTCTGCCTTGCGTCCTTGGTTCGCTCGCCATGCGGGGTGCACCACCCTCTTGCGTTGTCAACGTTGTCAACAACCAAGAGGAACAAGGAGATGACTGTATGTGGAGAGGATGACAGTAGGGACCCACCAGTTTCATGGCAGTACGCAAGCAAGTGCCTCTATATTACAAGCCCGAAAATATGGTTCCTCCTAATGGTTTGACATTTGGGGCTCACGGCATTGTCAACGTAGTCAATAAACGAGAGAATTACACTACGAGCGGCTGACACCAGGGACCCACCAGGTTGCGCAGTTTTTTTTGAGGAACAAGTAATTGTAATTTATACTAGTTTTATCGACGGATCAGGGTAACAACGGGAATGTGCGGGGGCAGTGGCCCGTCTAGCCAGGGTTTTATTTATGTTTACCACATCATGAGCTCAGTTGTGTTTTTTTCTTGCTGAAAGTGGCTAGCCCAGTCCTATTTTTTTTTAAGAAATAGCCAAACAAGGCCTGCTTGCTTTATCGGCCCTGCTGGGCTGCAAATCTTTCAAGACGAGGAGAGTTTCATTCGGTTTGCCCAGAAATGGGTTGTACATTTTTAAAACACATCAAAACGGGAATTAGTTTCAATTTTTTTTCATTACAAGATTTTAAATTCCATTGATTTGTATGCGTGGACAATTATTTGGATTTTATATTTATATAAATTATTTTTCAAAGTAGTTTGAATGTGAATCAATATTTCTGGATTAAAAATAGTCGACTGCACCGAAATATGCAAAAAATTTGTATACTTTTTAACCGTGGCCACAATATGGGGTGTAATGCTAACAAAAAGAAGATGGGCTCCAAAACAATTCTTAAGAATTAGCAAATGGGTTGTACATTATTAGAACTAATGGTAGATGGGCTGTATGCTGTTTTCCACAGATCTGAGGCTGACTTGTGCGCCTACTAGACGTTGGCGCGTATGCTTTCATAAAGAAAAGGTTGACGCACATGCAACACCTTGTCAACTTAGTCAACACACGAGAGCAGCGGTTGCTGGATGTCCATCCAACGGTTGTCGTGCTTCTTCAATCTCTCCTCTTCATGCTCCAGCCACTCAAACAAGTGCCGGCAGGACTGCCTGCTCCCTCCTCCCGCGGCTGGCTATGCTGTCGCGCAGGCCCCACGGCCCCACCGTACTCCCATCACTGTCCTAGCCATCCCTCTACTCACCCACACCTGCTGTTATTCTCCGGGGGCGGCGAACGAACCAGTAAACCCTCGTACTCCTCCACGTGGGAAACAACTGTCGAGTATTCCCTGGCTCCGTGTCATTCCCTTCCTAGGCCTCGCCGTCGTCCACCGCCCTGGTGCTCTGGGCGCGGCTTGGTCAACATGGTCAATGAACAACATCCATCGGAAGTGGACTGTACGTGGAGAGGCTGACAGCTGGGTCCATGGCCGCACGCAAGGAAATGCCTCCTTATTACGGGCAAAATAATGATTCCTCCACCTAACAGCTAGGACCCACAGGAAGGGCCTCTGTATTTCACGAAAAAATGTTCCCCCCGCTGACAGGTCGGACCCACCAGCTATATCTTCGCACGCAAGGAAGTGCCTCCTTATTACGCCCAAAAAAATGAATACCCCCTACTAGCTGGGACTCACCATATTGTTTGGCTGACTTGTGGGCCTACTAAGTTGGGCCCAAGCCATGCTCGGACTTGGCTTAGCAGCGAAGCCAACGGGCAAGTGCGGAGCGCCGCAGGCCCCAACAGCCTGCGGCCTTGGTCGATGCGTGGCAGTTGATTGGACGTGGGCATCTCCGCTTACCGATGCTGCCTCGGCAACTGCCTGATTTGACGAGTCCTTGCTGCATGCAAAAAGAGTCATCATTACCTGTGATTGTGGAGGCCGACGGTTGGCCTCCCCTGAGCTATAAATGGGGAGGGGCAAAAGCCCCCTGAGGGAGTCCTGGACTAGGGGGTGTCCGGATAGCCAAACTATCATCATCGGCCGGACTCCAAGACTATGAAGATACAAGATTGAAGACTTCGTCCCGTGTCCGGATGGGACTTTCCTTGGCGTGGAAGGCAAGCTTGGCAATACGGATATGTAGATCTCCTACCATTGTAACCGACTCTGTGTAACGCTAGCCCTCTCCGGTGTCTATATAAACCGGATGGCTTTAGTCCATAGGACGAACAACAATCATACCATAGGCTAGCTTCTAGGGTTTAGCCTCCTTGATCTCGTGGTAGATCTACTCTTGTAATACCCACATCATCAATATCAATTGAGCAGGACGTAGGGTTTTACCTCCATTAAGAGGGCCTGAACCTGGGTAAAACATCGTGTCCCTTGTCTCCTGTTATCATCCGCCTAGACACACAGTTCGGGACCCCCTACCCGAGATCCGCCGGTTTTGACACCGACATTGGTGCTTTCATTGAGAGTTCCTCTGTGCCATCGCAATCAGGAGGGATGCCTTTTCCCATCTTTAAAGACGGCGCCGTCGTCAAGGGAGCTTTGGCCACCGGCCAAACTATCCGGCTAGGCGGTTTTCTTATGACCGCCTGTTCGGCCGCCGCTCCGACAATGACCTCTCAGGTCATCAAAAAGCGATCTTCACGTCAACTCGGAATTCCACGAGCAGCTAGATCCGATGGAGCTCTCCTCTGTAAATGAGCTCTTGGATCGCATCGTCGCCCTGGGAGTCGCTACAGACTACAATCAGATTGGGCTTAAAACCAATCTGAGAGAAATTAACTCTCCCCAGGCTACCCACCACGTTGTCGTGGTAGAAGAACAACGCGGCGACTCTTCTTCTATGTTAAAGACCAGTTATGTCTGGATTCCCGATCCCTTCATGCCGGATTCCTGCGGAGGGACGGACGTCAATCAAGTACTGAACCTAAAGTCAGGCATCGGACCAGATCTGTTGGATAACATCCAGCAATCCAAGCTTCCAAATCCGGAAACATCTCGGCCTTTGAGCCTCAGATTGGGCGGGGTTCCGAATTTAATTCCGCCCGCCCACCCAAACATAAGCGATCTATCCCAAATACGGTAAGAGCCTGATGAAACAGTACATCATTACTGGGCCAGATTCCTCTTGGTCATGGACAGGATAAAGGACTGCCATGAGGAAAGCGCAATCTCAATTTTCTGCAACAATTGCACGGACAAGGGAATTATGAACGCCATAAGTCCTCGCGAAGTTACACGCTTCGCCGACCTGGCGACCATAGTACAAAAATACTATGCTGTGGAGAGTGCCTGGAAAACCGAAACCAGGTTTTGGGACAATCCGACCCTGAATACAACCCTGTTCGAAATAAAAGGGTGCGTCATACTCAAGCACCTGGGTTAAAAACCAAAAAGCAAAAAAACCCTAAAGGGCACGGAACCGTACTGGAGGGATGGCTCAACGGACCCTGTAAAATCCACAGTACAGAGGGCGCCACTCCAACACATAGCCTTCGAGCATGTTGGATACTACGGCAGGTGGCCAAAAGTGGCGAAGGTTTTCTAGCCCCAGGTAACCAGCCCAACAGTACCAGTACGGTATTAACAGTCTTCGAGACTTTCGCATCAAATAATATGCGGAAACAAACAATCCGCAACCTCGCCGAAGTCTACCAACTAGCAACAACAAATCCATGGAGCGACACGGCTATCACCTTCAATGCTAGCGACGAACCTAAATTTCGAACAGCCCGAGCACCAGCCGCATTGGTCCTCAGTCCGATAGTGGACAGCTTTCGTCTTACCAAGGTACTCATGGATGGCGGCAGCGGATTAAACCTCATCTACGAGGAAACCCTCCAAAAAATGGAAATTGACTGGAGCCGCATTGAGCGAAGCAGCACAACCTTCAGAGGGATAATCCCTAGTCGAGAAGTACGCTGCACAGGAAAAATCACACTAGATGTAGTGTTCGGCTCGCAGGACAATTACAGGTCCGAGGAGGTCATGTTCCAAGTGGCCCCGTTCGGCAGCGGATATCACGCCTTGTTAGGGCGAGAGGCATTCACAATCTTCCTAGCTATACCCCATTACGGGTACATGAAGCTCAAAATGCCCGGGCCCAATGGAATAATCACTCTTGTCAGTGATCCAGATATAGCACTCAACGCTGAAAATAAGACAGCCGCACTGGCCCTAGAGGCATTATCCGAAGCCCTAGCGGCAGAGGAACTCACTGCGCTGCGCTCCATGGTGGATAGGGACGATGTGATACTCGATAAGAGGTCTAAGTCCACCTCTTTTAAACCAGCAGACGAAATAGTCAAATTCCAGGTCCATCCAACGGACCCCACAAAGACGGCCTCCATTGGGGCACAATTAAATCCTGATGTGGAAGCCGCACTACGAGAATTCCTTCGCGAAAATTGGGACATTTTTGCCTGGCACCCTTCAGATATGCCAGGAATCCCACGCAGGCTGGCAGAACACAGCCTTAATATCCTAAAAGGATTCAAGCCAGTCAAACAGGCTCTTCAGCGATTTTCCGAACCCAAAAGACAGGCAATGGGAGAGGATCTAGCCAAACTCTTAGAAGCCGGATTCATCAGAGATATAAAACATCCGGACTGGCTAGCCAACCTGGTAATGGTACCAAAAAAGGACAAATCCTGGCGCCTTTGTGTCGATTTCAAAGACCTTAACAAGGCCTGTCCAAAGGACCCTTTCCCTCTACCTCGCATCGACCAAATCATCGATGCTACCGCAGGGCACGATTCATTGTGCTTCCTCGACGCATACTTCGGATGCCATCAAATCAAGATGGCGGAAAAAGACCAGGCCGCAACGGCATTCATTACACCGTACGGACCATTCTGCTTCAACACAATGGCCTTCAGACTCAAAAACGCTGGCGCAACATATCAGCGCATGATTCAGACATGTCTGGCCACCCAGGTAGGCAAAACAGTGGAGGCGTACATAGACGATGTGGTCGTTAAGACCAAACACATCGAAACTCTAGTAGATGATTGGAGGCTTACATTCGACAACCTCCGAGCATACGAAATTAAGCTCAACCCAGAAAAATGTGTTTTCGGTGTACCAGCTGGAAAGCTCTTGGGCTTCATTGTATCCGGTAGAGGAATTGAAGCAAACCCAGCCAAGATCCGAGCTCTGTCACAATTGGATATCCCAAAAGACCTCAAACAAATACAAAAACTAACTGGATGCGTGGCGGCTCTAAGCCGCTTCATCCCCCGTTTGGGAGAAAAGGCACTGCCCCTCTATCGCCTCCTCCGGCGCACCGAACACTTTGAATGGACGGATGCTGCCACGGCCGCATTCGAAGAAATTAAGGCCATATTGGCGACAAATCCGGTCCTGCCCGCGCCCAACCTGGGCGAACCTATGTTATTATATATCGCGGCAACACATCAAGTTGTCAGCACCATACTCGTCGTTGAATGAGAAACAGAAGGGCACAAATTCCCTCTTCAAAAACTAGTGTACTACGTATCCACTGTCTTAACCCCATGCAAGTCCCGGTGTCGGTGTCAAAACCGGCGGATCTCGGGTTGGGAGTCCCAAACTATGCGTCTAGGCGGATGGTAACAGGAGACAAGGGACATGATGTTTTACCCAGGTTCGGGCCCTCTTGATGGAGGTAAAACCCTACGTCCTGCTTGATTAATGTTGATGATGTGTGTTACAAGAGTAGATCTACCACGAGATCAAGGAGGCTAAACCCTAGAAGCTAGCCTATGGTATGATTGTTGTTCGTCCTACGGACTAAAGCCATCCAGTTTATATAGACACCGGAGAGGGCTAGGGTTACACAGAGTTGGTTACAATGGTAGGAGATCTACATATCCGTATCACCAAGCTTGCCTTCCACGCCAAGGAAAGTCCCATCCGGACACGAGATGAAGTCTTCAATCTTGTATCTTCATAGTCTTGGAGTCCTGCCGATGATGGTAGTTCGGCTATCCGGACACCCCCTAGTCCAGGACTCCCTCAGTAGCCCCCGAACCAGGCTTCAATGACGACGAGTCCGACGCGTATGTTGTCTTCAACGTTTGCAAGGTGGGTTCTCCTTCACGCTCCAGGTGTTTGCCGGATAGTGTCCGGTTGCTTCATAAATGTTGCGCTCCTTGGCTTCCACGTCCAATAATGGCCTTCTTCCACGTGTTGTACGAATGCGAAAAGCCAGGGTATTCTTATGTTTTACCCCCTAGCTGCGCGAATAAGCTGCCTATAAGAGAGGCGAGGATTCAGATCCAAATCACACCATCCTCCTTCCGCAAGTACTCATCGAGGCGCATCTGACAAAAAATCCATTCCAACATGGACAGTCGACGCGACTCCTCTTCTCGCGCTCCCAGTCCTCAGCCAGGAGATTGGAGGAGATGCTCAGTCCCGCATAGCGAGTTAGTGACGCTCCAAGCAGAGGGATACCTTCCCCCGGCGTTTATGGTTCCGGTTCGAGCCGAACTGGTCACCTACAAGGGTGGGAAGCAGGTGGAGAGCGTCCCCAATCGCTCCAAAGGAGAGCGGGTATGCTTCGTCCCCTACTTAATAAGGGGACTCAGATTTCCTATACATCCGTTTCTCCAGGGGCTCCTGGAGTTCTATGGACTCCAACTTCACCACCTCACGCCTGCCTCCATTTTGCACATTGCGGGCTTTGTAGCTCTTTGCGAGCTGTTCTTGGGCATCAAGCCCCATTTTGCGCTGTGGAAGAGGCTGTTTTGCCTCGTACCCCGTTCTCATGGGGGGTCGATACATCAAGTGGGCGGAGCCGAAATATGGTGCATCACCGGGACCGGATATCTATCCGGAACCCCGAAGAAGGCGTCCGAAGACTGGCCTTCGAAGTGGTTCTATATGGAAGACGCCCCGCTGCCGGATCCAGTTCGGATCAGCCTCCTGGAGTTTAGCAAAGCTCCTCTGAAGAAACGCCTGAGTTGGCGCCCGCGGAGCCCTCAACGGGAGGATGATAGGAGCGTCCACTATCTGATGGGCCGGATACGGCTACTAGCCCATTCCGGATTAACCATGATTGGAGTCATGGCCACATGCATTATGTGAGGGGTGCAGCCGCTCCAATATAGGGGCCACCCTATGTGAGATTTTAACGGGGAGAATGACGCCTCCCGTCATGGCCGCACGGGGCCAGGATCGGCCGCCGATCTGGTGAAGATCTTGTCCGGCTTGTACAAGGGGGAGAAGGAGGACTTCCTCCGCACGAATCCATTGAATGGATTCTCCATGAATAACCCTCGGAGCTGGGTAAGCGGACGCTTATATATCTGATCCGTGCTTTCAAAGGTAAGTGTCTTACTTTATGATTTCGACGCAGGAAATACGCCGGGATGTGGCGGGCATAGAAAGCCCAACTCCACAACCTGAGGATCCGGGAAGATCCCTTGATCCGGCCTCCGAAGAGGATCTGGACATAAAGGTAGATTTGATTGACGGGGTGTTCCACCAGCCTCCGCCAGCCAGGCTCCAACGCCTGGTCTGGAGGGGGAGGCGAGCGCAAGGCGCGAGCCGGATGCTCCTCCAACGGAGGATGCCGACAGGTTGTCCGCCACCAGGTCTGAGGTGGAGAGCGCCATGAATCACAGGCGCCGTCGGACAGTTCTTCGTGACGCGTGTTTCTCCCCTAAGGCATTAAATGCCTTTAATGCGAGAGATGCGCACCTCCGTGCTGCTCAAGATGGTTTAACCAGAGACACGGAGCAGTATGTAAAGGACATACGGGTAAGGAATTTTAATAGTTATATATGCCAGTAGCCCCCGAGACTTAAAATAGTTAAACTAACTGATTTAAGGATCATTTGTTATGCAGGATCTTACTGAGAAGAATACCCACCTGTCTCAGGAGCTTCAAGAATGCAAGGCCCAACTTGAGGCCGCACTAGCCGCTGCCGAGGGAGCCACGGAGACCCCCTCTGGTAATTCATATTTTGAAAAAAGAAGTAGTTTATGAAGTGCGGCGTGTGTGTATAGTCTGACAATAATATTGCAGAGGGTGCCGGACTAGATCCGGACAAGCAACAGCTGCTGTGCCAGTTGAAGGCCGGCGAGAGGGTGCTTATGAGGGTGCATCAGGAGAGGAACAAACTCCAAGATGCCAACACCCAGCTGGGCGAAGAACTAAAAGATGTTCGGGTCCAGCTGTCTAACTTCGTAAAGGAGAATCGGCGGCTTCGCCGCGGCATTTATAGTAAGTGCTTGAGCAAACTCTTTTGAAAAGAAGAGTTCGGCGAGGAAGTCGATTGACAGAAATGTGTCTGTAGGTGTGCTCACGGGTCGTCCGACGGAGGAGATGCCTGGTTCCATGGGAGACCCTCTTCCCGAGCTGCTGCAACTGCACGAACGTGTTCGGCAGGCGATGAGCGGCGTCGTTCAAGCCTTATGGCCTTCCGTCTCCCTACCTGAGGGCCTTGGAGGGCTTGCTGAGAAGCTTCAGGGAGTACTGCGACGTCTCCGTCTGTGGAAGATGTCGGCCTGCCGTCAAGGCGCCAGGGAGGCCTGGGCCATGGTGAAGACGCGGTACCCGAAGGTTGACCCAAACCACATGGCCGAGGTCGGACCTGTGGGGCCCGATGGGAAGGAGATCCCTGTGAGCTTGATGTACTGCCAAGTAGAGTTGGCCCCGAAATATTCCCAACAGGACTGTAAATTAGACAGCCTTTTAGATGGGATTGAAGAGGAGTACAATCAGTCTGTTTGACGATGTAATTTTAAAATGACATGTAAAATGCCTTCTAGCCGGATTGTAGATCGTTTGCCTTTGCAGACCTTTTCGCTTCAACCTCGGGACCCAACAATCTGGAGTGTGTCCGAATACCCTTACGGTTATAAAAGAACCGGGGCATGCACGGAGACAAGGCGTAGGGGTCATAATTGCTTTATCAGACAAGTGCCCAACTAGCTATGTTATATTACATGGTTAGTAAGAAACATCTTCCAGGGAGAATAGTTCCGTTAAGGGTTCCTTTCCCTGGGAGGCATGCCCTAAAGTGCATGTCCGGACTGCGAAAATAGCAGAAAAAGCATCTGGGGGCAGATAAATAAGTAAGTAATAAATCATCTCTTAGGTCACCGACCGAATATTCCCTTAAGAACGCTAGCCTTCGGCTTCACCCAGTCTGAGGTAGACATCCAGCTGACCCGGCAGTAACAATCGCAGAGGTGCTCCCTTTACCTCCTAGTCGAACAATCGGGAATGTAGGGGTAAGCACAGGAGCCAGGCAACCCGGCTTGGCCAAAACTTAAGTCATATCGATGCATATAATGTTTATCAAAAGGTACATGCGGAAGTGTGACACATGTGGTGGGCATGAGGCCCATACAAATAAGCTTCTATTAAAGAAGCCCCCAGGTATAACGAGTGCGAGTAGCACATCGAGTGAGTGCAAACAAAGCGCAGATTAGCCCTCAAGAGGTTTTGTACTGAAAGAGGGAGGAAAAAGGAGGGAAAACAAAGACAGCGAAAAAACATGAAAGCTGGACGGAGGAAGGAGATGAACCCTGAGTCCGGCGCTAGGCGTAAAATCTTCGGAGACGGGCTGCGTTCCATGGGTTTGGCCCGAGTCGGTTGTCAGATGCATTGCATAGACGGTATGCACCGCAGGTAAGGACTTGGTTGATGATGAAGGGACCTTCCCATTTGGGCTTAAGTTTGTCTCTTTTCTTTTCCGGCAGGCGTAGAACTAGCTCGCCAACATTGTAAGTTTTGGCCCGTACTTCTCTGCTTTGATATCTTCGAGCCTGTTGTTGATAGAATGCGGAATGGGATTTTGCCATGTCGCGCTCCTCCTCTAAAGCGTCCAAACTGTCCTGCCGATCCAACTCGGCTTCTCTTTCCTCGTACATGCGCACTCGAGGTGAGTCATGAATTATATCGCAGGGCAAAACTGCCTCAGCGCCGTATACCATAAAAAATGGTGTGAATCCGGTTGTGCGCTTTGGCATGGTCTGCAGCCCCCAGAGTACGGAGTCGAGCTCCTCTACCCAGTGCGTGCTACATTCCGTGAGGGACCGCACTAATCTGGGTTTGGTGCCGCTCATGATTAGACCATTTGCTCGTTCCACTTGACCATTAGTTTGAGGGTGGTAGACTGAAGTGTAGTCGAGCTTGATGCCCATGTTTTTGCACCAGAGTTTAACCTCGTCGGCCGTGAAATTCGTGCCGTTATCAGTGATGATGCTGTGGGTGACACCAAACGGTGTACTACCCCGGATATGAAGTCTATCACAGGTCCGGATTCTGCCGTTTTAACCGGCTTGGCCTCTATCCATTTGGTGAATTTGTCCACCATGACCAATAAGTATTTGTGCTTGTGGGTTCCCCCTTTAAGGGGTCCAACCATGTCAAGCCCCCATACCGCGAACGGCCAAGTAACGGGTATAGTTTTGAGGGCGGTGGGTGGCATGTGGCTCTGATTAGCAAAGAGCTGGCAACCGACGCATCGTTGGACTAAGTCCTGAGAATCTGCCCGGGCAGTCGGCCAATAAAATCCTGTACGGAAGGCCTTGCCTACAAGGGCCCGGGCGGCGGCGTGGTGCCCGCTGAGTCCGGCGTGAATTTCAGCCAGGAGATTTCGCCCTTCCTCTTCGGAGATACACCTTTGAAGGACTCCGGTTGTGCTTTTCTTATAAAGTTCTCCCTCATGGACATTGTAGGCTTTAGATCGCCGAACTATGCAGCGGGCCTCATTTTGGTCTTCGGGAAGTTCCTGCCTGATTAAGTAGGCTAGGAATGGTTCTGTCCACGGGGCAATTACTGCCAGTATTTCGTGGGCTGAATCTTTTATTTCATTGGCTGAGCCACCGATTGTGTCAGAATGTTCTGCGTTAGGTGATGTAGTTGGTTCCGGATTGTTATTTCCGGACTCCTCTTCCCATAATACGGATGGCTTAAAGAGCCGCTCCAGGAAGATGTTTGGAGGGACGGCGTCGCGTTTTGCGCCGATGCGTGCCAACACGTCTGCTTCCTGGTTATTATCCCGGGCTACATGGTGGAATTCGAGTCCTTCGAACCGGGCTGACATTTTTAGGACAGCGTTACGGCAGGCTGCCATTTTTGTATCCTTGGCATCAAAGTCTCCATTTACTTGGGATATTGCGAGGTTTGAATCCCCGCGCACCTCTAGGCGTTGAATACCCATGGAGATTGCCATCCGGAGGCCATGTAGAAGGGCCTCGTATTCGGCTGAATTGTTGGAGTCCGTGTACATTATTTGAAGCACGTATTGGACTGTGTCTCCGGTTGGGGACGTCAAGACGACGCCAGCCCCCAAGCCAGCCAACATTTTGGAGCCGTCGAAATGCATGATCCAATTAGAGTATGTGCCGTACTCTTTAGGGAGTTCGGCTTCGGTCCATTCGGCGATGAAGTCAGCCAGAACTTGCGACTTGATAACTCGCCGTGGTTTGTAGGTTATATCAAATGGTAAGAGCTGAATGGCCCATTTTGCAATCCTGCCCGTCACATCGCGATTGTTTATAATGTCGTTGAGAGGTACTTCGGAGGCCACCATTATGGAACACTCTTGAAAGTAGTGTCGCAGCTTCCGGGATGCCATGAACACCGCATACACTATCTTTTGATAGTGTGGGTACTGGGACTTGCATGGAGTTAAGACAGTGGATACGTAGTACACTGGTTTTTGAAGAGGGAATTTGTGCCCTTCTGTTTCTCGTTCGACGACGAGTACCGCGCTGACAACTTGATGTGTTGCTGCGATATATAACAACATCGGTTCGCCCAGGTTGGGCGCGGCCAGGACCGAATTTGTTGCCAATACGGCCTTAATTTCTTCGAGTCCGGCCGTGGCAGCATCCTT
This sequence comes from Triticum dicoccoides, assembly GCF_002162155.2. Lineage (NCBI taxonomy): Eukaryota > Viridiplantae > Streptophyta > Magnoliopsida > Poales > Poaceae > Triticum > Triticum dicoccoides. The sequence goes on from NC_041387.1 coordinate 257,694,307, forward strand.
CCATTCGGAATATTGGAGGGGCAGCGCCTTTTCTCCCAAACGGGAGATGAAGCAACTTAGAGCCGCCACGCATCCAGTTAGTTTTTGTATTTTCTTGAGGTCTTTTGGGATATCCAATTGTGATAGAGCTTGGATCTTGGCTGGGTTTGCTTCAATTCCTCTACCGGATACAATGAAGCCCAAGAGCTTTCCGGCTGGTACGCCGAAAACACATTTTTCCGGGTTGAGCTTAATGTCATATGCTCGGAGGTTGTCGAATGTCCCCCTCAAGTCGTCTACTAGAGTTTCGACGTGTTTGGTCTTGACAACCACATCGTCTACGTATGCCTCTACTATTTTGCCTATCTGGGTGGCCAGACATGTCTGAATCATGCGCTGATATGTTGCGCCGGCGTTTTTGAGTCCGAAGGGCATTGTGTTGAAGCAGAATGGTCCGTATGGAGTAATAAATGCCGTTGCGGCCTGGTCTTTTTCCGCCATCTTGATTTGGTGGTATCCGGAGTATGCGTCGAGGAAGCACAATGAATCATGCCCTGCGGTAGCATCAATGATTTGGTCGATGTGAGGGAGAGGGAAAGGGTCCTTTGGACAGGCCTTGTTAAGGTCTTTGAAATCGACACAAAGGCGCCAGGATTTGTCCCTTTTTGGTACCATTACCAGGTTGGCTAGCTAGTCCGGATGTTTTATATCTCTGATGAATCCGGCTTCTAAGAGTTTGGCTAGCTCCTCTCCCATTGCCTGTCTTTTGGGTTCGGAAAATCACCGAAGAGCCTGTTTGACTGGCTTGAATCCTTTTAGGATATTTAGGCTATGCTCTGCCAGCCTGTGTGGGATTCCTGGCATGTCTGAAGGGTGCCAGGAGAAAATGTCCCAATTTGCCCGAAGGAATTCTCGTAGTGCGGCTTCTACATCAGGATTTAATTGTGCCCCAATGGAGGCCGTCTTTGTGGGGTCCGTTGGATGGACCTAGAATTTGACTATTTCGTCTGCTGGTTTAAAAGAGGTGGACTTAGACCTCTTATCGAGTATCAGATCGTCCCTATCCACCGTGGAGCATAGCGCAGTGAGCTCCTCTGCCGCTAGGGCTTCGGATAATGCCTCTAGGGCCAGTGCGGCTGTCTTATTTTCAGCGCGGAGTGCTATATCTGGATCACTGACGAGAGTGATTATTCCATTGGGCCCGGGCATTTTGAGCTTCATGTACCCGTAATGGGGTATAGCTTGGAAGATTGTGAATGCCTCTCGCCCTAACAAGGCGTGATATCCGCTGCCGAATGGGGACACTTGGAACATGACCTCTTCGGACCTGTAGTTGTCCGGCGAGCCGAACAGTACATCTAGTGTGATTTTTCCTGTGCAGCGTACTTCTCGACTAGGGATTATTCCCCTGAAGGTTATGCTGCTTCGCTCAATGCGGCTCCAGTCAATTTCCATTTTTTGGAGGGTTTCCTCATAGATGAGGTTTAATCCACTGCCGCCATCCATGAGTACCTTGGTAGGACGAAAGCCGTCCACTATCGGACTGAGGACCAATGTGGCTGGTGCTCGAGTTGTTCAGAATTTAGGTGCATCGCTGGCATTGAAGGTGATAGCTGTGTCACTCCATGGATTCGTTGTTGCTACTTGGTAGACTTCGGCGAGGCTGCGGATTTTTCGCTTCCGCATGTTATTTGATGCGAAAGTCTCGAAGACTATTAATACCGTACTGGTACTGTTGGGCTGGTTGTCCGGGGCTAGAAAGCCTTCGCCACTTTTGGCCACCTGTCATAGTATCCAACATGCTCGAAGGCTATGTGTTGGAGTGGCGCCCTCCGTACTGTGGATTTTGCAGGGTCCGTTGAGCCATCCCTCCAGTACGGTTCCGTGCCCTTTAGGGTTTTTTTGCTTTTTGGTTTTTAATCCAGGTGCTTGAGTATGACGCACCCTTTTATTTCGGACTGGGGTTGTATTCAGGGCCGGATTGTCCCAAAACCTGGTTTCGGTTTTCCAGGCGCTCTCCATCGCACAATATTTTTGTACAATGGTCGCTAGGTCGGCGAAGCGTGTAACTTCGTGACGACTTATGGCGTTTATGATTCCCTTGTCCATGCAATTGTTGCAAAAAATTGAAATCGCACTTTCTTCATGGCAGTCCTTTATCCTGTTCATAACCAGGAGGAATCTGGCCCAGTAATGATGTACTGTTTCATCGGGCTCTTGCCGTATTTGAGATAGATCGCTTATGTTTGGGTGGGCGGGTGGAATTAAGTTCGGAACCCCGCCCGATCTGAGGCTCAACGGCCAAGAAGTTTCCGGATTTGGAAGCTTGGTTTGTTGGATGCCTTCCAACAAATCTGGTCCGATGCCTGACTTTAGGTTCAGTATTTGATTAACGTCCGTCTCTCCGCGGGAATCCGGCATGGAGGGATCGGGAATCCGGACATAGCTGGTTTTTAACATAGAAGAAGAGTCGCTGCATTGTTCCTCTACCACAACAACGTGGTGGGTAGCCTGGGGAGAATTAGATCGGTTTTAAGACCAATCTGACAATAGTCTGTAGCGACTCCCATGGCGACGATGTGATCCAAGAGCTAGTTTACGGAGGAGAGCTCAATCGGATCTAACTGCTCGGCGAATTCTGAGCTGACGTGAAGATCGCTTTTGATGACCTGAGAGGTCATCGTCGGAGCGATGGCCGAACAGGCGGTCATAAGAAAACCACCTAGCCGGATAGTTTGGCCGGCGGCCAAAGCTCCCTTGACGACAGTGCCGTCTTTAAAGACGGGAAAAGGCATCCTTCCTGATTGCGACGGCACAAAGGAACTCTCAATGAAAGCACCAATGTCGGTGTCAAAACCGGCGGATCTCGGGTAGGGGGTCCCGAACTGTGCGTCTAGGCGGATGGTAACAGGAGACAAGGGACACGATGTTTTACCCAGGTTCGGGCCCTCTTGATGGAGGTAAAACCCTACGTCCTGCTTGATTAATATTGATGATGTGTGTTACAAGAGTAGATCTACCACAAGATCAAGGAGGCTAAACCCTAGAAGCTAGCCTATGGTATGATTGTTGTTCGTCCTACGGACTAAAGCCATCCGGTTTATATAGACACCGGAGAGGGCTAGGGTTACACAGAGTCGGTTACAATGGTAGGAGATCTACATATCCGTATCGCCAAGCTTGCCTTCCATGCCAAGGAAAGTCCCATCCGGACACAGGACGAAGTCTTCAATCTTGTATCTTCATAGTCTTGGAGTCCGGCCGATGATGGTAGTTCGGCTATCCGTACAGCCCCTAGTCCAGGACTCCCTCACCCGGTACCCACATTATCAAAAGATAGAGTATGCGGTGTTCATGGCATCCCGGAAGCTGCGACACTACTTTCAAAAGTGTTCCATAACGGTGGCCTCCGAAGTACCTCTCAACGATATTATAAACAATTGCGACGCGATGGGCAGGATTTCAAAATGGGCCATTGAGCTTTTACCATTTGACGTAACCTACAAACCACGGTGAGCCATAAAGTCGCAAGTTTTGGCCAACTTCATCGCCGAATGGACCGAAGCCGAACTCCCTAAAGAGTACGGCGCATACTCCAATTGGATCATGCATTTCGACGGCTCCAAAATGTTGGCTGGCTTGGGGGCTGGCGTCATCTTGACGTCCCCAACCGGAGACACAGTCCAATACGTACTTCAAATAATGTACACGGACTCCAACAATGCAGCCGAATACGAGGCCCTTCTACATGGTCTCCGGATGGCAATCTCCATGGGTATTCAACGCCTAGAGGTGCGCGGGGATTCAAACCTCGCTATATCCCAAGTAAATGGAGACTTTGACGCCAAGGATCCGAAAATGGCAGCCTACCGTAACGCCGTCATAAAAATGTCAGCTCGGTTCGAAGGACTCTAATTCCACCATGTAGCCTGGGATAATAACCAAGCAGCAGACGTGTTGGCACGCATCGGCACAAAACGCGACCCCGTCCCTCCAAACATCTTCCTAGAGCGGCTCTTTAAGCCATCCGTATTATGTGAAGAAGAGTCTGGAAATAACAACCCGGAACCAACTGCACCACTCAACACGAAACATTCTGAGACAATCGGTGCCTCAGCCAATGAAATAACACCTTCATCCCATGAAATAATGGCAGTAATTGCCCCGTGGACGGAACCATTCCTAGCCTACTTAATCAGGCAGGAACTCCTTGAAGACCAAAATGAGGCCCGCTGCATAGTTCGGCGATCTAAAGCCTACAAGGTCCATGAGGGAGAACTTTATAAGAAAAGCACAACCGGAGTCCTTCAAAGGTGTATCTCCGAAGAGGAAGGGCGAAATCTCTTGGCTGAAATTCACGCCGGACTCGGCGGGCACCACGCCGCAGCCTGGGCCCTTGTAGGCAAGGCCTTCCGTACAGGATTTTATTGGCCGACAGCCCGGGCAGATGCTCAGGACTTAGTCCAACGATGCGTCGGTTGCCAGCTCTTTGCTAATCAAAGCCACATGCCACCCACCGCCCTCAAAACTATACCCATCACCTGGCCGTTCGCGGTCTGGGGGCTTGACATGGTTGGACCCCTTAAAGGGGGAACCCACAAGAAAAAATACTTATTGGTCATGGTGGACAAATTCACCAAATGGATAGAGGCCAAGCCGGTTAAAACGGCAGAATCCGGACCTGTGATAGACTTCATATCCGGGGTAGTACACTGTTTCGGCGTGCCCCACAGCATCATCACTGATAACGGCACGAATTTCACGGCCGACGAGGTTAAACTCTGGCATCAAGCTCGACTACGCTTCAGTCTATCGCCCTCAAACTAACGGTCAAGTGGAACGGGCAAATGGTCTAATCATGAGCGGCATTAAACCCAGACTAGTGCGGCCCCTCACGGAATCTAACACGCATTGGGTAGAGGAGCTAGACTCCGTACTCTGGGGGCTGCGGACCACGCCAAACCGCACTACCGGATTCACACCATTTTTTATGGTATACGATGCTGAGGCAGTTTTGCCCAGCGACATACTTCATGACTCACCTTGCGTGCGCATGTACGAAGAAAGAGAAGCCGAGTTGGATCGGCAGGACAGTTTGGACGCCTTAGAGGAGGAGCGGGATGTGGAAAAATCCCATTCCGCATTCTATCAGCAGCAGGCTCGAAGATATCAAAGCAGAGAAGTACGGGCTAAAACTTACAATGTTGGCGAACTAGTTCTATACCATCTACGCAACGCATCTAACAACCGACTTGAGCCAAATCCATGGAACGTAGCCCGTCTCCGAAGATTCTACGCCTAGAGCCGGACTCACAGTTCGTCTCCTTCCTCCGTCCACCTTTCATATTTTTTCGCTGTCTTTGTTTTCCCTCCTTTTTCCTCCCTCTTTCAGTGCAAGGCTCTTGAGGGCTGATCTACGCTTAGTTCACACTCACTTGATGTGCTACTCGCACTCGTGATACCTGGGGGCTTCTTTAACAGAAGCTTATCTACACGGGCTTCATGCCCAACACATGTGTCATACTTCCGCATGTACCTTTTACTCACCATTATATGCATTGATATGACTTAAGTTTTGGCCAAGCTGGGTTGCCTGGCTCCTGTGCTTACCCCTACGTTCCCGATTGTTCGGCTAGGAGGTAAAGGGAGCACCTCTGCGATTGTTACTGCCGGATCAGCCGGATGTGTACCTCAGACTGGGTGAAGCCGAAAGCTAGCGTTCTTAAGGGAATATTCGGTCGGTGACCTGAAAGATGATTTATTACTTACTTATTTCTCTGCCCCCAGATGCTTTTTCTGCTCTTTTCGCAGTCTGGACATGCACTTTAGGGCATGCCTCCCAGGGAAAGGAACCCCTAATGGAACTATTCTCCCTGGAAGATGTTTCTTACTAACCATGTAATATAACATAGCTAGTTGGGCACTTGTCTGATAAAGAACTTATGACCCCTACGCCTTGTGTCCATGCATGCCCCGGTTTTTGTATAACCGTCAGGGTATTCGGACACACTCCGGACTGTTGGGTCCCGAGGTTGAAGCGAAAAGGTCCGCAAAGACAAACGATCTACAATCCAGCTACAAGGCATTTTACATGTCATTTTAAATTACATTGTCAAACTGACTGATTGTACTCCTCTTCAATCCCATCTAACAGGCTGTCTAATTTACAGTCCCGTTGGGAATATTTCGCGGCCAACTCTACTTGGCCGTACATTAGGTTCACAGGGATCTCCTTCCCATCGGGCCCCACAGGTCCGACCTCGGCCATGTGGTTTGGATCAGCCCTCGTGTACCGCGTCTTCACCATGGCCCAGGCCTCCCTGGCGCCTTGACGGAAGGCCGATATCTTCGATAGACGGGAACGCTGCCGTACTCCCTAAAGCTTCTCAGCAAGCCCTCCAAGACCCTCGGGTAGGGAGACGGAAGGCCATAAGGCCTGAACGACGCCACTCATCGCCTGCCGAACACGTTCGTGCAGTTGCAGCAGCTCGGGAAGAGGGTCTCCCGTGGAACCAGGCATCTCCTCCCCCGGACGACCCGTGAGCACACCTACGGACACATTTCTGTCAATCCACTTCCTCGCCGAACTCTTCTGTTCAAAAGAGTTTGCTCAAGCACTTACTGTAAATGCCGCGACGAAGCCGTCGATTCTCCTTTACGGAGTTAGACAGCTGGACCCGAACACCTTTTAGTTCTTCGCCCAGCTGGGTGTTGGCATCTTGGAGTTTGTTCCTTTCCTGCTGCACCCTTGTAAGCACCTTCTCGCCGGCCTTAACTTGGCGCAACAGATGTTGCTTGTCCGGATCTAGTCCGGCACCCTCTGCAATATTATGGTCAGATTATACACACATGTCGCACTTCATAAACTACTTCTCTTTTCGAAATATGAATTACCAGAGGGGGTCTCTGTGGCTCCCCGGGCAGCGGCTAGCGCGGCCTCAAATTGGGCCTTGCATTCTTGAAGCTCCTGGGATAGGTGGGTATTCTTCCCCGTAAGATCCTGCATAACAAATGATCCTTAAATCAGTTAGTTTAACTATTTTAAGTCTCGGGGGCTACTGGCATATATAACCATTAAAATTCCTCACCCGTATGTCTTTTACATACTGCTCCGTGGCTCTGGTTAAACCATCTTGAGCAGCACAGAGGTGCGCGTCTCCCGCATTAAAGGCATTCAATGCCTCTGGGGAGAAACACGCGTCATGAAGAACTGTCCGGCGGCGCCTGTGATTCATGGCGCTCTCCACCTCAGACCTGGTGGCGGACAACCTGTCGGCATCCTCCGTTCGAGGAGCATCCGGCTCGCGCCTTGCACTCGCCTCCCCCTACGGACCAGGCGTTGGAGCCTGGCTGGCGGAGGCTTGGTTGGCAACATCTCCCGGCTCAGTCCGGCGAGCACTCTTTCTCCTGGAAGAGTCATGAGCATTAATGTACCTCCCAGGAGTATTTCCCTTAAAGGACAAGGGTGCGCCATACCTCTGCAGCGACGTTTCGATTCGCGCCGCACTCCTCTTCCGCCTGTTGGGCCGCACTGACCCTGGTTGGTCAGTCGCCGCGGGCTCGGCTTCCCACCGTAAAGGCACCTCCTGCGAAGCACCGTTGGTACACTGTGGTCAGAAATAAGCATTACAAAAGTAACGGTGTCAGGACTTCGGTCGTACTCACCTGACAAGCCGGAGATAAACCGGGGTAGTCAGCCGTAATGGCGACTAGAGCATTATCTATGCTGAGCTGGTGGAACACCCCGTCAATCAGTTCCACCATTATGTCCGGATCTTCTCCGGAGGCCGGATCAAGGGATCTTCCCGGATCGTCGGGTTGTGGAGTCGGGCTTTCCATGCCCTCCACATCCCGGCGCAGTTCCTGCGTCAAAATCATAAAGTAAGACACTTATCTTTGAAAGCACAGATCGGATATATAAACGTCCGATTTCCCAGCTCCTAGGGTTATTCATGGAGAATCCATTTAATGGACTCGTGTGGAGGAAGTCCTCCTTCTCCCCCTTGTACAAGCTGGACAGGATCTTCACCAGATCGGCGGCCGATCCCGGCCCCTTGCGGACATGACGGGTGGCGTCATTCTCCCTGTTGAAATCCCACATGGGGTGGCCCCTATATTGAAGCAGCTGCACCCCTCGCATAATGCATATGGCCATGACTCCAATCATGGTCAGTCCGGAATGGGCCAGTAACCTTATCCGGCCCATAAGATATAGGATGCTCCTATCATCTTCCCGTTGAGGGCTCCGCGGGCGCCAACTCAGGTGTTTCTTCAGAGGAGCGTAGCTAAACTCCGGGAGGCCGATCCAAACTAGATCCAGCAGTGGGGCGTCCTCCATATAGAACCACTTCGAAGGCCAGTCATCGGACGCCTTCTTCGGGGTTCCGGATAGATATTCGGTCCCGGCGATGCGCCATATTTCGGCTCCGCCCACTTGATATATCGACCCCTCGTGAGACCGGGGTACGAGGCAAAACAATCTCTTCCACAGTGCAAAATGGGGCTCGATGCCCAAGAACAGCTCGCAAAGAGCTATAAAGCCCATGATGTGCAAAATGGAGGCAGGTGTGAGGTGGTGAAGTTGGAGTCCATAGAACTCCAGGAGCCCCTGGAGAAACGGATGTATGGGAAATCTGAGTCCCCTTATTAGGTAGGGGACGAAGCATACGCGCTCTCCTTTGGAGGGATTGGGGACACTCTCCGCCTTCTTCCCACCCTTGTAGGTGGCTAGTCCAGCTCGAACTGGAACCATAAAGGCTCGGGGAAGGTATCCCTCTGCTTGGAGCATCACTAACTCACTATGCGGGACTGAGCATCTCCTCCAGTCTCCTGGCTGAGGACTCGGAGCGCAAGAAGAGGAGCCGTGTCAACTGTCCATGTTGGAATGGATTTTTGTCAGATGCGCTTCGATGAGTACTTGCGGGAGGAGGATGGTGTGATTCGGATCTGGATCCCCGCCTCTCTTATAGGCGGCTTATTCGCGCAGCTAGGGGGGTAAAATGTAAAAATACCCTGGCTTTTTGCATTCATACAACACGTGGAAGAGGGCCGTTATTGGGCGTGGAAGCCAAGGAGGGCAACATTTATGAAGAAACCGGACACTATTCGGCAAACACATGGAACATGGAGGGGAACCCGCCTTGCAAATGCCGAAGACAATGTACGCGCCGGACTCGTTGTCATTGAAGCCTGGTTCGGGGGCTACTGAGGGAGTCCTGGACTAGGGGGTGTCCGGATAGCCGAACTATCATCATCGTCCGGACTCCAAGACTATGAAGATACAAGATTGAAGACTTCGTCCCGTGTCTGGATGGGACTTTCCTTGGCGTGGAAGGCAAGCTTGGCAATACGGATATATAGATCTCCTACCATTGTAACCGACTCTATGTAACCCTAGCCCTCCCCGGTGTCTATATAAACTGGATGGCTTTAGTCCATAGGACGATCAACAATCATACCATAGGCTAGCTTCTAGGGTTTAGCCTCCTTGATCTCGTGGTAGATCTACTCTTGTAATACCCACATCATCAATATCAATCGAGCAGGACGTAGGGTTTTACCTCCATTAAGAGGGCCCGAACCTGGGTAAAACATTGTGTCCCTTGTCTCTTGGTCGTGGTGTTGGCCCTTCACGCGGTGGTGGCCGCTCAGATCGAGGCAGCCCGGTTGGCGGAGGAAGGCGTGTCGTGGCTGTGCGGCTTCCCCAGCCGCGCTTCCATTCGGCAGAGGTGCTGCCAGAGTTTGTGGTGTGGTCGGACAACCGAGCCGGCAACTCGCTCCAGCTCCCTCACTTCTTCGTCGGCGAACTGCCGGCCGCTGGCCCCGGCGGGCTCTGGCTGCAGGCGGACGGCTGCTGCAGCAGGGCCTCCTGGGTCACGGTGGAGATTTCCGTCACCGGGAACATGGCCCTGGCCCAGGGTTGGCAGACGTTTGCCCGCACGCATGGCCTGGGCAGGCGGTGCACCCTCCACTCCAACTACGACGGCGACGCAACCCTCTACGTGAGGGTGTTCGGAGAGGATGGTCGCCATGCCGGTTGTTGCCCTGAAGACGATGGCAGCGACAAGGTGCTTGGCCTTTGCGAAGGCCGTGACGAGGGCGAAGGCGAGCCCGCTCCTGGCGGCGACCGTAGCTCGCCGAGCTTCAGCGGCTCCTTCTCCGGTGACAGCTCCTCTAGCGGTGGCCGCGATTAGCCACCACGTCGCCGTGCCCACTCCGAGGACGATAGCGGGTCATCCTGTCGCCGTGCCCTAGTGAAGCACGAGGCGGAGTCTGATTGAGCTCGGGAGGACGATGCGGATCCCTCCTCGCGAGCTATGCAATGCGCGCACAGTTTTTATTTTGTTTTTCTCCTTTTCCTGCATTGAGAGAGAGAGAAGTATCAAGCCCCTTGGGGGCGTGCGACAGACTATGATCCCCTAATTATCGTGCTACATTTATCATCCCTGTGCTGTGTTATGGTGTCATGGTTATGTGCCTGTGCGTAGGAACAACTTAGCTCGGGATGTCTGCAGTAGTTTCCACCTTGTGATGTGCCTGCTTGAGGCCTTGCCGGGCGCCTTAAGAGCTGCAAAAATCAGTTGGGAGAAGTGTTTTCGAACCTTGGTCGTGAGGGTTGCCGGCTTAGGCCCAGAGCTTTGCATCGCGATGCCCGAGGGGCACGGACCGGGAGGGGTGCTCCCGCTATGAACTCGAACGAGAGGGCCTCGCAAAAATCAGGAGAAGAAGGGCTCACGAGGGCGCCGCGCAGCCCCCTCACGAAGTTTGCGAAAGAGAGAGAGCCAGACAAAAGCCAAAAACAGAGAACAAGGGCAGAATACAGCAAACAACACTAGAAAAAACTTCAATAAAGGTTCAAACAAGGCAGAACAAGCCAATTGCGGAAAGCAAATGGAAAGCCGCGTCCGGCACCTAGTCTAGTCTTCGATGTCTTCTCACCAGCGCGGAGCTAAGTGCTGCCACTGGGCATGGGCGGGAGCCCCCGAGGCCCGAGGGCGGAACTCCGGAGACTCTGGGGCGTGTACATCCCCAACTCATTATTACGTGAGAGCGTCATGGGCGGCAAGCTTCACAGGCACTAGGCCTTCTTCACAAGCACCGGGCCTTTCTTCAGGCGGCGAGCTTCATAGGCACCGGGCCTTCTTCACAGGCATCGGGCCTTTCTTTGGGAGGCGAGCTTCACAGGCACCGGGCCTTCTTCACAGGCACCAGGCCTTTCTTCAAAGGTAGAACTTCCGGAGGTGCTGAATGTTCCAAGCGTTTGGGATGGGCACCCCTTCCTGAGTCTCCAGGCGCGCGGCGCCAGGCCTAGAAACATGGGCAACCTTGAACGGACCCTCCCACATGGGCGAGAGCTTATGCAGCCCTTCCCTGGAGAGCACCCGCCTAAGCACGAGGTCACCTACCTCAAGAGTCCTGGGGCGGATGTTGCGGCAATGATACCACCGCAGCGCCTGCTGGTATCTTGCTGCTCGTAGCATGGCTTCTTGACGGCGCTCTTCCCCCAGCACGAGGTCCGTCCCCCGCATGGCGTCCTGTTCTGCTTCATCAAACGCTAGGGCCCATGCGGAGTGACGCCTAACTTCATGAGGGAGGACCGCTTCTGCTACGTAGACGAGCAAGAACGGGGTCTCGCCAGTCGACTTGGTGGCGGTAGTGCGGATGGACCACAACACGGACTAGAGCTCATCGTACCAGCCCCTGTCGCAGGCCTCCAGCTTCTTTTTGAATGTCCTGGTTTTGAGGCCCTTCAGGATGGCGCGTTCGGCCTGG
>NC_041387.1:257706660-257780569 GCF_002162155.2 Triticum dicoccoides
TTTTGAAGAGATTGCTGGTGAACTGCGAACCATTGTCGGTGATGATGCGATTAGGGACCCCGAGTCAGCTCACGAGGCCCTTGATGAACTTGACTGCAGAACCAGCTGGGATGGTGCGGACGGCTTCCACCTCCGCGCACTTGGTGAACTTGTCGATGGCGACGTAGAGGTAGCGGTAGACCCCAGGTGCTCGAGGAAATGGGACCAAGATATCCAGCCCCCCAGACCGCGAACAACCACGAGAGTGGGATGGTCTGTAGGCCCTGAGCTGGCTGATGGATCTGCTTGGCATGGAACTGGTAGGCTTGGCAGGCCTTCACCAGCTCAATTGCGTCATTGAGTGTCGTAGGCCAGTAGAACCAGCTGCGAAACGTCTTGCTAATGAGGGTCCATGATGACGAGTGGTGTCCGTAATCTCCATCGTGTATGTCAGCCAGCAACTCCTTCCCCTATTCCCTGGAGATGCAACGCAGGGAACCATCATTTGGTCGCTTTCAGTAGAGCTCTCCGTCTTGGATGCAGTAGGCTGTGGCCTGCCGGGCCACGCGTTCCGCGACCTCCTCTTTCTCTGGTAGCATCCATTGCATCTGGTAGTCCTTGAATTCCGTAGTCCAGCATCCCTCTTGAGGCTCCAGCACCAGGAGTAAGCGTGCTCCCAAGGTCGGGCCACGGGCCGGGGCTCCCATGGCAGGTGGCTGAGGAAGTTCCTCCCGAGGTTGCGTGGTGCTTGATAGTGATGATGCCGCTGATGGCTTGAAGAGCCGTTCCTCGAATAAGCCAGGCTCCTGAGGTAGCCGCCTGGACGCCCTCCTAGCGATGTCATCAGCCTCTTGGTTGGTGTCGCGGGGCACATGCTGCAACTCTAGCCCCCAAAATTGTTTTTCCATCCTACGCACCTCCGCAAGATACCCTTCCATGTGCTCGTCCTTTGGCTCGTACACCTTGTTGGAGAAGTTGACGAGGATCTATGAATCGCCCTTAATGATGAGGCGCTTCACCCCCAGCGCAGCTGCAGCTTTCAAGCCTTCTATGAGGCCCTCGTATTCTGCTATGTTGTTGGAGACCTTCTCACCCTGCTAGAAACAGAGTTGCACGCCGTAATAGAGCTTTTCCTGAGTAGGGGATATAAGCACTGCGCCAGCCCCCGCGCCATGTCGTGAGAATGCTCCATCGAAGTACATGACCCAGCCATCTAGGGCCTCACTTAGCGGGAAAGGGACCGATCCTCGCCTGCTTCGATCCCGGGCGCCTCTGTCCATTCTGCCACAAAATCTGCAAGTGCGGCTCCCTTGACGACCCTGGTTGTGCTGAATTCCAACTGAAATGCTTGCAGCTCTATGTTCCATTCAGCAACCCTCCCAGCGGAGTTGGGGCTCCTGAGCACCCTTTCCACTGGGTAGGCCGAGACGACCTTGATGTGGTGGCCTTGAAAGTAGTGCTGCAACTTAGACGAGGCCACCAGCAGCGCGAGCAAGAGCTTCTGAGGCATGGGGTATCATGCCCTTGCATCCCGCAACACTATGCTGATGAAGTACACCGGATGCTCGACAAGGGTGGGTGTGCTGACGAGATCTGCGCCCTCCGGAGGGTCAGGCTCCTCCTGAGACGACGAAGCCCCCAGCGCCTGGCCGCCTGGCGCGGCCTCTTCAGCCCTAGGGGTGTCTTCCTGCTAAGGCTAGTCTCCATCCGTCGAGGCCGTGGTCTTCGTGAGGCCTTCTTGGTCTTGTGCTACTGCGGCTAGGGCCGTGGCCGGCCGTGACGCAGCCTTGACCCGGCGCTCCTCCCAAACCGCCACTAGAACCGCACTGGTGGAGCAGGGTGTGGCGGCGATGTAAAGCACTAGGGGCTCAAGAGGGCGTGGTGCCACCATCACATGAGGGCTGGTCAGGTACTTCTTCAGGTCTTGAAACGCTTGGTCAGCCTCCTGTGTCCATTCAAACGGGCCCTTCTTCTTCATCAGCTTGAAGAAGGGCAGGGCTCGCTCCCCCAGCTTGGAGATGAAGCATCCTAACGCAGTTATGCACCCAGTGAGCTTCTGCATTTCTCTGAGGGTTTGCGGCGGACTCATGTCTTCGATTGCCTTGACCTTCTCCGGGTTGGCCTCGATCCCTCCATGGGACACAAGGAAGCCCAGAAGCTTGGCGGAAGGAACGCCAAACACGCACTTCTCCGGGTTGAGTTGCAGGGCCACTTCGCAGAGGCTCGCGAAGGTCTCTTCCAGGTCCTGGATCAAGGTCTTCGCTTCTTGAGACTTCATCACAATGTCGTTGACGTAAGCCTCGGGGTTTTTCCCGAGCTGCCGGCCTAAGGCGATGTGCATCAGCCGCTGCAAGGTTGCGCCCGTGTTGCGCAACACAAACGGCATGCAGGTGTAGCAATACACCCCACATGGGGTCAGTAAGGCCGTCTTCTCCATGTCTTCTACAACCATCTTGATTTGATCATAACCCGAAAACGCATCCAGGAAACACAGCAGGTCGCACTCAGTGGTGGAGTCGACGGTTTCGACGATGCGAGGGAGTGGGAATGGATCTTGAGGGCAGGCCTTGTTGAGGTTGGTGAAGTCGACACACATGCGCTCCTTTCCTCCCTTTTTCGGCATAACAACAGGGTTCGCCAGCCACTCGGGGTAGTGAACCTCTCGAATAACACCTGCTGCCTCTAGCTTGTGGGTTTCTTGGATGATGAAGGCCTGCTTCTCGGTGGACTGCCACCTGGCTTTCTGCTTCACGGGGCGTACATTGGGGCACGCATTCAAGTGGTGCTCAATTACCTGCCTCGGGACCCCTGCTAGCTGCTTGGGTTCCCATGCGAACACATCCTTGTAAGTGCGCCGGAACTTCACCTTGGCCTTGGTCGGGGTCGAGATTGGCACCTATGGTGAAGATGGTGCCTGAGGACCCGTCCTCCTCGATGGGTACCTACTTGGTTTCCGCCTTGTTCTTAGTGAACAACTGCTTCTTCTTGGTCGGCGCAGCCTCCTTGGCCTTGGAGGTGGCGTGCCGGCAGGCTGGGCTGCTGCAACAATCTTGAGGGCGAGCTTGAGCACCAGCAGAGCATACTTGGTATTCCCAGTTATGGTGAGGACGCCGTTGCTCCCGGGCATCTTCATGAGGTTGTAGGCCAGATGGGTCGCTGCCATGAACTGTGCCAAGGAGGGGTACCCGAGGATGGCGTTCTATGGGAGGCCGATGTGGGCGATGTCGAAGTTGACCAGCTCCGTGCGCAAGTTGTCGTGGGTGCCGAAGGTCATAGGAAGGTGGATCTGTCCCAGGGAGCTAGAGGAACCGCCTCCGACGCCGGAACTGGGCTTGCTGGGTCGGAGCCGCTCCAGCGGTACATGGAGGCGGCTGAAGGCCTCCATCGAGAGCATGTTGAGGCCGGCGCCGCCGTCGATGGGGGTCCTGGTGATGGCCACCTGGAAGATGGTGGGCATGAAAATCATTGGGAGCGCAGCCGAGCAGGCGGTGTTGACGGGGTGATTGTCCGAGTCGAAGGTCAGGTCGGCTTTGGGTGCTGCCCAACCCGGAGGAGCTACTTGCCTCGCGAGGGCGGCGCCGATCTGGCGGAAGAAGGGCTTGGCGTGGCAGTCTAAGGGTGGCGCCTGCGAGCCGCCTAGGAGAGCTGCGACGATTGGGGGCACCGGCGCAGCATAGTGGGTGAGAAAGAGGTTGCGCAGCTCCTCCCAGGAGGCCACGGAAGATGTTGGCAGGTTGAGCAACGAAACGTGCGGGACGCTGGTGAGGGCCATGGGAAACCAGTTGGCCATGACCTTGTCATCGCCCCCGGCCTTGAGGACGGCCTCCTCGTATGCCAGCAGGAAAGCCAGCGGATCCGCCGCGCCGTTGTAGCGCGGCGGCATCTCTGGATTGAACTTTTGCGGCCACTGCACCTACCGCAAGGCGGGAGCCAAGGCTCGGAGCCCCCTGGCCCCAGCGCTGGCATTAGCCACCGGAGATGGCGGCGCGTTTTCCGCGATGAGGGCGAAGCACGGTGTTGGTGGTGAGCGAGCCGATGGACGGGAGAGCTCTGGCGCACCCCTACCTGGCGCGCCAAATGTCTGATATCGGGTTCCGGCATAACCCTTAATGTTCGAACTATGGGGTGCACACGAAGATCTTCTCCCTACCGAAATGCGCCCACAACCTCGCCGCGATTCTAAGCTAGCACGATGAACAACACAAGAGACACGAGGTTTATACTGGTTCGAGCCACCTTTGTGGTGTAATACCGTAATCCAGTGTGTGGTGTGGTGGATTGCCTCTTGGGCTGATGATGAGCAAAACAGAGGAAGAAGAGCCTCATAGGGAGAGGTGTTCTTGTGGTGGAATGTGGATGAACTTAATCTAGGAAGGATCTGATCCCTCTCTACTGTGGTGGCTTGCACTATATATAGAGGCCCTGGTCCTCTTCCCAAATATTGAGCGGGAAGGAAGCCAACAACGGCCATTTTGAAAGGGGACAGCTAGTACAATCTATCCTGACTAAAGGTGGTCTTCGACTGCCAAAAGCACTGGCGATGACGCCGTCTTGGGCTCCACGGTTACCTCTGTCTGTCGTCTTGCTGGTCTTGGTCTTGTTGCACTGATATGGAAACCTTTGCTTGATGCCTCGATACTCCGCGCCTGCGTTTGCCCCCTTTGCACCAAAGAGGAAACGAGGACACTGCGCAGGATGGAGCCCGCCTGGCGCCAGCCTGGTCTTGATCGTCATGGCTTGCGTCACGAGCGCTGCACGAGGTACCCCTTGCCTTGACCTCTCCGCCTCCTCGTAAGCCTGCCTAGTGAGGCCGCCCCTGAGGAGGCCTTGTGTCATCCGCCCTGCGAGGCTTGGCCCCTCGCGAGGGTCTTGAGCTTGGATTGATGAAGACGGGCCGTACTGGGCCACTGCTGAGCGATGCTGCAGGCCACAGGTAGGCAAGTCTGGGGACCCCCGTTCCCAGGACGCTGACAGTAAGGAAGGAGGAGAGGTTGAAGCTGGCATCCTGGAGATAAAGATGACTGAAGACGCACGTGAGAGCCGAGGAGCAAAGGGAGCGCGCCTCGCTTTCCACCAAGGATGTAAACCCGTCGACAACATCTTCAAGCACCGCCACAATTTCAGGAAGCAGAGAAGTAGGGCTCTCCCTTGGGGTCGTCACCACCACCATTCCCGAGGGATCATCTCCAAAGAGCACCTTCTGGGCCTTGTGGAAGCATGCCTAGTGAGTGGAGAGGGTGTCACGCTCCATGGCGGCCACCTTCTTGGCCTCGGTTAGGGCCGCTTGGCTGCCTCCGCCTCCTCCTTCAGCTTCGTCAGGCGGTCGCGCTCTCCAGCCTGCTCTAAGGCCGTCTTCTTCACCTCGGCGTCTTGGCTAGCAACGATAGCTTCCTGGGCCTTCATCTTCCCTTTAAGCTTTTGGAGCTGACTGGCCTGGGCAGCCTGCTAGTCCTAGAGAGTCTTCAGATCAGCGTCTGCCACACGGCACCGGTTCTCAGCTTCTATGGCCTCCTTCCGCGCCCGGTCGCGGGCCGTGGCAGCCACCCCAAGTGCCTTCTGGGCCTCCTCCGCAGAGCCCCAGGCCGCACGGACAGGCGCATCAGCCTTGAGCCAACCAGAGATCAGCCCCATGCGTCCCTACACCGAGCGACGATCCAGGCCCTGAAGCTCACCCTGGAGGAGGTCCAGCGCCGCCCTTGCCTCTTCTAGGGTCCTGGAGGGAGCAGGAACACCATGCCTCGGCCATGCGCTAGGCAAGGGAGGAGACGACCTCGGTGCTAGGGCAGAAGAAACCTCAGCCTCAGGAAGGACCGGGGGCTCAGAAGATTGGTTGCTCTCAGCAGTCGCGGCAAGGCTGGGTGCCGGAGGAGCCAGGCCTGCCGAAGGGACCGACACCTCCTGAGGACGTGCATTCACGTCCTCCGGAGATGGCGTCACCTCTGGGGCTACGGGGGCAGCGACACTCTTCTTCCCCAGGGCCGTGGTGACCACTTCATCGCCCGCGCCCGTGGCAACCTCCGTGCCCTCCTTCTGCTTCTTCAGCGGTTGTTGCCTAATGACAGAAGAATACGCTCAGCACCACTTCAAGAACCGACAAGCAAGGATAACAGAGAAACTTACTGATCGACGAAGTCGTAGCACCTCTTCATGCTCAGCAGCGGGCGCTGAGCTCTTGGGAGTAGGAGAAATCGCGATTGGTGCCGCCTGGAGGGCGTCGGGGAAGGTGGGCTGCTGCCGGAGAAATCACTGCGGTCCGGCTTTTCTTCACAACCGCTCGCTTGTGCTGCTTCAAGGAGGCCACCCCAGACCTCGTGGTGACCCCTGGAGGGCGGGAAACCTCCACCATCGGGGTCTCATCATAATCATCGTCGTCCGGGAGGTCGCGCAGGAGCTCCCTTTGCTCCGCGGTAGAGGATTTGTCCACAACCTCATCCTCGGTGGCCTCGGAGGATTGGCCGTCAGAGAAGAGAAGCACCAAAGTAGTAGGCGGCAACCAAGACCCCAGCCGCACAAACCCGAACTCGTCGAAGACAGGCTTGGACGCGACGACCTCCTCGGCATCATCACGGCAGTACATCGGAAGCCAGCCCTCCGGAGGGTCGCTCGGGTCCTTTCCTGTCAGGTAGAGCAACACCTTGTTCAGCTCCTCCTCGTGAAAGGGATCTCGGCGCAGGCGGATCTTGTCGTCATCACCACCAAGCTTCCACAAGGGACGGGGGCGGTCTTGAAGCGGCACGACGCACTGCTTCAGGAACACCCTGATGATCATGGCACCGTTAGCTTCACATTCTTCAGCTCCTTATCCATCTTCCTTATGAACAGCATCGGGGAAGGATCGGTGATCTTCTTAGATTTCCACCACTTATCCTAGAAGGGGAATGCGGTTGGCAGCTTTAGTGAGCTCTAGGAGCTCTTGGCATCCAACAACACCCACCTCTTCACGGCATCCTCCACCTTCTTCCCGGCTCGAGAGATTGCGTTACCACCCCGTGCCACTTCAAAACCGATGCACCCGACCGGATTGTCGCCGGTCTTGCGAGGATAGAAGAAATGGCAGAACAGGGAATAGAGGACAGCACCCCCATGAACGCCTCACAATAGAAGGCGAAGAGGGATAGAAGGAGCATGGAGTTAGCATGGATGTGGAGCGCTTGGAGACCATAGTGGTGAAGGATGGCGAAGAAGAAGGGGGAGAACGGAGGTACCAGCCCGGAGAAGACACTGTGCATGAAGAAGGGGAAGAAGTTGCTGCCAGCAGGCTCCGGGGTAGCGGTGGCGACCCAGAGCGCAGTCTTCTTCCAATCATTGTCGTCGCTTGCCACTGGGAGGAGCGTTGTCTGGAGCTTCTCCCCGGTCACGCAGGGCGCCAGCAGCCCTCGCTCGTACGAGGCGGAGCCGGCAGCAGAGGAAGAAGTTGTGGTCTTCTCAGCGGCCATCAGGTAGGAGATTAGGTGGAAAGTTGGCAGATCTGGCGAGCTCTTCTGCTGTGGGGAGAAGGGGATCTAGAGCAAGATGAAGAAGGAGCAATGAAAGACTGGCGGCAGGCGACACCCCTTTTTGTCAGACAGGAGCAGTTGCCGAGGCAGCGTGGGGAAACGGAGTCGCCCACATCCAATCAATTGCCACACGTCATCAAGGCCGCAGGCGGTTAGGCCTGCGGCGCTCTGCACTTGCCCTTTGGCTTCGCCTAGAAGCCAAGTCCGAGCGTGCCTTGGGCCCAGGGGCTACTGTCGGCATCCTGGACTTGGGGGTATCCAGTCCTGCCTGCCTGCGGCCCACCACGTGACTCCATCGACGGCCTGGTACGGCCCATCTTCAACACCAACACCACAAGATCCTCGCGAGAGGCCAAGCCTTGCGAGGTGGACGATGCCAAGACCCCTAAAGGGAGTGGCCTCCTACAGAGGGCTCCTGAGGGGCAGAGAGTTCTATACCGCTACCTCATGAGGCTCAGCTGATGCAAGCCATGACAACCAAGGCCAGGCGGGTGTAGAGCGCAGGTTTCCTCTTTCGTGCAAGGGAGGCAAGCCACAGGCGCGGAGTCCCGAGGAATCAGTCAAAGACCGCCAGGATGGCAGGACGGAGGTCATCACTGAGCCCACCGCAGCGTCACGACCAGAGGCTTTTCGCAGGTGAAGATTACTTTTGTCAGGATAGACTGTACTACTTGTCCCCTTTCAAATGTCGCCGTTGTGGAATCCCTTCCCGCTCATATTTGGGAAGAGGTCCAAGGCCACTATATAAAGGACTTAGCCACCACCATAGTTGGGAGGAGATCCATTCCGACCCGAGCACCACCCTAGCTCAAGAACACCTTAACTCCTGAGGCTTGTTCATCCTTGTACTACTTCATCCATATCCCCTCGAGGCAATCCACCACACCACACTGGATTAGGGTATTACACCACAACGGTGGCCCGAACCAGTATAAATCTCTGTGTCTTTGTGTCTCTTCGAGCTCGACGCGCTAGGATTGGGAGGATCACGCGTAGGCAGGCTCGGCAGGTTGAGATCTCTGCAGGCACCCCAGAGTTCGAACATCTCAAGGGTTGCCGGATCCCTAAATCTAACCTTTGGCGCGCCAGGTAGGGGTGCGTCAGATCCTCTCTTCTGTCGCTCGATCCGCCACTGCTCCGACACCTCCATGACTGATGTGCGCAGGGCTCGCGCCGAGCGTCAGGCTGCAGTCGTCGCCCGTGTCGATCAGATGGCTCTGGCGGGTGACTGCTATGCCCGTTGTGCTCCTTCTTCGGTGGCCAACGCCGTCACAGGCCCTGCCAGCCACGAGCAGCAAGCTTCATTGCTGCACCCGTCGGTGTGTCGCGACGGCCACACCGCTACTCCGTCACTGACCCCAGCAGATTCGTCATCCCATGCGCGCCGCGGCCAGGTGGACACGCAGGCCTCTCTGCTCACGGTGCGTGAGCTCCGTCGCTACCGTCTCGTGGGTGATCTCTATGAGGAGTGGCTCGAGTGGATCGCTGAGCTCATCAGCCTCGCGAACGGAGCTCCAACGGGCCGGCTTGCTCGATGCCTCATCAACCACCTGCAGCGGGCGACATCACGCACGGGGCTCCTCCTCCGCCTCCGACCCGGGGTGCCATCGTCGAGCCAAGGTGTATGGCTCCATGGCACGACCCACACGCCTGGCGCCGGCTCGGGAGGACGTGAGCTGCCAGGTGGTGCAGCGTCCCCAAGGAGAAGCGCGCATGCTTCCAGCACCCCAGCACCAGGCTCAAGAGCTGCCACAGGAGGTGGTGGTGCGCGCGCACCTGGACTAGGTTCTACCCCCTTGACAACCTCCGGTGGCCACGGCAGGATGCCGTGCGTTCACTGCAGAGCTCCGCAACATCGTCTGGCCGAGCAAGTTCAAGCCTTGCCTGCCTCCACGCTACGACGGCACTACAAACCCCGCCGAGTTCCTACAGCTCTATGAGCTGAGCATCGAGGCAGCCAACAGTGACGAGAAGATCATGGCAAACTGGTTCCCGATGGACCACAAGGATGGCACACGTTCTTGGCTCCTGAACCTGACCGAGGGGTCGGTTTCCTTCTGGGAGGAGATGCGCAGCCGCTTCATCGCCAACTTCTAGGCCACTCGCGACCGTCCGCTGACCGTGGGCGACCTGCGCCGTATCAAGCAGCAATCTAGAGAGACCCTCCATAAGTATATCCAGCGCTTTAACAATGTCCACCTCAAGATTCCCAAGGTGTCCGCCTCAAGATTCACCAATGGCGTCCGCGATGTCAAGATGAAGGAGGAGCTAGCCAGCCATGAGGACCTCTGCACCGCTCTTGAGATGTTCAACATGGCAAAGAAGTGTGCAAGGGCTGAGGAGGGACGCCTCTCCCTCCTCGAGCTCCCTGATGCTGACCCAGAAGACAAGAAGACCAAGGCCAAGGACATAAAGCGCAAGGGGCTAGTAGTGCTGGCGGCAGAGCCAGAGACCAAGCGCGACTGCGACCACCCCGAGTCATCCAAGGGCAAGCGGCCGTTCTACGCCTTCCACAATGTCTATAGCCACAACACCAGCGACTGCCACGAGCTTAGGGCTCTCCGCGACGGGCGCCCCGGTCGACGCCCCGAGTGCAATGATCGAGGCTACGATCGCGGAGGTGGCCGAGGAGGAGGACGCTGGGATGGATGCGACCGCCGTCAGGAGTGGCGCGACCATCCTCGTGAGGACCGCTGGCAGGACCAGCCTCGCGAGGGCAACTGGAGGGAGCAGCCTCGTGAGGATCGCCGTTAGGGCAACACAGCTTTTCCTCCACTGCCTCCACCGCCAAGAAGGAACAAAGATCACCACTAGGACGAGGGGGCTGGGGGCTTCCAGGAGCCTCGGGACATTGCCTGTATCTTAGGCGGGTCGCAGGCCCCGGCTTCCCACCGTGTCTTCAAGCAGTTCGCATGCGAGGTGAATGCAGCGCTCCCCAATCTTGAAGCAACTCGCCCTCTCAAGTGGTCCAAGTGCGCCATCACCTTTGACTCCTCAGACCAGCTCAAGTGCGCGGCCACCGCTGGCGCACTCCCCATGCTCTGCTTCCCTGTTATTAGCGATGTAACCGTCACCAAGACCCTCGTCGATGGCGGAGCAGGGCTCAATGTTCTCTCCGTTCAGACATTCGACAGAGTCCAGGTGCCATACTACCAGCTGCACCCCACCAAGCCATTCTCAGGAGCGACCGATGGACCAGCACAACCGATCGTGCAAGTTTGCCTCCCTGTCACCTTTAGCAAGCGCAACAACTACCACACCGAGCTCATCGATTTCAACATCACCGACATTCTTCTTCCGTACAACGCCATCCTAGGGTACCCAGCAGTGGCCATGTTCATGGCGGCCATGCACCATGGCTACAACGTCCTCAAGATACCAGGAAGCAGCGGCATCATCACGGTCACCTGCCAAGAGAAGGATGCAGTGTGCTCCCTTGAGCGCGCTTTCCTGGTTGCAGCAGTTGAGAACTGTAATGCCCATGACGCGGCTATATCCCCCACGTGTCGAAGCACGACTTAGAGGCATAACCGCATTGTGGTTTTGTCGCAAGAAGGGTCATCTACACACAATCCCATGTAGTGAACAAGAAAGGGATAAAGAGTTGGCTTGCAATGGCCACTTCACACAAGTACTTAAATAAATCATACATCATTCAGAGTACACACATAGTTCGACTACGGACGAATCCAAATAAAAAGAAGATAACCCCAAATGCTAGATCCCCGATCGTCCCAAGTGGGCTCCACTACTGATCATCAACAAACAAAACATAGTAACGACCAAGGTCCTCATCGAACTCCCAACTGAGCTCGGTTGCCTCACATGCACTAGTATCATCGGCACCTGCAACTGTTTTGGTAGTATCTTGTGAGTCACGAGGACTCAGCAATCTCAAAACCCGCAAGATCAAGTCTATTTAAGCTTCAGGGTAGGATAAGGTAATGACATGGAGTTGCAGCAAGCACTAAGCAAATATGGTGGCTAACATACACAAATAAGAGCGAGAAGAGAAGAAACGAAACGGTCGAGAAGCTATAAGTGATCAAGAAGTGATCCTGAAACTACTTACGCACAATCATAACACAAAGACCATGTTCACTTCCCGGACTCCGTAGAAAAGAGACCATCATGGCTACACACGCGGTTGATGCATTTTAATTAAGTCAAGTGTCAAGTTCTTTACAACCGGATATTAACAAATTCCCATCTGCCACATAACCACGGGCACAGCTTTCGAAAGTTTATACCCTGCAGGGGTGTCCCAACTTAGCCCATCACAAGCTCTCACGATCAGCGAAGGATATTCCTTCTCCCGGGAAGACCTGATCAGCCTCGGAATCCCGGTTACAAGACATTTCAACAATGGTAAAACAAGACCAGCAAGACCGCCCGACTGTGCCGACAAATCCCGATAGGAGTTGCTCATATCTTGTTCTCAGGGCACACCGGATGAACACTACGTACAACTAAAACCAACCCTCAAGTTTCCCTGAGGTGGCGCTGCAAGTGGCTCTAGTTCGGACCAACACTTAGTGAAGCACTGGCCTAGGGGGATTAAAATAAAGATGACGCTCTTGGCTGCAGACCCCAAGGGAGGGTTATAGGTTGTTAGGCAAATGGAAAACCAATGTTGGGCCTTGCTGGAGGACTTATATTCAAGGCAAACCATCAAGGGGTTCCCATAAACCCGACCGCGTGAGGAACACAAAATCAAGGAACATAACACTGGTATGATGGAAACTAAGGCGGCAAGAGTGGAACAAAACACCAGGCATAAGGCCGAGCCTTCCACCCTTTACCAAGTATATAGATGCATTAATTAAATAAGAGATATTGTGATATCCCAAAATCATCATGTTCCAACATGGAGAAATATTCTTCACCTGCAACTAGCAACGCTATAAGAGGGGCCTGAGCAAAAGCGGTAACTTAGCCAAACAATGGTTTGCTAGGAAGGTGGGTTAGAGGCTTGACATGGCAATATGGGAGGAATGGTAAACAACTGATAGGTAGCGCAGCATAGCGATAGAACGAAGCAACTAGCAAGCAAAGATAGAAGTGATATTGAGGGTAATGGTCATCTTGCCTGAGATCCCACAAGGAAGAAGAACGAGTCCATGAAGTCGACGAACCAACGTAGTCGAACAAATCCTCACAATCTTAACGTAACCGGAACTATCGAGAAGAAGCACAACTGGAAAGAAGCAAACAACAAGGTAAACAACCATCACATAAGCATGGCATGATGCGCAACCAAGTATGATGCATGTCCGGTTTAAAGAGGCATGGCATGGCAAAGTGCAACAAACAACACTACAAATTAAGTGATGCTCAATATGCAACGAGTTGCATATTGATGAAACACCACATTTGAGTTATTTAGTTCGCTCTCAACAAATATTAAATGTTAATTAACATGGCAAGAGATGAAGCATAATAAAACTACCTAGCTAGGCAATTTAAATGAGGCCGGAAATAACAAACAACAATTCCGGAAAATCCTCATGAGAAATATTCGAATTTGGTACTGTTCTGACCTAAAACATATTTTAATGTTGTTAAACAATAAAACAAAGTTCACCAAGTTAATGTATGCATTTTTGCGCCCCATTTACATATAAAGTTTGTTTAATTTGGAGCTACGGTTATTTAGTTATGAAATAAATCATTTTAACATGGTATTTAGCAAATTTAATGCAAAGAGCAAGTTAAACATTTTAAACATGTATGAAAGCAACATATTATGAAACTGGATGAAATTCTAAGCATTTTACATATATAAACTATTTACATATGGTGCACGGTTGGGGAGTTATTATATGCATGAATAACAGGGGGTTTTCTGTAAAGCTGTAAAACCTGGATAAATAGAAAAATTCGCGGAACCTAAAAAAACCTATACGGACTGAAACTGCTGGCCCAACAGGAGGAAAAACAGAGGGGCGTCGGTGGGGTGGCCTCACCATGGGCCAAACCCAGGCAGTGGAGAGGTAGGCTGGGTCGAACTAGGCTGTGCGGGGACGTGGCTGACGACGCGAGACGAGCGGAAGGAGAGAAGTGCTCAACACGGTTGTGTGACTGCAGCCTCCTCCTCTCGAACAGAGGCAGGAGCGGGACTTGGCGGCGTCAGGCGACGGGGATCCGGTCGAGGACGGCGTCGGCGGGGGCCGGCCGGAACAGGACTGGGACGACGGGATCCGATGGAGGGGCCGGATCTAGAGCGAACGGTGGCGGCTTGAGGCGCTGGTCTGGGCAGAGCTCAGCGAGGCCATGGCGCGGGGGTGCTCCTATCGACAGAGAAAGAGAGAATAGAGAGAGATGAGAGAGGGGAAACGCAGGGAGGAAACGAAAGAAAGAGGTGGCACGACGGGGCGGTGCGAGGCTCATCTGCTGGTCCGGCGAGGTGGAAGGCTGGACAAGGAGGATGGCGCAGCCTCATACGCTCGCGGGCATAGGGGCGCGCGAAGCAGTTCCTACTGGAACTCAACGTCGAGGTTGCCGGGGCGGACGGCGCTCCGGAGGCTGGTGCAGGGCGGTGCTTCTTCCGATCCATACTGGATCGATGCATGGGAGGAGGGAACGAGGCGCCTGGGCCTTGCGGGGCAGCTGGATCCAGGGCCTCGGTGGGATGAAATGGGACGATGAGGGCCATTTGATCTTGATCGGACGGTCCAGATCAATGGTGGAGGCTGCACGGGTTGGTTGGCTAGAAGTGGCTGTGCGAGAGGATTGGGCAAATGGGATTTGGAGGGATCCCGAGGTGGGAGGAGGCGGCGGCGCGACCGGACAGGCTCCCTAGGTTTTAGGGTTGGTCTCGAAAGGGTCAACGAACGCAATGGAGGTAAGCGAAGAGCGGCAACTACGAGCGGATACAAGCTTTATGAAAACATGCAGATGCAATGCGCATGATGCTATGAGATGAGATGCATGACATGGACAAAATGCAAAACAAAAGACAAAAACCCAACCACGGAGGAAATAACATAAAACATAGCCAGAAATGGCAAGAGTTGGAGTTACAATTATGGAAAGTTACATCTGGGGCGTTACAACTCTCCACCACTACAAGTGGTTCTCGTCCCGAGATCTAGGATGGCACCGGAGAGAAACGAAAGAGGAAGATAAGAGGTAAAACTAAGTTGCTTCTTCGACAAAAGAGTGAAACCAAAGAAACTTGAGAGGTTGAACAAATTGAAAGAAAGAGTACAATGGAGATGAACAAGTTTGCAAACACTCCATTAGCAAAGAGAAACAAGGAATATTACAAGAACCTTGTAGGTTGAAAGACATAAGAAAAGGGTTACAATGGACAAGAAGTACATGCAAGCACTGCGGTTGAAACGAAATGTACAACGAACGATAAGAACAATTACGACAACACTCTGGTTGGAAATGGAAGGAATAGAATATGAACTTGGCAGAATGAAAGCACTTGGATGAGACTCCGGTTAAAAGAGGAATGATAGCCACAACACTCCGGTTAAATGGATAAGCAAGAAAAATAACATGATCTTCACAATTCGAGATGATGAGTGAAAAGAGCAACATCACTATGCCTCCGGAAGAAAGAATAGAAGATAGATCATTGGAATAACAGAATGGAGAAGAAAATGCCAACTTCTGCCACAAAGGAACTTGGAAAGCATACTTGCAAAGAAGGATTGAATGGAGTTGTTGGAAAATCAACAACGAAACGAATAAGCTTGTAGTGGGCTTATGGAAAACTTCTCAAAGTTGAGGCAAAATTCTGCCACTACGGAAACAAATAATATAATTGATAACACCAACGGGATGAAAAAATTTCTTCCACCAAGATGATAGAGAGATAATTTTGATCAATTATAAGCACCACAATAGCAACATTCCTTAGGGAAGGCTTTAAGTGAATTTTGACACAAGATAACTCCAACAACGAGGTTGATGGTTGAAAAGATCTCTTGAACAAAGAGAAAATGATGGATTTAAATATGTCACTCTTGTAAACTTGTGAATCATGAAACGCGAAGGGAAATTATCAAGAATGACATAACACCATCTCAAAAGATAAGATAGAGAGAATTGCAGTTCGGAATGCAACATGAAGAATACTTGAACTCCCCAAAACGAAACGTGTGTTGAACTTCGAGAGAAATCTTGAAGAACAATTGAATAATGGAAGAAATCCTTGAGGAACCACCATGTAGAGCCTCCATGAAGAACTCCGGTAATAAAAGGATGGTAGAAAGAAAGAGAAGTTGAAAACACAAGGTGAAGCCTTGCAATGATTTAGATGGAGCTTCACGATGACATAACCGAGAAGAAAAACTTGGAACTCCGGAAGAAAGATGAACAACATATAACTGAGAAATTGATATCATGAACAAACTCTGGTAGAAAAGAATTAAACAATTGGATGAAACAAGAATAAGAATTATGTTATGCGTATCCTTCACCAATTTAAATTGATGACAAACATTGGATTTGGCATACTACTTATTCCCGTAGAAAGGATTAAGAGACATATAGCACAAAATCAATGGGCCACCGGTAGGATTGGAAACAATGAATGAGTTGATACAATAACGAAGGAAGAGAAATCTTGAACGAACCACCGTAAGAATTGAAAATGAAAGTAGCAAAGGCACAATTCACCGGGAAGAATTGGAAAACGAATGAAGATACTTGAGGGGATTTAGATACATGAGAACAAAGAGACCATGAACTGATTAGAGGTTATTTGAACGATGCGCCGGTAAGATTTGGAGAACGATAGCTACACGCTGGGAATGAAGAATTATGACATGAAGGCCTTCGGTGGAAAGAAATGGAAACAACTCATGAAATGCTTCGGATGGTAAGAAAAGAATTGTCACAATCAAAAACAATTATGAGGATGGCATGAAGCTAGAACCATGAATCTTGAAGAGAATGGAGCAAGATATAAGAGAAATCCTTCTTTGGCTTCTGTGTTGAGAATGACGATGAGAAACTCCACCATGAATTGTTGAGACACTCTGGAAGGATTAAAAGAGGAAAGGTTGAGCCAAAGATGAAAAGAATTTGAAAGAGACGTTGGAGAAGGAATATGACTGATGAAAATTCATTCTTACATCAAACTTCGAAAAGAATTTTGGAATAGCTCCGGGAAAATGAGAAGTGTCAGGCAAGATCCTGGAAGAAGACCTGTGGGTTAGGGCCCACTCGAAAGAAACATCGTTGATGGATTGCTTGAAATAGAGATTGCACCGGTAGAATTAAATGACTTGTATGAGATAATAATCTCCAAATAGCTTGACCGGATTGATAATGGAGACACAAATCTTCTGAGATATCCTCGGCACTCTGGATAAGAATAGAGAGAGGTGAACAATTAAGAGAGCCTTGCATAAGAAATTCACATGGGAATATATGTGAAACAAAAGGAAGAGATATGATCAACATCGAAACTTGAAATTAATCCACCGGAGAAGAAAAGAGACGAAGAAAATAAACTTGAAGCTCCGTTAGTATCTTCCTGAGAATCACCGGATAAAAACATTGACGGAAAGGAATGGAGAGACTTCCCATCAATAAAAGGATACTTGATTAAGAAATCTGAATCCTTGAAGAAAAGGGTGGGAGGGCGGGGAAAACAAAGGCAACTTGGGGCAGATGGAATGGATATCGTTGAGAAAACTTAGAATTGATCTCGCGAATGTTGAAATGATCGGATCCCCTTGAAGAGAAGCACACCGGTTGGAAAAGAATTAACATGATGACCTCGATGATCAAGAAGGATTAGTATTCACATAGCAATATGAGAACACCGTTTAGGAAAGGTATGGATTCAACATTTGACTTCGAAGCAACTCGAATACCACAAATAAAACAAAACAAAGGATTTGGCTTGCAGAATAAGTCGGAAACAAACATATGATAGGTATTTCGTCCGAAGTTTTCGTGGTGGGGCCCACATGGGCTCGATCGTACACCGCCATCATGTACAAGGCAGTGCACATGACATACGAAGCGTCCCCGAATCAACATAGCCAAGGATTCTTTAAGACACAATGAGACCACTGTAAAAATGATCGTGGATAGGCGCACCACTAGACGTCGAACCCCGATCTCATATCATGCATCTGTAGGAAAGATATTCTAGGAGCTACTTGAATTCCCACCTATAAAACTCCCGAAACTTTCTGGTTATGCAATCTGGTGTTGGGGATATGTGGCACCCCGGCTCAGAGAAAACTGGAACGCCCCGTATTCCAGCCCCGAGATCGAGATGAAGTCTTCTAGAATACAACACTTCTTAGCATAGAACAAACCAGCTCTTTATTACAATCTATTTGGGTACAATGGTTACATCGGCACGGCGACACTACGCCTGCCACTGTTGCTCTATGCAAGCAGCAGAACAACACGATGCAGCGGAAGAACTCTAGTAGCGGAACAATGACGACGATGGAGAACTCCACTCCGCAGGGACTCTGGCTAGAACGCTTATCCTAGCTCGCACGAACGGAAACCACGACAAGCAAGCAAGCAAATCCGTCATGACCTGCAAGCTGGCATGACACGCCAGGTCAGTACATTGAATGTACTTGCTAGCTCACAATAACCAGAAGCATTCAAGACAGACAACAGCATGGCAATTACAGGTTAAACAGGAATTATCATGAGATCATCATAATAACATGGCATGACCAACATAAACATGATACAGCTAGCACAATATGAACATATTAATCCGACAATACTAGCATGCAACATGATGACACTATATGCACCACTTATCCTGCTCGGTTTACCTCATAACCATCACATGCATTACTTACCAACCTCAGACATCACCCGATCATCTCAGGATCAAATCAAGCTTGGTATAAACAATACCGTAGTAATCATTCAATGACCACAAGGAGCTTGATCTTTACCCACGACTCTCGCACAACATGACGAATATACAACATCTCGGTATCCTCGATACCACCGTGATCCTTACGGCGATCACAACCATGACCAACACTTGGTCCCAAACCGTGATCCTTACGGCGATCACAACCACGAGGTGTCATTAATCAAGTTATCCTTATTACTGTTGACTCATGGTGTACCCTACTTTCGAACTGGGCCCTTATCCGCGGGCATGGCTATTGATAGATTTAATATACACTTTGTAGAGGTTAGTACACTGCGCCCACACTACGGAACCCATGGCCTCGCACTCCCATTCGGGTGGACCAACGACGTTTTGACTAAAGCGATCTACTGTCATGACACTCTCCCGGCCACTCCCACTCACTCCCCTCTGGGCTAAGTCATGGGTGGTGTAGCGACCAGACCTCAAACAGTCTGATCTATGTGCTCAGTGTCATCCCTGGATCAGTAATGCTGACACCATACAGTACTTGGAGGATTTATAACAGAGTAGCAATCACACACTTATTACATCGAATGTCTCAAAAGAGAACTTATTGAAATAAATATGGCTTAAGGCCATCTAAAAACGATAACAGCGGAAGTCTTGGAAGATAAGCGAGTCCATCAACTCCAACGGCATCACTGAGTATAGAACCACGACCTAAAAGCATCTTACTCGTCGTCTGAAAAGTCTGCAACATGAAACGTTGCAGCCCGAAAACGGGTCAGCACATGGAATATGCTGGCAATGTAACACATAGAGGATAACAATGGATTAAGCTATACTACATGCATATTTGGCTGGTGGAAAAGCTCTATGGTTACAGTTTTGCATAAAGCCAATTTTTCCCTACTACAAAGGAATAAATTTATTTAACTATCATGGTGGTTGTTAAACATTGAGAATGGTTGACAACATTCTCAATCCCAATTAAAAGTACTCATTAAACCCAACAACATTAAAATTAGAGTAACATGATGAGATTCACATGATATCCAAGTTCTAGATACTCAAGATGTCCATAACCGGGGACACGGCTAATCATGATTAGTTTATACACTCTGCAGAGGTTTGCGCACTTTTCCCCACAAGAGTCGATCGCCTCCGTTTGATTCCTCGCACTACATGGTGTTTGAGAAATGGATGACCGAGACATAGTCTTTCGGAAGCACTAGCACCTTACATGTTGGTAGACCGGTACACCTACTTTCCCCTACATCTGCTAGTCTACCCGTAAGAGTTCGCACAACTTAGTCAACTATTCCAGAGCCCATAATGGCTTGTGGCTGCACACGTAAGTTTCTAGTTTGAATAATCTCATGATCCCTTTGAGCCTGGGTGGTGGTCCAAAGAAATACAGGCAAGTCCTGATAGAAACCAGGTGCCTTAATCCACTCGGATGTGTGTTTAAGTTGCCACCTTAAATAAACCATTGATTAACAATCTCACATCTGTCATGGATACACTCACCCAATCCACGTCTACTAGCATAGCATGGCATAATAAGCAAACATAGAAGTAACTCCCAAAGGTTTGATAATAAAACAGGTAATAGGTACTACCTTAACTACTTCCCATCCCACAATTTAATTAGATCCTAATCATGCAATGTTTGAGGATTGATCTAATGCATAAAAACTGGGTAATAGAAAAGGTATGATCAAAGTGTTACTTGCCTTGCTGATGATCCGCGAAACCTAGAGACTCGAAGTAACAGGCGGCGCACTCCGGATATTCTATCGCAGACAAACAACAAGCATACAATAAGTACTCATCTAATGCACAGGTAAAACTCGAATAAACGATCTAACCAGAATGATCAATTTAAGAACTCCGGTTTGCAAAAAGATTCAAATCGAACAAAGCAACGAAAGTCAAATGGCAAAAGAAAACAGCTTTGTTCTACTAATCTGGATCTAAGTCAAATTTTACAAAAGCAAAACTTGTTTAAGTTGATTATTCAGAAAGAGGGTTTCGAGACGAAACTCTAGGCGCTTGAATCGCCTAATTCCGATAAATGAGCGAAAAGTTAAACTAAAATGAAAATCGGATCAGCAATCGGGATCAGAAAAATCGCGGATTAAATCCGAGAAAAAGAAAAACGACAAACGGGTTAACGAACGAACGTTCATTAACTAAACTAATCAGACAAATACGTTCGTTAAAACGAACGAATGAGCGAACGCTCGCTAATTAAACTAAACCGAAAAATAAAAACCGATCTAAAAAAACCAAAACTAAAAAAAACGAAAATAAACCAACGGAAAACCGATCGGTTTTCTAAGAAAAACCGGCACGGAAGTCGAGGCGGCGGCGAACCTCGACGAGCATGCGGGCGGCGGGGTCGGCGGGGTCCGGCGTGGTCGGCAACGGCGGCGGGGTCCGGTGACGGCTCGGCGGGCGGGGCGGCGGCGCGGGGCAGCGGCGCGGCGGGCGGCGACGGCTCGCGGCGACGGCGGCGGCTAGGGTTTTGGGCCGCGGCGGCTGGGCCTTGGGCTGGCTCCCCCCCGGCTTATAAAGCCCCGGGGGCCGGGAGTCCTAGACGGACACGGCCCGTAGGTCGGTTGCGTTTTTTTTAAATAATTCCGCGCAGAAGAAAAAAAAAGAAATACTAAACGGACTCCAAAAATCCCGAAATAAATTTTCGCCAGCTTCCTAAATCAAGCCGGACAAGATGAACATTTATTTGGGGCCTAAATGCATTTTTGAAAAACGCGCATTTTTCCTAAATTTAAATAAAAGGCGAAAAACTCCAAAATAAATCTTATTTGATTTTTTTATTAAATCTTCATTATTTCTTTATTTTGGGAAAGTCATTTTATTCTCTCTGTGAATTTTTGGTAGTAGAAATAATTGAAGATAAAATAAATAAAATCAAATGATCCTATTTTCAAAATTTGAGAAAACTCAAATAAGAAAATAACGAAATCCGCAACTCTCTCCGTGGGTCCTTGAGTTGCGTGGAATTTCTAGGATCGAGCCAACAATGCAGCAAAATTATGATATGCAATGATGATCTATGTATAACATTCCAAATTGAAAATTTGGGATGTTACAAACCTACCCCCCTTAAGATAAATATCGCCCTCGAGATTCGGGTTGGCTAGCAAATAGGTGAGGGTGGTCCTTGAGCAGATCTTCCTCTCGCTCCCAGGTGGCTTCCTCCTCGCTGTGGTCGCTCCACTGAACCTTGCAAAACTTGATAACCTTACTGCGGGTAACTCGGCTGGCATATTCTAGAATCTTAACTGGTTTCTCTTCATAAGTCAAATCATCTTTCAACTGAATCGCTTCCAGAGGCACTGTATCTCTCAGTGGTATATCAGCCATCTTTGCGTGACATTTCTTCAACTGTGAAACATGGAACACATCGTGAACTCCTGACAATCCCTCAGGTAATTCCAACTTGTACGCTACTTCTCCCATGCGTTCCAAAACTTTGTATGGTCCCACAAAACATGGCGCTAACTTCCTTGTAACTCCAAAACGCTTAACTCCTCGAAGTGGAGATACCCGAAGATAAACTTTGTCTCCGACTTCGTATTCTGTCTCCTTGCGTTTTGAATTCGCATAGCTCTTCTGCCTTGACTGAGCTACCTTGAGCCTGTCGCGAATCAACTTTACCTTCTATTCAGACTCCTTAATCAAATCCGGTCCAAACAACTGGCGGTCTCCAACCTCATCCCACAACAACGGGGTTCTGCACCTCCTTCCGTACAAGGCTTCGAAAGGGGCCATCTTCAAACTGGACAGATAATTGTTGTTGTAAGAAAACTCTGCGTATGACAAGTTGTCATCCCAACTTGATCCATAATCCAAAACACAAGCTCTAAGCATATCCTCCAAAATCTGATTGACTCTCTTGGTCTGTCCATCTGTCTGTGGGTGGAAAGTTGTGCTAAACTCCAGCCTGGTTCCCAATGTTTCGTGCAACTGTTTCCAGAACTTTGAGGTGAATTGGGTTCCTCTATCTGGTACGATACTCCTCGAAACTCCATGCAAACATACAATCCTTGTCATGTATATCTTAGCCAATTTGGCACTGCTGTAGGTAGTCTTTACTGGGATGAAATGAGCTACCTTTGTCAAACGATCGACTACAACCCAAATTGAGTCATAGCCTGAACGAGTCCTGGGCAATCCCGTGATGAAATCCATGC
This sequence comes from Triticum dicoccoides, assembly GCF_002162155.2. Taxonomy (NCBI): domain Eukaryota; kingdom Viridiplantae; phylum Streptophyta; class Magnoliopsida; order Poales; family Poaceae; genus Triticum; species Triticum dicoccoides. The sequence goes on from NC_041387.1 coordinate 257,729,184, forward strand.
CTAGTTTGTCCCATTTCCATTCGGGTATAGGAAATGGCTGCAACAATCCGGCTGGCTTCTGGTGTTCTGCTTTCACCCTCTGACATACATCACAAACTGCTACATACTCTGCAATATCCTTCTTCATTCCAGTCCACCAGAAAGTTTCCTTCAAATCCAAATACATCTTGGTATTTCCGGGGTGAATCGAATATGGTGAATCATGTGCCTCTTCTAGAATCAACTTCCTGATCTCCGGGTCATTGGGCACATAAACACGGTCCTCAAATCGTAGGGTATCGTACTCATTCTCACGAAATCCCTTAGCCTTCCCTTCTCTCATTTTCTCCTTAATGGAAGTAACTTCCTATCTGTCTTTTGAGCTTCTCTGATTTTATCCATCAACGTAGACTGAATCTCCATTGCTGCTACATAGCCCCTCAGAACTATCTCCAAACATAGTTCATGAAGATCCTCGGCTAACTCCTTGGGTATTTCTCCCGTCATTAGTGTATTGACATGGCTCTTACGGCTCAACGCGTCTGCTACAACGTTAGCCTTCCCGGGGTGATAATGCAATCTCATATCATAATCCTTAATAAGCTCCAACCATCTCCTCTGCCTGAGATTTAACTCCTTCTGCGTGAATATGTACTTCAAACTCTTGTGATCCATGTACACCTCACAATGATTTCCTATGAGAAAATGTCTCCACGTTTTCAGTGCGTGCACTACGGCTGCTAACTCCAAATCATGAGTAGCATAATTCAACTCATGAGGCTTAAACTGTTGTGAAGCATACGAAACAACTCTTCCCTCCTGCATAAGCACTGCTCCAAGTCCTCGACGTGAAGCGTCGCAATACACTTCATAATCCTTAGTCTGATCTGGTAGAATTAATACTGGTGAGGTAACCAAACGCTTCTTCAATTCCTGGAAACTAGCCTCACACTCCTCAGTCCAAATGAACTTAGTATCCTTCTTCAACAACTCTGTCATAGGCTTCGCAATCTTTGAGAAATTTTCAATGAATCTCCGGTAGTATCCTGCGAGTCCAAGGAAACTCCGGATTTCTCCAACTGTTGTTGGTGCTTCCCAATTTGTCACAGTGACAACTTTAGTGGGGTCTACTGCGATACCTTCTCCGGATATAACATGTCCGAGAAATCCAACTTCCTCCAGCCAAAACTCACACTTGCTGAGCTTGGCGTATAGCTAATGTTCTCTGAGCTTCTTGAGTACCATACGCAAGTGTTCCTTATGTTCCTCTTCATTCTTCGAGTACACCAAAATATCATCAATGAACACCACGATGAACTTATCCAAAAACTCCATAAACACCTTGTTCATCATGTTCATAAAATAGGTTGGGGCGTTAGTCAGACCAAATGACATAACGGTATACTCATACAGCCCGCACCCGGTGGTAAAAGCCGTCTTCGGTATATCATGCTCCCGAATCTTCAACTGATGGTATCCTGGTTGCAAATCGATCTTGGAAAACACCTTAGCTCCTTGCAACCGATCAAACAGATCATTGATCATTGGTAGTGGGTACTTGTTCTTGATTGTTACGTCATTCAATCCGCGATAATCAACAACCATTCTTAACGATCCATCCTTCTTCTCCACGAGAAGTACTGGCGATGCCCAAGGCGAAGAACTTGGGCGAATAAAACCTTTGTCCAACAGCTCCTTAATCTGCTTCTTAATTTCCTCCAAATCCTAGGCTGGCATCCTGTACGGTCTCTTGGATATCGGCCCAGTGCCTAACAGTAGTTCAATTAAGAACTCAATGTCTCTATCCGGTGGCATGCCTGGCAACTCTTCTGGAAATACATCGGGGAAATCCTTTACCACTGGTACTTCCTCCTGCACAACTCCTGATAAGGAATTTACATGTGCTCTCCTTGGCTCATGCCGTGATACATACTTGATTCTTATTCCTTCTGGTGCCGTAAGCAAAATTGTCCTGCTGGCGCAATCAATGTTTCCTCCATACATCGACAGCCAATCCATGCCAAGAATTACATCCAAACCTTGGGATTCCAATATAATTAAATCCGTTGGGAAAACATGCCTTCCTATACTTAATGGCACCTGAAAGCATCCTTGACTGACCATAAACTCAGCTCCCGGTGAACTCACTAGCATAGGTGTCTTAAGCGTCTTAGTGGGCAGGCTAAACTTATCCACAAATCCCCTTGATATGTATGAATGCGATGCACCAGTATCCAAAAGAACAACTGCAGTAAATGCCTTAACCAAAAACTTACCTATTACTGCGTCTGGCTGAGCTTCAACCTCCTCCACAGTAACGTGGTTCACTTGCCCCCTGTTGAAAGGGTTCGGCTTCTTCCCTGAGCTTCCATTGCCATTTCCATTTTGGGCTTCTGGGCAATCATTTGCATAATGCCCAGTCTTACGGCACTTATAACAAGTGATATGGCTCAGGTCTGCCTTGGATGGTGTTGACTGGTTGGTGCGGCTTTGTCCATTGCTTCCTCCATTCCCGTTTCCATTCTTTGTGACATTATGATTGTGCGAGCTGCCTCCTCCGTGAGTATGCTGAAAATGTCCTCCTGACTTTGGGGTAAAGCGTGGTTTCTGTGGAGCTCCAGAATTGTACTTCCCCTGTCCATACTTCCTCTTACGATTATCAATCTGATGTGCTTCCCCTCAATCATAAGAGCACAATCTACTAACTCCTGGTAGTTATTGAAAGTGGCTACCATCAACTGCATGCTCATCTCATCATTCAGTCCTTCTAGAAACTTCTCCTGCTTAGCTGCATCCGTAGTAACGTCATCTGGGGCATAACGTGCTAGCTTACTGAAATCATCCACATACTGGCCAACTGTCCGTCCTCCTTGGCGTAAGTTGCAAAACTCACACTTCTTCATGGCCATAGCTCCTGCTGAAACATGGGCAGTACGAAAAGCTTGCTGAAACTGATTCCATGTGACAGTGTCTATAGGGTAAGTGGCTGTGAAATTCTCCCACCATGCTGCTGCGGGTCCGTCAAGCTGATGTGCGGCAAACTTCACCTTTTCTCCATCTGTGCATCCTGCTGTGGTCAACTCCCTCCCTATCTTACGGAGCCAATCATCTGCTACTATCGGCTCGGTGCTACTGGAAAACACCAGCGGATTCAACCTTAAGAAATGTGCCAGATGGTCAACAGGTGGTGGTGGTGGTGGGTTGTTTTTGTTGTTGTTGCCTTGGTTCTGTACCAATGTTTGAATCAAGGTGTTCTGCTGCTGAATCAACTGAGTGATCTCTGGCGGGAAAACAAACTCGGGGTCGCGTCTCAGAGGCATCTGAGGGTTTAAAGGGGAGATGAGAGTTTAGAATAGAATGAGGTCTAGTGAGATAACACTACCCATTGCACATGAGACAAAAACACACAATATCATTCCAATCAATCAAACAAGGGCATACAACGGTCTAACTATCGTTACAAAGTGCTTGGTCTAAAACTAATTAAATGGTGGAAAATTCTACTACTGTTATGGTGGTCAACTAGAAAAACTGCTCTGATGCAGATTCCATGATATCTGCTCCAGCTTCATCAACATAGTCATCATTGCTGTCCTCGGGATCCGAGTCGGTGTCGTCGATGATGATATAGTTATCTGGACAAGTAGGTTCATCCTCTTCTCCTCTGGGTGCTGATCCTCCCATGAATACTCCAATCTTCTCCTTAAGGTCACCGTTCTGTCTTACTAGAGCGACGATTTCTTCCATATAATCTTTGCGTGTAGCCTTGAGTTCTTCTTCTAGCTCCTTGATCTTGGTCATAGCCTTCTACAGATCCTCCATATCTGCGCACATCTAATTTTCCTGGCATAGGATTTGTTGGTTTAACTCCTGAATATAAGCTGCGATTGATCTGTCCTTCCTGGTGGTGATCATCTCCCAATGCTCATCTCGGCGCCCACAAATCTGGTAGATAGTATTCTTGAGATCATTGTGGTAAACTTCTCCAATTCGTCCCATGGCGTTGTGAGCTGCCACGCTCTTTCCTAGGCTCCATGTTGGTACATCAAAGGTAAACTCTATTGGCTCAGTGGCTGGTGCAAATGTCCTTCCTGGAATGTAGACTTGAATCCTCCAGCGCTCCTCTTCTGGTAAAGTGGCATTGAAAGTCCCGGTGAAGCTTGGCACTCCTATGTTCAGGTATCTAGTGGCTTCCTTCAAGTGATGTCCAAAAGGTGAGTTCTCATCTGGTTGTGTGAACTTGATCCTTGCATCCGCCATCCTAAAGAATAGAAAAGATGAGGAGTCAGAAATGAGAATAAAGAGTAGTGATCTAGGGCTTAAGCTTAGTGGCCGTGTCCTACAGTCAGCGTGTGCTCTGATACCACCTTGTAGCGACCAGACCTCAAACAATCTGATCTCTATGCTCAGTGTCATCCCTGGATCAGTAATGCTGACACCACATAGTACTTGGAGGATTTATAACAGAGTAGCAATCACACACTTATTACATCGAATGTCTCAAAAGAGAACTTATTGAAATAAATATGGCTTAAGGCCATCTAAAAACGATAACAGCGGAAGTCTTGGAAGATAAGCGAGTCCATCAACTCCAACGGCATCACTGAGTATAGAACCACGACCTAAAAGCATCTTACTCGTTGTCTGAAAAGTTTGCAACATGAAACGTTGCAGCCCGAAAATGGGTCAGCACATGGAATATGCTGGCAATGTAACACATAGAGGATAACAATGGATTAAGCTATACTACATGCATATTTGGCTAGTGGAAAAGCTCTATGGTTACAGTTTTGCATAAAGCCAATTTTTCCCTACTCCAAAGGAATAAATTTATTTAACTATCATGGTGGTTGTTAAACATTGAGAATGGTTGACAACATTCTCAACCCCAATTAAAAGTACTCATTAAACCCAAAAACATTAAAATTAGAGTAACATGCCGAGATTCACATGATATCCAAGTTCTAGATACTCAAGATGTCCATAACCGGGGACACGACTAATCATGATTAGTTTATACACTCTGCAGAGGTTTGCGCACTTTTCCCCCCAAGACTCGATCGCCTCCGTTTGATTCCTCGCACTACATGGTGTTTGAGAAACGGATGACCGAGACATAGTCTTTCGGAAGCACTAGCACCTTACATGTGGGTAGACCGGCACACCTACTTTCCCCTACATCTGCTAGTCTACCCGTAAGAGTTCGCACAACTTAGTCAACTATGCCAGAGCCCATAATGGCTTGTGGCTGCACACGTAAGTTTCTAGTTTGAATAATCTCATGATCCCTTTCAGCCCGGGTGGCGGTCCGAAGAAATACAGGCAAGTCTTGATAGAAACCAGGTGCCTCAATCCACCCAGATGTGTGTTTAAGTTGCCACCTTAAATAAACCATTGATTAACAATCTCACATGTGTCATGGATACACTCACCCAATCCACGTCTACTAGCATAGCATGGCATAATAAGCAAACGTAGAAGTAACTCCCAAAGGTTTGATAATAAAACAGGTAATAGGTACTACCTCAACTACTTCCCATCACACAATTTAATTAGATCCTAATCATGCAATGTTTGAGGATTGATCTAATGCATAAAAACTGGGTAGTAGAAAAGGTATGATCAAAGTGTTACTTGCCTTGCTGATGATCCACGAAACCTAGAGACTCGAAGTAACAGGCGGCGCACTCCGGGTATTCTATCGCAGACTAACAACAAGCATACAATAAGTACTCATCTAAGGCACAGGTAAAACTCGAATAAACAATCTAACCAGAATGTTCAATTTAAGAACTCCGGTTTGCAAAAAGATTCAAATCGAACAAAGCAATGAAAGTCAAACGGCGAAAGAAAACAGCTTCGTTCTACTAATCTGGATCTAAGTCAAATTTTACAGAAGCAAAACTTGTTTAAGTTGATTATTCGGAAAGAGGGTTTCGAGACGAAACTCCAGGCGCTTGAATCGCCTGATTCCGATAAAGAGTTATAAGTTAAACTAAAACGAAAATCGGATCAGGGATCGCGATCAGAAAAATCGCAGATTAAATCTGAGAAAAAGAAAAACGACAAACGGGTTAATGAACGAACGTTCATTAACTAAACTAATCTGATGAATATGTTCGTTAAAACGAATGAACGAGCGAACGCTCGCTAATTAAACTAAACCGAAAAATAAAAACCGATCTAAAAAAACCGAAACTCAAAAAAACCAAAAATAAACCGACGGAAAACCGACCGGTTTTCTAAGAAAAACCGGCACGGAAGTCGAGGCGGCGGCGAACCTGGGCGAGCATGCGGGCGGCAGGGTCGGCGGGGTCCGGCGAGGTCGGCGACGGCAGCGGGGTCCGCCGGCGGCTCGGCGGGCGGGACGGCGGCGCGGGGCGGCGGCGGCTAGGGTTTTGGGGGGCGGCGGCTGGGCCTCGGGCTGGCTCCCCCCGGCTTATAAAGCCCTGCGGGCCGGGAGTCCTAGACGGACACGGTCCTAGGTCGGTTGCGTTTTTTTAAATAATTCCGCGCAGAAGAAAAAAACAAAGAAATACTAAACGGACTCCAAAAATCCCGAAATAAATTTTCGCTGGCTTCTAAAATCAAGCCGGACAAGATGAACATTTATTTGGGGCCTAAATGCATTTTCGAAAAACGCGCATTTTTCCTAAATTCAAATAAAAGGCGAAAATTTTCAAAATAAATCTTATTTGATTTTTTATTAAATCTTCATTATTTCTTTATTTTGGGAAAGTCATATTATTCCCTCTCTGAATTTTTGGTAGTAGAAATAATTGAAGATAAAATAAATAAAATCAAATGATCCTATTTTCAAAATTTGAGAAAACTCAAATAAGAAAATAACGAAATCCCCAACTCTCTCCGTGGGTCCTTGAGTTGCGTGGAATTTCTAGGGTCGAGCCAACTATGCAACAAAATTATGATATGCAATGATGATCTATGTATAACATTCCAAAATGAAAATTTGGGATGTTACAGGTGGCCCCGTGCCTACCTCAAGACACCTCAAACCACCGTCGTGTCAATGATCCACTATGGGACCCAAAAACTTAACTCAACAATGGGCACACAAGGCTTATGTCTGCCTACCTGATCAGGGTAGCGTGCGCCCACTAACCTTCCCTTGTTGGAGGCACCAACGACAGGCACGACAATAGACCCAGTTAGGACCGTCCCATACCGGTAAGCGTGGTTGCACTGGTCAGCATCGTTTCAGTGGCACCATGACTCAGCCAACAATTTTTCAAGTTCAATTTAATCCGGTTAACTTGAATGCAAATATGCTTAGTCATGATAAAATGCATGAACATGATATCAACATAATCATGATGGTATCACATAACTATCCATCGTATCAATAATAAATCATATCCACTGAGCATGGCATACTGACTAGTATGAACATCACCAACATCAACATGTACTACTAGCAAGCATAAACATATGAAAGGGAATACTATCAGGTAGAACATGATCACAGAGTATGAAACAACATAGCACAAAAGTGAACATGCAAATCTAAACATCACCGGAACAATGATAACCATCTTGTCAAAAAACAAACGTTTAATAAAGATTCAAGTTGAAAACCATGGCTACTGCATGACTATCATGCAAGTGGGTATTGTGTCTTGCTTGGGGTGGAAGAAATCACCAGGAGAAAGTGCGAGAAACTCGCGGAACGAATCGCTGGAAAACGTACTCTCCCGGAGGGGGCTGAATAAGGGCAAGGGCATAATGGTCATTTTCGCAGTGTCAAACCATAGTGAAAGCATGACCAACAGAACGGGCTCGATGAAATGAAAAAGTAGGCTTTCGAATCACCTCATTTGGAGTTATGATTAAAAAGATACATACGTTTAAAGCTCAGGGACTAATCTGCAAAAATACTTCTATTGTGTGCTTGGCTGCGAGGTGCAGCACCTTTGGCCATGGCTATGCCATGGCTAATAGCGAGGAGCTCACGACTCTGGCGGTTAGCATAGTTAGGGGAAGAAAACGACGGCAGGGCTAGGGCGAAAAGGAGTAGGAGCTCCCAAGGGGCCAGATGGGGGAAACGGTGAGCTCGGGGACGTCCTGTCGGCGGTGAATCGACGGCGGCGGTAATCGGCTCCCGAGGTGGAAGAAGGTGGTGATGATGACACTACGGCATGCCCCATCTCGCTTGGCTAAGTGGAGATGACGAGGACGATGTCGCGGAGCTCGTGGGAACGATGCAGGGGCGAGGGGGTGGCTGTGGCCGCGTGACAGCGAACGGCGGCGACAAGCACGCTCGGCTGTGGGGGAGAGAGCGAGACATGGAAGGGGAGAGTGAGTGAGGGGGTCGGCAGGATCCATACAGTAACGGGGAGGGGATCCCCAATGTCACGCTGGCGAGGGAGGTCTAGGCAAGCAGCTGCGTGCCGGCGCGTGCCGGCGCCGCGCTCGGCCTTGCCTATACCAGTGGATGCCCTTGGTGGGCTGGGCTGGTTTTCCTGGGCTGCCAGGAACAGTACCAGGCCACATGTAGGTTTTCCTGTTTTTTTTATTTTCAATTTTCTAAGTTTCTCCTCTGTTTTGATTTGATTCAAAGACCAACCCAATTTTATAAATTCTAAATATTATTATGTGGCCTGCTAAGGTATATTCAAAGCCACTCACAAACTTTTAGAATTATTGGGGCTGTATAAATATTTATAGAATTTTATAGCCCCAACGCAAATAGTTATTCATTTAATTCAACGCCCAAAATATGTCCTGCAAACATGTAAACCATTTTTTGTAGATTCTTCCACCTTAATCCCGAAATGATGAACATTTTTAAAGGGCATTTTGAGTTCACTGAAAATGATTTTATTCAACCCTATTTGATTTAATTGATGCTAGGGTTTGGATCAATCCCCATTTCAAGTTTAAATGCAATTTAAACATGATGCAACACATGACTAGCTAGCTTGGAGCATACCAAAACTAGGGATGTGACATCCCCTTAGGACAACTTCTGCTGGGGTTGATCCCTTGGAACGTGCTAGTAACCATATTCAGATTACCTTGGGGGAAATCAGATTCAACCCTGCCCCGCCGTCAACCTACAACTTTGTGACCTTGAGGTTGCGGATTGCTGGTGAAACCAACAACGGCAAACACGCTACCGCGGTGGTGCGGTCAGGGTGGTCGTCTTCGTCAAAGATGATGGACGTGCGGGACCATTTGTGTGGTTTCTGGGAATCCGCCACTGGCTCCATAACATTGACTTCATGTGCCCACTGTTTAAGCTGATAGTGAGAGGAGTGCAAGGATTCCCCTCCATAAATACACAGGGCCTCAGTGGCTTTCTGGAACTCTGGCTCAATGGTTTCCTCTTCATCCGCTTCATCACTTTCATCATCACCTTCCTTCTTCTCAAGGCCTCTAGCATGTTTCTCTTGATGCTGGGGATCCTTGTCGCGGCAACCTCCTCTTCCACCTCGGCCCTTCCCGCCAGCACCTGCCTGGTCTCTTTCCTTATCATGCTTTTCATACATAGCCTTCTGCTTCTTGACTAGTTGCTCAACTTGATGACACTCTTGTAGCTCATGGCCCTTGGTACGATGGATCTTGCAGTATGGTCCATCAGCCTTCCCAACCTTTTTGGCCGCCGCAGCCTCCCGGTAATCAGTGCACGTGGCACTTTCCTTGCCGGGGCCTTGGTCTTGGCTTTCTTGCCGGTACTAGGAGTGACAGCACCCTCGACATATAGTACTTCCTTCTCCTTGCGCTTCTTGTTCTTCTTCTTGGAGTTAGTGGTATTATCGTCATCTTCTGAGTCAACTTCGATGTCGTCCTCTTCTCCAGGGAGTCGCCTCCATTCCTCTATATGGGAACACTTATCCGCCAAGGTGTATAGCTCGTTCATAGTATTTGGTAACCAGACGTTCATCTTGGAATGTATCCTCCTGTTGCGCATGTTGGACAGAAACGCATCAATCACAGTTGTCGGGTGGATATCTGGAATGTTCCTATGCACCTGGCTAAACCTCTGCACGTACTTCTACAAACTCTCCCTTCCTTTTGTGGAAGGATCTGCAAATCGCTAGGCCACCCAGGTTCTTGGTGGCCGCCCGTGAAGGCACCAACAAACCCGTTGCATAGGTCAACCCAGGATGAAATGGAATTCTCTGGTAGGTGCATCAGCCACGACCTCACGTTTGGCTTGAGTGCCAAAGGGAAGTAGTTGCCGAACACCTTCTCATCTATTCCTTTCTTGGCTTGAACAACGATGGTGTAGATTCTCAAGAATTCTGCCGTGTTCAGTCTTCCATCAAACTTTTCTGGTATCTCTGGCTTGAAAACACAGGCAGATGGCCAACTGACTTGCCAGAGATCGCTAGTGAAGGCAGGGCACCCAACCTTGAAACGTAAGTATCCGCCTTCACTCGGCGCGGGTTCATCGGCGTCTAATCCATTGTGCCTGTTGGACTGGCACTGGGTTTCGCGGCGTCGTTCTATGGTGACGCATGTGTCTTCCCTCCGCCTGTCTTCCAGGACCTGTCGCTGATCTCTACGGGCCCGAGGGTCGGGGAAGGCCATTGACGCCTCGTCAGGCTCTTGGTCGCGTGGTTCTGGTGGTAGCGTCTGTGTTGGCTACTGTGGAGGGGACTGCACCATTGTAGTGGCCCCTCCAGCATGGTCAGTAGCTTGGGCAGTTGTTGTTTCTTGCGGACACCGAGGCGGGTCTGCTCGCTATGACCCTCACGCTTCAGCAAAACTAATCAAACTCTAAATGGTGGATCTCCATTCATCCATTTGATGGGTCGCTGGGGGGAACGTTAGGAGGAGCTGGGCTCGCGCCATGGCTTCTGAAGCAGTGTTGGGCATGGATGACGACGCAGATCGCGATTTTGCTTGACTCCTGATGGTACCGGTAGTGGCGGCACCGTGTTCTCGTGGTCGCGAGCTAGTCGCCATGGCGGTCTGGTGACGAGGAGGATGCGCCTGGGGGTTGGCGCCCCTATTCGATGCTTCGTCTTGGTTGTCCTATTCCGGGGAAGGGACGTGCCCCGTAGTTGCGCCAGTAGTAGGGACATCTAGGGGGTCGCGACTCGCACTAGAGCGGGTGTTGTCGCTGCGGCTGTGTCCTCCAGCGCGGTGGGGAGGTGGACACTGGACATTCTCCCACCCGCACCATGTGGAACACGGCCGTCAGGATGCTTCCGATGTTGTCCTTCCCCGGCGTTTTTAGTTCCCGCTTCGGCCGCAGAGGGAACGATGATGGTGCCGCCTGCGTTGGTCGCGTCCCCTATGGCACCAGTGTCCCCTAACGCCGCTGCAACACTCGCTATATCAGTGGCTGCATGCGAGGGGCCCTCGAGGTGGAACGATGAGCCGTTGCGCCCCACTTTTTCTTCGGTGCCATGGACGATGCACCTAATGATGAATAAGATGATGATGAGTTCACTACTTCGGGTTCACGCAGGCATGTCCCCCTACCTGGCATGCCAAAGATGTCGTGGAGGAACACGATCACCTATGGGGCCATAGGCCCCTTGTGGTTCGGTAAGGGAAGGGTGCGTTGCACAAAGAGCGGAGGCTGTGGGACAGCATGGCGGGGATGACACCTCCACTGTAGATGACGTGGCGACGACCGGGTCAAAGTGGCTGAGGCGGGGCCAGGCGCGTGGGTTGCTGCCAGGTGGGGCTGCGGGGCTCGCATGGCCAGCCTGGCCAGGTCAATGCCTCGCCTGTCCGCTTCGTTCTTCTCCCCGACGCAGAGGCAGAGGAGCGTCGTGGCTCTTGTCGGAGCCGGCGATTGACGGCATGAGATGTCCGGGCGATGCGCGCGGGAGCTCCGCAACTCCATGTCGCGCCCGTAGGTAGAAGCAGGGTGACTCGGGGCGACCTGCAGCACCGGCGCCGCGGCTCTAGAGATGCGTCGACGGTGGAGACAGAGGACGGCGGGGCTCGGTGGTTAGGTGGCTCCGGCGACGAGACGAGGAGCTGGGAGGGTCCGCTGGAGTTCAGAGGGTCTGGTGGGGATGCTAGGAGGGAGAAAGAGGCTCCAGTAGTCACGAATTTAGCTGGTCACCACCGGCGGCCAAGACGGCAATGGCGGTCAGGGAGGCACTCTGGGCTCGGGGAGAGGATCAGAAAGGGATGGTGGACTGCGAGAGAGCTCGAGGCTAAGAGCTTGGGGCGATTGGGAGGACTCGGGGCTGCTTAAATAGGCAAGGGGGAGAGGGAGGCCGAGCTGGCACCGCCGCAGACGCATGTCCGGCACCGCAGACGCGTGTGCTCGCGCATGAGCTCGGGGAAGGCGATGAGGGGGGTGCGGACGAGCCGCAGAGGTCACGGAGACGGGCAACGCTCGAGGACATGAGGAGGAAGAAGCCATGGCGCGAACAAAGATGGTCCGCTACATATTTCTCGTGGGCACGCGATGACGATCGCTGACGGAGGGGCGGACGGAGGGGGAGAGGGCTCCAGGAGGACAGCGACGATGCGGTGCAGCCGCTGGACATGCTCACGCGCGCGAAGACGATGAGAGGGAGCGGTGCGAAAGCACAAACAGTGCTCTGGACACGCCGCAGTGCACAGAGCGCGCGCACAGGCATGCCAGCTGCGCAGTCACCACACAACATGGCACATTAAGTGCTCTACAGCACCCAAAACATTGTCTAGCGGCAAGTCCTTCAAAGGGTGGTTTCAACTATGGTAGTAGATTGGTGAAAACGGCTACGACTAAAAGGTTAGTGAGCTCTGAAGTTTACTGCAGTAAACTTTATCAGCTCAGTGTGATCAACAGGGAGCTTCTATGTGTCAAGTATTATGTCTGGGGTGTTTAGGCTAGGAAGGACTACAATCCTGGGGAGTTTGAGGAGAAATGGACCAAGATAAATCATAGTTGCTTCACAACTGCTTATTTGGTCCAAAAATGAAGATCAGCAAGATGCACTGTCATGGAGTGTCAACTTGAGCTCAAATTGGGAAAAGCTTAGTCATTTGGTCATATGAAGATGCTCACGAAGTATCATACCATTTGGCAAAGCCAAAATGGTACTTGCTTCACAAACATCTCTGCTGACATGAAACTTGGAATAATTATGGTGGTCAACTGGATCAATGAAATGATGCCAAATTAGGTGGAGAGATGTTTCATGAGTATAAGAATGATCTGGTAATTTATTAGGATTTTTGAAGAAATATAAAATGCATTTGCTTCACACCCTGAAAATATTGCCAGAATCAATGATTTGCTCCTGTGCTCACATAGATAATTGGATGGGGCTGCAAATGGGTGGAAGGGGTTAATATGAGCACATTAAGGAGTGTGCAAAAGTTCATCTCATTTGGGTACTCCTAGATAGTACTTCCTTCACAAAGCTTTCTGTTTGACAGAAACTTTGAAATATCAGTGAGGAAGATTGGCTAGGCAGATAAATTTGAACTTGTGCATGAGGCAATTATTTAGACATATAAACATGCCCAAAAAGGTTGGGAGCCACTAAGAAAAATATAAATGACACTTCCTTCACAAAGTGCCATTCAGGGCAGAATAGAAAAAGGAATATTGTTGAATGTTTTTGAACATGGCAATCAAAGGTTTTGCCATATCTGATCAAGATATGACCCAACAATTTATGAGAATTATTTGGGAATTTTATGAGCGAGGGAAATATAGGTTGCTTCACAACCTAGGGCAATTTGAGTTATTCCTTTAACAGAAAAGGAATATTCCCAATAAAAATAATATTGGGATTTGGGCTAGGATGGAAATGACAGGGTCTAGGGAAATATTTGGGAATGACAAGCCACTCTGGAAGCAAAGAAGAGGGCATCTTCTTCAGTTTCCAGACCACAAAGCCATGAAAAAAGAAAACTCAGGCAAAAACCTTGGAAAAACAAAAGAAAAAGAAAGGGCCAAAAATCAGGCTGTCACAAACCTTACCCCCTTAAAGAAATCTTGTCCTCGAGATTTCGTTGCTCAGGGAACAAGTATGAATATTCTGACTTAAGGAAACTATTTCCAACTCGGGTATCCTTTTTCCTTTATTGTTGTTCCCATTAAATTTTTATCCGACTGGCCCTGGGGTGGTTTGCTTTACTGTATCCACAATCTGACAGATCTTACCTTTCTTGCTCATGCTTATATAGGCTCCAATTTCTTTTTAGATCTGCTGACTAGTTGAGTGCGATTTGATTATCATGACTAAAATATATGTCCGTCTCACAAACCAAAAGTGATTTCCGCTCGGTGTGCCACCCGGCACTGACAACCTTTAATGTAATGATGATCAGATTTTTCTGATGAAAACTCAAGCTCTAACTCATTGCATTGGTTTTCTCCACTAAATGCAGGTCCTTTGGGTTCTAAACAGTGAGTTAAAACATAACCATTTCCTGACAGATTCTGACTCATCGCAGAAGTTTCTGAATCATCTTAACTGGTTCCACTATCATGACTACCAGATCTGTACCAAATATTTGATTGTCTCCTGTTGCGGCCAGCATAAAGGGTTTGGCTTGTATGATAATATCTGCAGACATGACTGACGGTGGTTCTGACGGAATTTTTTTTGTTGACGATAGGCTATCCATGATGATTCATATAAATGAGGACTCAGGCTTCCAGACTGTTATTCCTCATGCCGATCACTCATGCTGTAGGCATATCCAGGTGGATCAATACTGACATAGACTATTCGGGGGATCTACGCCATGGGGGTCGTGTACAATTTTCATACCTGCATCACTAGTCTTGCTCCTTCATTATTGTTTTCTTGGTCTGGATCTTTGGCTGAAAGAGCTGGGTCATATTGTTTCTTCGTATGACCATAGGTACTGTTGATGCAATTTTTCGGCAATTGTAGTTTATCCTCATTTTTCTGAAAAGGTAACCTATAAAATGGCAGGTTCAACACCTCTTAAGTTCTGATTGTGGGGAAATGGTCATCCGAAACACTTGCAAGAACTTGGCAAATAAATCAGTAGCCACCAAAACGGTCTTTACAACTCAGAACTGGGACGTTACTGAAATAACTCAACCACGGCTCAGGACGGCCGAAAAACAGCTCAGAGCATGAGACTGGGTCGATAAGAAGAAGGTGGCAGCTCCCTAAAATAGCCAAAAAGTGGCTATAGGGCTACTATCACAAAAAGAAACTCAATAGCTATACGAGACGGCCGAAAAGCAGCTCAGATTCGTGACAATTGTTGAAGAGAGAAACAAAAATCGACATCCACCCCGAATAGCTAGAAACAGCTTAGATCACAGGCGTGGTGCCGTCATTGGAGAAAAAGGGAACAAGGGCTCATCAGGATCATTTTCCAGGTTCACGGGTACTTGTATTGAGCTCATTGATGTCGTCAATCCTCATAATCCTTTGTCACACTGCGGTGTATACTGGCTTTATTCTTGTAACCATCCTCACGTGGTTGTCAGATCCTCAACCGAGTGACTTGTAAGATCTTGGTCGTATGCTCATTGCATATATGTGAGGACCTGATTCTGAGACAGACATGTATTCGGACTGATTCTTGATTCTGACCAAAATGTTGCGGATCTGATTCTTGGGATTCACTGCCATATGCTAACAATTCACAGCATACTACCTTGCACCAATGTCTTACTGAGGAATATTTGCTGGCTTGTGCTCGAAACTTTCATCGGACAGCTTGCAGAAGAAGACTGAATATCGTGCTTCAGAAGCTTACCCCCTTAAAGACTTCGCTGGGGAAAGACTCGGTACCTTATGCTGGAAGCTTTTGCGGTTGCTTACTGAAGAAGCCAGAGTACCTTGTACGGAAAATCATCCACGTATCGTACTGAGGAAGATAGATGAATCTTACCTTGGACGCTTCTCTGGTAGCTTGCAAGGGAAAAGTGGGTTGCTTACACCAGAAACTTCTTATTGTGATATGCGGACCGAGTTCCACATATACATACCATCTTAATATTTCTGATGTTGATCTCTTGCATGAAACAAGGTTTTGCAGGACTATCCTTCTTTCTGAGTACATGCCATATTTTTGCTTGCTTCTAAGTACATCGAGTTCCAAAGTCATCCTCAACAAAAAATTAAACGTGTATCTGAGCCATACCTTTGATAATATTCTGTCAACCTTGCACAAAATTTATCTTCTTGTTGATTTAATCATTTTGTTGTGATCAGTGCACGCTAATGCAAACTTGATACTGGCAGTCCATCCAGGATTTCTTTTGCATCCATACAAGATATTCCCAATTTCATTGCAGTCAGCTGTTAATTCCATTCTGTTTAGCTGAGTTTCCAAATATATGCATTTCTTGCTGACTCTTCGGGTCCAGTGTTGGCTGACGAGCAACTTTAATAAGGGAAAAATTTGTAACACCGAAGGCCCAAAGAAAGGAACAAACGAAACGACTAAAACAAAAGCACACAAGCATAATACATCAATCAATCATCATATATTACTGCTACTCACACAATAATATGCATGCACACGTAAGCACACAAATCTTGCGGAAACTCCGGTACTACGATCTAACATTCTATGACGATGTGCACGAGTTCAAATAAATGTGTGGAAGAATTGGTGTAAACAGCTCTACACCAAGTGCTAGCTTAGCCAGATGCCAACCTGAACTCGCTCGGAGGTGAGGACACACTCGATAATCATGTAGCGGGACACGAAGGTCACAACCACATTATTATCAAGCGGACGGAAAAAGATCCGTACTCGTCCAAGAGTTAAGATTGCGGGGACAAACTGAGGCTGCTGACATTGCCCTTTCTTGATAACTAAGATCATTAAGGGTTGCCAACACGACAAAATAAAAGAACGACCCGGGATAGAAACATGTCAATCACCAAAATGATAGGCGGTACTGAAAGAAAGACATCGGCGCGATACCTGAGCACCATTTTTGCAAACAGTGTCGGGATCACTTGGCATCACTCTGCTGGGATAGAAATGACACCAAAGACCGAAGGAAAAAGGAACTAGAGAAATGCAAAGGTTGAGCTGTAGTGGATCCGGTCCGATGCTAGCTACACTCACCAGATAAACCGTTAGTACAAATACTAAGGCTATATGCATGCTATGCAACAAACAAATGCAGCAATCAAGTGCAACAAACCAACTGGGGTCTATACTGCTGCTTTCTAACGTTCACGCGGTCTAGGGCGTCCTACAGCCAGACCTGCTCTGATACCAAGCCCTGTGGCACCCCGGCTCAGAGAAAACTGGAACACCACGTATTCCAGCCTAGAGATCGAGATGAAGTTTTCTGGAATACGTCACTACTTAGCATAGAACAAACTAGCTCTTTATTACAATCTATTTGGGTACGATGGTTACATCGGCATGGCGACACTACGCCTGCCACTGTTGCTCTATGCAAGCAGCAGAACAACATGATGCAGCGGAAGAACTCTAACATCGGAACAACAACGACGGTGGTGAACTCCACTCCGCAGGGACTCTGGCTGGAACGCTTATCCTAGCTCCCACGAACGGAAACCACGACAAGCAAGCAATCAAATCCGGCATGAACTGCAAGCTGGCATGACACGCCAGGTCAGTACATTGAATGTACTTGCAAGCTCACAGTAACCAGAAGCATTTAAGACAGACAACATCATGGCAATTACAGGTTAAACAGGAATTATCAGGACATCATCAGAATAACATGGCATGACCAACATAAACATGATACAGCTAGCACAACATGAACATATTAATCCGACAATACTAGCATGCAACATGATGACACTATATGCACCACTTATCCTGCTCGGTTGACCTCATAACCATCACATGCATTACTTACCAACCTCGGACATCACACGATCATCTCAGGATCAAATCAAGCTTGGTATAAACAATATCGTAGTAATCATTAAATGACCACAAGGAGCTTGATTTTTACCCACGACTCTCGCACAACATCACGAATATACAACATCTCGGTATCCTCGATACTACTGTGATCCTTAGGGCAATCACAACCACGACCAATACTTGGTCCCAAACCGTGATCCGTACGGCGATCACAACCACGAGTTGTCATTAATCAAGTTATTCTTATTAATGTTGACTCATGGTGTACCCTACTTTCGAACTGGGCCCTTATTCGCGGGCGCGGCTATCGATAGATTTAATATACACTCTGCAAAGGTTAGTACACTGTACCCACACTACGGAACCCATGGCCTCGCACTCCCATTCGGGTGGACCAATGGCGTTCCGACAAAACCGATCTACTGCCATGACACTCTCCCGGCCACTCCGACTCACTCCCCTCTGGGCTAAGTCATGGGTGGCCCCATGCCTACCTCAAGACACCTCAAACCACCATCGTGCCAACGATCCACACTAGGACCCAAAACCTTAACTCAACAACAGGCACACAAGGCTTATGTCCACCTACCTGATTAGGGTAGCGCGCCCATAACCTTCCCTCGTTGGAGGCACCGGCGAGAGGCACGACAATAGACCCAGTTAGGACCGTCCCATACCGGTAAGCGTGGTTGCACTCATCAGCATCGTTTCGGCGGCACCATGACTCAGCCAACAGTTGTTCAAGTTCAATTTAATTTGGTTAACTTGAATGCAAATATGCTGAGTCGTGATAAAATGCATGAACATGATATCAACATAATCATGAGGGTATCACATAACTATCCATCATATCAACAATAAATCATATCCACTGAGCATGGCATACTGACTAGTATGAACATCACCAACATCAACATGTACTACTAGCCAGCATAAACATATGAAAGGGAATACTAGCAGGTACAACATGATCACAGAGTACAAAACAACATAGCACAAAAGTGAACATGCAAATCTAAACATCACCGGAACAATGATAAACATCTTTTCAACAAACAAACATTTAATAAAGATTCAAGTTGAAAACCATGGCTACTACATGACTATCATGCAAGTGGGTATTGTGGCTTGCCTGGGCTGGAAGACATCACCGAGAGAAAGTGAGAGAAACTCGCGGAATGAATCATCGAAAAACGTACTCTCTCAGAGGGGGCTGAATAAGGGCAAGGGCATAATGGTCATTTTGATAGTGTCAAGCCATAGTGAAATCATGACCAATAGAACGGGCTCGACGAAACGAAGAAGTAGGCTTTGGAATTGCCTCGTTTGGAGTTACGGTTAAACAAATACGGACGTTTAAAGCCCAAGGACTAATCTGCAAAAATACCTCTACAAACAAGTCCTTGGCGGTTTAAACAGAACGCGCCTTTTCTGAAATACGCCTTCGGTCAGGAAAAACGGCTCACGGCGGGGCGCCTCCACTTTAGATGATGTGGCGATCACCGGGCGCCTGGGTCGCTGCCAGGTGGGGCCTCGGGGCCCGCCTGGCCAGGTCAATGCCTCACCTGGCCGCTTCCTTATTCTCCCCGACGCCGAGGCAGAGGAGCACCGTTGCTCTCGTCGGAGCCGGCGACTCGCGGCACGGGAGGGCCGGGCGATGCGCGCGGGAGCTCCGCCACTCCATGTCGCGCCTGTAGGTAGCAGCAGGGTGGCTCGGGGCGACCCGCAGCGCCGGCGCCGCGACTCTGGAGATGCGTCGACGGTGGAGACAGAGGATGGCGGGGCTCGGTGGTTAGGTGGCTTTGGCGACGAGGCGTGGAGCTGGGAGGGTCCGCCGGAGTTCAGAGGGTCTAGTGGGGATGCTAGGAGGGAGAAAGGGGCTCCGATGGTCGCGAATTTAGCCGGTCACCGCCGGCGGCCATGGCGGCAATGGAAGTCAGGGAGGCGCTCTGGGCTCGGGGAGAGGCTCAGAGAGGGATGGTGGACTACGAGAGAGCTCGAGGCGAAGAGCTTGGGGTGATCGGGAGGCCTCGGGGCTGCTTAAATAGCCAAGGGGGAGAGGGAGGCCGAGCTGGCACTGCCGTGGACGCGTGTCCGATGCCGTGGATGCGTGTGCTCGCGTATGAGCTCGGGGAAGGCAACGAGGGGGGTGCGGACGAGCCGCAGAGGTCAGAGAGACGAGCAGTGCTTGAGGACACGAGGAGGAAGAAGCCATGGCGCGAACAGAGACGGTCGGCTACAGATTTCTCGTGGGCGCGCGGCGACGAGCACCGATGGAGGGGGATAGGGCTCCAGGTGGTCGGCGATGATGCGGTGCAGCCACTGGACATGCTCACGTGTGCAAAGACTACGAGAGGGTGCGGTGCCAAAGCACAAATAGTGCTCTTGACACGCCACAGTGCACAGAGCGCGCGCACATGCATGCCAGCTGCGCAGTGATCACACGACATGGCACATTAAACGCTCTACAACACCCAAAACGTTGTCTAGATGTAAGTCCTTCGAAGGGTGGTTTCAACTGCGGTGGTAGATTGGTGAAAACGGCTATAGTTAAAAGGTTAGTGAGCTCTGAAGTTTACTGCAGTAAACTTTATTAGCTCAATGTGATCAACAAGGAGCTTCTATGTGTCAAGTGTTATGTCTGGGGTGTTTACGCTAGGAAGGACTACAGTCCTGGGGAGTTTGAGGAGAAATGGACCGAGATAAACCATAGTTACTTCACAACCGCTTATTTCGTCCAGAAATGAAGATCAACAAGATGCACTCTCATGGAGTGTCAACTTGAGCTCAAATTGGGCAAAGCTTAGTCATTTGGTCATCTGAAGATGCTCACCAAGTATCATACCATTTGGCAAAGCCAAAATGGTACTTGTTTCACAAACATCTCTGCTGACCAGAAACTTGGAATAATTATGGTGGTCAACTGGATCAATGAAATGATGCCAAATTGGGCGGAGAGATGTTTCATGAGTATAAGAATGATCTGGTAATTTATCAGGATTTTTGAAGCAATATAAAATACACTTTCTTCACAACCTGAAAATATTGCCAGAATCAAAGATTTGCTCCTATGCTCACATAGATAATTGGATGGGGCTGCAAATAGGTGGAAGGGATTAATATGAGCACAATAAATAGTGTGCAAAAGTTCATCTCATTTGGGTACTCCTAGCTAGTACTTCCTTCACAAAACTTTCTGTTTGACAAAAACTTTGAAAAATCACCGACAAAGATTGGCTAGGCAAATAAAGTTGAACTTGTGCATGAGGCAATTATTTGGACATATAAACATGCCCAAAAAGTTTGGGAGCCGCTAGGAAAAATATAAATGACACTTCCTTCACAAAGTGCCATTCAGGGCAGAATAGAAAAAGGAATATTGGGGGATTATTTTTGAACATGGGAATGAAAGGTTTTGCCATATTTCATCAAGATATGAACCAAACAATTTATGAGAATTATTTGGGAATTTTAGGAATGAGGGAAATATAGGTTGCTTCACAACCTAGGGCAATTTGAGTTATTCCTTTAACAGAAAAGGAATATTCCCAATAAAAAGAATATTGGGATTTGGTCTAGGATGGAAATGACAGGGTCTAGGGAAAGATTTGGGAATGACAAGCCACTCTGGAAGCAAAGAAGAGGGCATCTTCTTAAGTTTCCAGACCACAAAGCCACGGAAAAAGAAAACTCAGGCAAAAACCTTGGAAAAAGAAAAGGAAAAGAAAGGGCCAAAAATCAGGCTGTCACAGGATACAGGGGAGGAAATAAATATCTCACCCAAACTAACAATACCTACATGCAAGCTGTATCCATCCGTCAACACATAACCAAGAAACCTTCGGAAATCGTGTACCTTAACCTTCGAAAAGCATCCGTTATACTAGCTATGGCAATACTCCCGAACTCCCGCCCCTGTACTGGGTGGTGTCGAGGTTATCTCACCACTAACTGCATAAAAGAGATTTTCGATGTCGGCGAAACTCAGGTATTCTATAACTGCAATGATAAAATTGTGACGACAGCACGTCAGAGCTCAACTCCCCGGGACACTGCCACAACCCCTAAATATCAGGAGGCACCAAGAACAATGTTCTGGTCACAAGAATATCAAACGATTCCAAGATACCCGCGTGATCCTAAAAAAATTGTGAAATTTGAGGAGAGGAAAGTCAAAACATCTACGTCAGGTGACCTCACCAGAGCGACGAAGGGCTGAGGAGTAAAAAGAATCCTACTCTCCGATATATATAATCCTAAGACTCAAAACATTTTTGTTCTAGACTCAACAACGTCAGCGATTCGATCAAGCCAAGGGCTCCTAGGTCGGGGATGGCTCTGATTACCAACTTGTAACACCCACGATGTGGCTATATCTCCCACTTGTCGAAGCATGACCTAGAGGCATAACCGCATTGTGGTTTTGTCGCTAGAAGGGTCATCTTCACACAATCCCATGTAATGAACAAGAAAGGGCTCCACTACTGATCATCAAGAAACGAAACATAGTAACGACCAAGGTACTCATTGAACTCCCAACTGAGCTCGGTTGCATCACCTACACTGGTATCATCGACACCTGCAACTGTTTTGGTAGTATCTTGTGAGTCACGAGGACTCAATAGTCTCAAACCCCGCGAGATCAAGACTATTTAAGCTTAAGGGTAGGACAAGGTAATGAGGTGGAGTTGCAGCAAGCACTAAGCAAATATGGTGGCTAACATACACAAATAAGAGCGAGAAGAGAAGCAACGGAACGGTCGAGAAGCTAGAAGTGATCAAGAAGTGATCCTGAAACTACTTACTCACAATCATAACACAAAGACCGTGTTCACTTCCCGGACTCCGCCGAAAAGAGAACATTTTATCTAAGTGAAGTGTCAAGTTCTCTAAAACCGGATATTAACAAATTCCCATCTGCCACATAAATGCAGGCACAACTTTCGAAAGTTTATACCCTACAGGGGTGTCCCAACTTAGCCCATCACAAGCTCTCATGATCAACGAAGGATATTCCTTCTCCCGAAAGACCCGATCAGCCTCGCAATCCCGGTTACAAGACATTTTGACAATGGTAAAACAAGACCAGCAAGACCGCCCGACTGTGCCGACAAATCCTGATAGGAGCTACACATATCTCGTTCTTAGGGCACACCAGATGAACACTACGTACAGCTAAAACTAACCCTCAAGTTTCCTCGAGGTGGCGCTGCAAGTGGCTCTAGTTCGGACCAAAACACCGATATGACGGAAACGAAGGCGACAAGAGTGGAACAAAACACCAGGAATAAGGCCGAGCCTTCCACCCTTTACCAAGTATATAGATGCATTAATTAAATAAGAGATGTTATGATATCCCAAAATCATCATGCTCCAACATGGAGCAATCTTCAACTTCACCTGCAACTAGCAACGCTATAAGAGAGGGCTGAGCAAAAGTGGTAACTTAGCCAAGCAACGGTTTGCTAGGAAGGTGGGTTAGAGGCTTGACATGGCAATATGGGAGGCATGGTAAACAAGTGATAGGTAGCGCCGCATAGCGATAGAATGAATCAACTAGCAAGCAAGATAGAAGTGATATCGAGGGTAATGGTCATCTTGCCTGAGATCCCGCAAGGAAGAAGAACAAGTCCATGAAGTAGACGAACCAACGTAGTCAAACGAATCCTCACAATCTTAATGTAACCGGAACTATCAAGAAGAAGCACAACCAGAAAGAAGCAAACAACATGGTAAACAACCATCACATAAGCATGGCATGTGCGCAACCAAGTATGATGCATGTCCGGTTTAAAGAGGCATGGCATGGAAAAGTGCAACAAACAACACTACAAATTAAGTGGAGCTCAATACGCAACGAGTTGCATATTGATGAAACACCACATTAGAGTTATCTAGTTCGCTCTCAACAAATATTAAATGTTAATTAACATGGCAAGAGATGAAGCATAATAAAACTACCTAGCTAGGCAATTTAAATGAGGCTGGAAATAACAAACAACAATTCCGGAAAATCCTCATGAGCAATATTCCAATTTGGTACTGTTCTGCCCTAAAACATATTTTAAAGTTGTTAATCAATAAAACAAAGAGCACCAAGTTAATCTATGCATTTCCCACCCCATTTACATATAAAGTTTGTTTAATTTGGAGCTACGGTTATTTAGTTATGAAATAAATCATTTTAACATGGTATTTAGCAAATTTAATGCAAACAGCAAGTTAAACATTTTAAACATGTACGAAAGCAGCATATTATGAAACTAGATGGAATTCTAAGCATTTTAGATATATAAACTATTTACATATGGTGCAGGGTTGGGGAGTTATTATATGCATGAACAATAGGGGGTCTTCTGTAAAGCTGTAAAACCTGGATAAATAGACAAATTCGTAGAACCTAAAAAAACTATACGGACCGAAACTGCTGGCCCAACAGGAGGAAAAAATAGAGGGGCATCGGTGGGGTGGCCTCACCATGGGCCAAGCCCAGGCATTGGAGAGGTAGGCCGGGTCAGACTGGGCCGCGTGGGGACGTGGCTGGTGACGCGAGACGAGTGAAAGGAGAGAAGCGGTCAACGTGCCTGTGCGACTACAGCCTCCTCCTCTCGAACAGAGGCAGGAGCGGGACTTGGCGGTGTCAGGCGATGGGGATCCGGTCGAGGACGGCGTCAGCAGGGGCCGGCCGGAACAGGACTGGGCCAAATCTGGAGCGAACGGTGGCGGCTTGAGGCGCTGGTGCGGGCAGAGCTCAGCGAGGCCATGGCGCGGGGGTGCTCCTGTCGACATAGAAAGAGAGATCAGAGAGAGATGAGAGGGAGGAAACGCAGGGAGGAAACGGAAGAAAGAGGTGGCACGACGGGGTGGTGCGAGGCTCATCTGCTGGTCCGGCGAGGTGGAAGGCTGGACGAGGAGGAGGGCACAGCCTCATACGCTCGCGGGCACAGGGGCGCATGAAGCAGTTCCTTCTGGAGCTCAACGTCGAGGTTGCCAGGGCAGACGGTGCTCCAGAGGCTGGCGCGGGGCGGTGCTGCTTCCGATCCATATTGGATCGAGGCGCGGAAGGAGGGAACGAGGCGCCCGGGCCTTGCAGGGCAGCTGGATCCAGGGCCTCGGTGGGATGAACTGGGACAATGAGGGCCATTCGATTTGGATTGGACGGTCCAGATCGACGATGGGGGCTACACAGGTTGGTTGGCTGGAAGTGGCTGCGCGAGAGGATTGGGCAGATGGGATTTGGAGGGATCCCGAGGTGGGAGGCGGCGGCGGCGCGACCGGACAGGCTCCCTAGGTTTTAGGGTTGGTCTCGAAAGGGTCAACGAACGCAACGGAGGGAAGCGAGGAGCGACAACTACGAGCGGATACAAGCTTTATGAAAACATGCAGATGCAATGCACATGATGCTATGAGATGAGATGCATGACATGAACAAAATGCAAAACAAAAGACAAAAACCCAACCACGGAGGAAATAACATAACACGTAGCCAGAAATGGCAAGAGATGGAGTTACAATTATGGAAAGTTACATCCGGGGCGTTACAAGAACCTATAAGATGAAGATGGCGCCCTCCCTCCTGAGGTCGCCCCCCAAGACGAAGAAGCTGAAGTTGAGCCAGGGGTCTCATGAGGGAGCATCACTCAAGGACGCGGCACTAAGTCTCGCGTCTCCGGACGCGGCGCCTTCACCCACCGCATAGGGAGGCGCGCCCAGCACTCCTCTTAGGCTGGGCTCTGGGGCTCTCCTTTGGAGGGCCTCAGATCTAGCCAATGTCATGAGAGTGGCAGTCGGGCACCATGTGGAGGCGCTCTTCAGATCACGCTTCCAAGGAGAAGGCAGCAGGCGTGAGGCATCAGGCGTACATGAGTTCATCAACAAGGCAATTGCGGAGATTCAGGAAGGAAGGGTTCTGCAAGGTGATCGTCGCCTGCCGTGAGGCAGAGCTCACTGCCCTAGCGAGGGTAAAGAGTTTCACGTCTGTATCGACATCCCTAGGCTCAACAGGGCCGCGCCTCGATAGCTCATGTGGTCGTCTCGTGTCGGCCGATGCGAGGGTCCGCCTCATAGCTCCGTCTGCATGCCTTTTGGCCTAGCGGGCATGGCTGGGGTGTTCCAGCGCTGCATGAGGGACGCTCGGGCGGCCTGCAAAGCCAGACACCAGGCACTCCTGGTGGGGATGGAGGAGCACCTTCAGGAGCCTTCCGGTCCCTCCTAGCCTCCCCACGCTCAGTACCGGAGCGGCTCATGAGGGACGGCTTCTGTAGCGCGTGTTTTTTGGCTACTTCAACAACTCTTTAGCAACGATGCCAGGTGACATCTCCCTAGTTCGTTCAATTTGGGGGCGCCCCTCGGGCTGCACTATCCCCAGGCCGTGTGGGTCTGTCCCTACAGCATGTATCCCCTTTTGCATTTTATCAGAGCAAGTTACAATCCTTTGCAAACTACTTTTGAATTATTGACTGCCTGACCGGCGCTCTCCTACATCTTGAGCTTGTGTTGGTTTTCCTTGAAGAGGAAATGGTGATGCAGCAAATTAGCGTAAGTATTGCCCTCAGTTTTTGAGAACCAAGGTATCAATATAGTAGGAGGCTCCTCAGAAATCCCACGCACCTACACAAACAAACACGACCCTCGCAACCAACGCAATAAAGGGGTTATGAATCCCTTCACGGCCACTTGTGAAAGCGAGATATGATAGAGATAATACGATAAGATAAATATTATTGGTATTTTTATGATATAGATTGGAAAGTAAAAGATGAAAATAAAAGTAGGTTGAAAACTTATATGATAAAAGATAGACCCGGGGGCCATAGGTTTCACTAGTGGCGTCTCTCAAGATAGCATAAGTATTACGACGGGTGAACAAATTACTGTCGAGCAATTGATAGAGAAGCGCATAGTTATGAGATTATCTAGGAATGATCATGTATATAGGCATCATGCCCGTGACAAGTAGACCGACTCCTGCCTGCATCTACTACTATTACTCCACACATCGACCGACTCCTGCCTGCATCTAGAGTATTAAGTTCATGAAGAACAGAGTAACACATTAAGAAAGATGACATGATGTACAGGGATAAACTCATGCAATATGATATAAACCCCATCTTTTTATCCTCGATGGCAACAATACAATACGTGCCCTGCTGCCCTTGCTGTCACTGGGAAAGGACACCGCAAGATTGAACCAAAAGCTAAGCACTTATCCCATTGCAAGAAAGATCAATCTAGTAGGCGAAAACAAACTGATAATTCTAAGAGACTTGCAAAGATAACTTAATCACACATAAAAGAATTCAGAGGAGATTCAAATATTTCTCATAGATAAACTTGATCATAAACGCGCAATTCATCAGATCTCGACAAACACACCGCAAAAAGAGTTACATCGAATAGATCTCCAAGAAGATCGAGGAGAACTTTGTATTGAGATTCAAAGAGAGAGAAGAAGCCATCTAGCTAATAACTATGGACCCGAAGATCTGCGGTAAACTACTCACAACTCATAGGAGAGGCCTTGGAGATGATGTACAGGCCCTCCATGGTCGATTCCCCCTCTGGCGGAGCTCTAGCGAAGGCTCCAAGATGGGATCTCGCGGATACAGAAGGTTGTGGCAGTGGAAATAGTTTTCCGTGGTGCTCCTGGATGTTTTTGGGGTACGTAGGTATATATAGGAGGAAGAAGTAGGTCGGTGGACGCTCGAGGTGCCCACGAGGGTGGGGGGCGCGCCCACCCGTAGGGGGCACGCCGGGCACCCTCATGGCCGCCTTGGTTGTTGCTTGACTTCCACTCCAAGTCCCGTGGATTGCGTTTGTTCCAAAAAGATCGCCCCCAAAGGTTTCATCCTGTTTGGACTCCGTTTGATATTCCTTTTCTTCGAAACACTAAAATAGGCAAAAAAAAGCAATTTGGGTTGGGCCTCCGGTTAGTAGGTTAGTCCCAAAAATTATATAAAAGTATAAAGTAAAGCCTATAAACATCCAAAACAGGTAATATAATAGCATGGAACAATCAAAAATTATAGATACGTTGGAGACGTATCAAGCATCCCCAAGCTTAATTCCTGCTCGTCCTCAAGTTGGTAAATGATAAAAACAGAAATTTTGATGTGGAATGCTACCTAGCATAATTCTCAATCTAATTTTCTTTATTGTGGCATGAATGTTCAGATCCAAATGATTCAAAATAAAAGTACATATTGACATAAGAAATAGTAATACTTCAAGCATACTAACAAAGCAATCATGTCTTCTCAAAATAACACGGCTAAAGAAAGTTCATCCCTACACCATCCCTACACAATCATATAGTTTGGTCATGCTCCATTTTCGTCACACAAGAATGCTCTCATCTTGCACACCCCCGATGACAAGCCAAGCAATTGTTTTATACTTTACTAACTCAAACTTTTTTAAACTTTCACGCAATACATGAGCGTGAGCCATGGATATAGGACTATGGGTGGAATAGAATATGATGAAGGAGGTTGTGTGGAGAAGACAAAAAAGGAAGAAAGTCTCATGTCAACGAGGGTAATCAATGGGCTATGGAGATGCCCATCAATTCATGCCAACATGAGGAGTATGGATTGCCATGCAACGGATGCAGTAGAGCTATAAATGTATGAAAGCTCAACTAAAGAAACTAATTGGGTGTGCATCCAACTTGCTTGCTCACGAAGACCTAGGGCATTTTGAGGAAGCCCATCATTGGATATACAAGCCAAGTTCTATAATGAAAAATTCCCACTAGTATATGAAAGTGACAACATATGAGACTCTCTATATGAAGAACATGGTGCTACTTAGAAGCACAAGTGTGGAAAAAAAGATAGTAGCATTGTCCCCTTTTTTGGGGGCCTTTTTCCATTTGGCCTTTCTCTTTTTTCTTTGGCCTTTTTTTTATTTGGCCTTTCCCTTTTTTTATTTAGGGACAATTCTCTAATAATGATGATCATCACACTTCTATTTATGTACAACTCATGAGTTAGAACTCAAAACTAGAACAAGATATGACTCTATATGAATGCCTCCGGCGGTGTACCGGGATGGGCAATGAATCAAGAGTGACATGTATGAAAAAATTATGAAGGTGGCTTTGCCACAATACGATGTCAACTACATGATCATGCAAGGCAATATGACTATGATGGTGTGTGTCATGATGAACGGAACGGTGGAAAGTTGCATGGCAATATATCTCAGAATGGCTAAGGAAATGCCATAATAGGTAGGTATGGTGTCTGTTTTGAGGAAGATATAAGGAGGTTTATGTGTGATAGAGCGTATCATATCACGGGGTTTGGATGCACCGACGAAGTTTGCACCAACTCTCAAGGTGAGAAAGGGCAATGCACGGTACCAAAGAGGCTAGCAATGATCGAAGGGTAAGAGTGCGTATAATCCATGGACTCAACATTCGTCATAAAGAACTCATATACTTATTGCAAAAATCTACAAGCCATCAAAAACCATAGCAAATACCATGATGTTCTAAAAGACTCTCAAAATAATATAAGTTAAGCATGAGAGATCAACAATTTCTACAATATAAAGCCATCGTCGTGCTCTAAAAGATATAAGTGAAGCACTAGAGCAAAACTATCTAGCTCAAAAGATATAAGTGAAGCACATAGAGTATTCTAATAAATTCCAAATCAAGTGGGTTTCTCCCAAAAGGTGTGAGCAAGGATGATTATGGTAAACTAAAAAGCAAAGACTAATATCATACAAGACACTCCAAGCAAAACACATATCATGTGGCGAATAAAAATATAGCTCCAAGTAAAGTTACCAATAGACGAAGACAAAAGAGGGGATGCCTTCCGGGGCATCCCCAAGCTTAGGCTTTTGGTTATCCTTGAATATCTTGGGGTGCCATGGGAATCCCCAATCTTAGGCTCTTGCCACTCCTTTTTCCATATTCCATCAAATCTTTACCCAAAACTTGAAAACTTCACAACACAAAACTCAACAGGAAATCGCATAAGCTCCGTTAGTGCAAGAAAGAAAAACCACCACATAAGGTGCAGTAATGAACTCATTCTTTATTTTATTTTTGTTAAACCTACTGTATTACAAATTCTCTATGGTTCATACCCCTTGATACTAGCCATAGATGCATCAAAATAAGCAAACAACACACGAAAAATAGAATCTGTAAAAAACAGAATAGTCTGTAGCAATTTATAACTCTCGAATACTTCTGGAACTCTAAAGATCCTATCGAAATAGGAAGTCCTGGGAAATTTGTCTATTGATCTACAGCAAAAATAATCAACGCAGAAGCACGTTTCTGTGAATTACTAAAATTATTTTCATGCGTGCAAAAGTTTCTGTTTTTCAGCAGAATCAAATAAACTATCACCGTAGGTTATCCTATAGGTTCTACTTGGCACAAACACTAAATAAAACATGAAAACACATCTAAACATAATCTAGATGAAATATTTATTACTAAACAGAAGCAAAAAGCAAGAAACAAAAGTAAAATTGGGTTGCCTCCCAACTAGCGCTATCGTTTAACGCCCCTAGCTAGGCATAAAAGCGAGGATAGATCTAAGTAGTGCCATATTTGGCATTCAATTCATAAGTAGCTCACATGATAGATTAATAAGGTAATTTAACTTTCTTTCTAGGGAAGTGTTCCATGCCTTTACTTAATGGAAATTGGAATTTAATATTCACTTCCTTCATATCAATAATTGCACCAATCGTTATAAGGAAAGGTCTACGAAGAATAATAGGACATGAAATATTGCAATCTATATGAAGAACGATAAAATCTACAGGCACATAATTCCTATTTGCAACAATAAGAACATCATTGATCCTTCCCATAGGTTTCTTAATCGTGGAATCCGCAAGGTGCAAATTTAAAGAGCAATCATCAAGATCATGGAAACCTAGAATATCACATAAAGTTTTCGGAATCGTGGAAACACTAGCACCCAAATCACACAAAGCATAGCACTCATGATCTTTAATTTCAATATTTATAGTAGGTTCCCACTCATCATAAACTAGGTATTGAAACTTCCAAATTAAGTTTTTCCTCATAATATTGCATCAAGGCATCAACAATATGTTTGGTAAAAGCTTTATTTTGACTATAAGCATGAGGAGAATTCAACACGGATTGCAACAAGGAAATACAATCTATTAAAGAACAATTATCATAATCAAATTCCTTGAAATCCAAGATAGTGGGTTCAATTCTATTTAAAGTCTTGACCTCTCCAATCCCACATTTACCAAATTTAGCATCAAGATATAAAAACTCTGAATCATTGGGACGCCTTTTAACTAAAGTTGACTCATCTCTAGTCCCATCATTTTTGAGATTCACATTGCAAAACAAGGATTTAATAGGGGATACATCAATAACTTTTAGATCTTCATCATTATTTTCATGGAAACTAGAAGAACACGCTTTTGCAAAGCAATCTTTCTTAGCACGCAACCTAGCGGTTCTTTCCTTGCACTCATCAATGGAAATTCTCATAGCTTTGAGAGACTCGTTGATATCATGCTTAGGAGGAGTAGATCTAAGTTTCAAAGAATCAACATCAAGCGAAAGCCTATCAATGTTCCTAGCCAAATAATCAACTTTAAGCAATTTTTCTTCAAGCAAGGCATTAAAATTCTTTTGAGAGATCATAAATTCTTTAACGCTATTCTCAAAATCAGAGGGCATCTTATTAAATTTTCCATAAGAGTTGTCGTACGAATTACCATAATTATTAGAGGAATTACTACGGAATGGTCTAGGATTAAAGTTTCCTCTATAAGCATTGTTACCAAAATTATTCCTACCAACAAAATTCACATCCATAGATTAATTATTATTCTCAATCAAAGTAGACAAAGGCATATCATTAGGATCAATAGGAGCACTCTTAGAAGCAAACAATTTCATAAGTTCATCCATCTTTCCACTCAAAACATTAATTTCTTCTATGGCATGCACTTTTTTACTAGTAGATCTTTCGGTGTGCCATTGAGAATAATTAGCCATAATTTTATCAAAGAGTTTAGTAGCTTATCCTAAGGTGATTTCCATAAAAGTACCTCCCGCGGCCGAATCTAAAAGATTTCTAGAAGCAAAATTCAATCTGGCATTGTATCATCATCCATAAGTTCAAACCATGAGTAGGGCAATTGCGAATCATTAATTTCATTCTTTCCCAAGATTGGGCAACATGCTCATGATGAAGTTGTTTAAAATTCATAATATCGTTCCTAACAGAGATGATCTTAGCGGGAGGAAAATACTTAGAGATAAAAGCATCTTTGCACTTATTCCATGAATCAATACTATTCTTAGGCAGAGACGAAAACCAAATTTTAGCACGATCTCTAAGTGAAAACGGAAATAACTTCAAATTAGCAATATCATTATCCGTATCTTTCTTCCTTTGCGTATCACACAAATCAACAAAGTTGTTTAGATGGGTAGCGGCATCTTCACTAGGAAGGCCGGAGAATTGATCTTTCATAACAAGATTTAGCAAAGCAGCATTGATTTCACAAGACTCAACATCATTAAGAGGAGCAATCGGAGTGCTAAGGAAATCATTATTATTGGTATTGGAAAAGTCACACAATTTGGTATTATATTGCGCCATCGCGATAAGTAAACCAACATACAAGCAAACAAAAAGGCAAGCGAAAGAGAGAGAAGATTGGGGAAGAGAGGGCGAATAAAACGGCAAGGGTGAAGTGGGGGAGAGGAAAACGAGAGGCAAATGGCAAATAATGTAATGCGAGGGAGATGAGTTTGTGATGGATACTTGGTGTGTCTTGACTTGAGTGAAGACCTTCCCGGCAACGGCGCCAGAAATCCTCCTTGCTACGTCTTGAGCTTGCGTTGGATTTCCTTGAAGAGGAAAGGGTGATGCAGCAAAGTAGAGTAAGTATTTCCCTCAGTTTTTGAGAACCAATGTATCAATCCAGTAGGAGGCTCCTCAGAAGTCCCACGCACCTACACAAACAAACAAGAACCTCGAAACCAATGCAATAAAGGGGTTGTCAATCCCTTCACGGCCACTTGTGAAAGTGAGATCTGATGGAGATAATATGATAAGATAAATATTTTTGGTATTTTTATGATATAGATTGGATAGTAAAAGATGCAAATAAAAGTAGATTGAAAACTCATATGATAAAAGATAGACCCGGGGGCTATAGGTTTCATTAGTGGCTTCTCTCAAGATAGCATAAGTATTACGGTGGGTGAACAAATTACTGTCGAGCAATTGATAGAAAAACGCATAGTCATGAGATTATCTAGGCATGATCATGTATATAGGCATCACGTCCGTGACAAGTAGACCGTATCCTGCCTGCATCCACTACTATTACTCCACACATCGACCGACTCCTACCTGCATCTAGAGTATTAAGTTCATGAAGAACAGAGTAACGCATTAAGAAAGATGACATGATGTAGAGGGATAAACACATGAAATATGATATAAACCCCATCTTTTTAACCTCGATGGCAACAATACAATACGTGCCCTGCTGCCCCTGCTGTCACTGGGAAAGGACACCGCAAGATTGTACCCCAAGCTAAGCACTTCTCCCATTGCAAGAAAGATCAATCTAGTAGGCCAAACCAAACTGATAATTCGAACAGACTTGCCAAGATAACTTAATCACGCATAAAAGAATTCAGAGAAGATTCAAATATTTCTCATAGATAAACTTGATCATAAACCCACAATTCATCGGATCTCGACAAACACACCGCAAAAAGAGTTACATCGAATAGATCTCCAAGAAGATCGAGGAGAACTTTCTATTGATATTCAAAGAGAGAGAAGAATCTGTCGGAGTTCGGGTTCCGGCAGACCCTCAAGGTTCAAACTCTGGGGTGCACGCGGAGATCACACCTCCTGCCTACCCACGTCTCGTCGCCTAGCAAGGATCTAAACTACACGAAGAACAACACAAGGGACACGAGATTTATACTGGTTCAGGCCACCATTGTGGTGTAATACCCTACTCCAGTTTTGTGGCGTGGTGGATTGCCTCAGGGGGCCAATGATGAATAATACAAGCAAGAACAGCCTCGTGAGGGGCTGTTCTTGGCTGGTGCGATGAACTTCTTGGGTGAGTTCAGTCGCATCTCTCTCTAGTATACCCAAAATCTCCTCTCTCTCTCTCTCTCTCTCTTTGGTGGGTAGCTCTATTTATAGAGGGAGGCCCTGGGCCTCTTCCCAAATATTGAGCGGGAAGGGCGCCAACAATTGGCCATTTTGAAGGGGAACATCTAGTACACTTATCCTGACTAAAGTCGGTCCTCGCCTGCCAAAGACCCTGACAGTGACGCCGGCTTGGGCTGCACGATGACCTCCATCCTTCCGTCCTGCTGGTCTTGGTCTTGTTGCACCGAAATGGTTGCCTTTGCTTGATACTCCTGCCTGCGCTTGCCCCCTTTGCACCAAAGAGGAAACAAGGACTATACGCAGGCCGGCGCCTGCCTGGCCTCGGTCGTCATAGCTTGCGTCATGGGCACCTCGTGACGTACCCCGCCTTGATCTCTCCGCCTCCTCGCGAGCCAGCCTGACAAGGTTGTGCCCGAGGAAGCCTCCTGTCGTCCTCCCCGCGAGGCTTGGCCCCTCGCGAGGGTCTTGAGTATGTGTTGATGAAGATAGGCCGTACTGGGCCACTCCCTGAGCCACGCCGCAGGCCACAGGCAGGCAAGTCTGGGTACCCCCGTTCCCAGAACACCGGCAGTAGCCCCGGGCCCAAGGCGCGCCTGGACTTGGCTTAGCAGAGAAGCAAAGGGGCAAGTGCGAAGCGCCGCGGGCCCCATCAGCCTGCGGCCTTGGGCGCCGCGTGGCGGTTGATTGGACGTGGGCGTCCCTGCTTCCCCACGACACCTCGGCAACTGCACAAATTGACGAGTCCCTGCATGCAAAAAGGGTCATGATTACCTGTGATCGTGGAGGCCTGCGATTGGCCTCCCCCAGCTATATGTACAGAACGGCGCGGGCCTTCCTAGTCCATCTCTTCCTGCTACTCTCCGTCTTCTTCTTTGTCCTCGCCGCACCCTACGCCAATGGCACCAATCCGTCAGTTTTCTGCCGAAGAGAAAGGGAAGGCCCCCCGAGAGGGTCTTGTCCCGCTTCCTCCAAAGAAACGACTCGTCTCTTGTCGCGGAGAAGGGGGTTCTTGGCAGGAGGTGTCGAGGCCATGGTTTGAGCGGCCGCCGCCTGGATTCCCATTGCCCCTGTACGCCCGGATCGAGTGTCCTGAGGGCACAGGCGCCGAGCGGCACCGCCAGAGGCGCCGTCGCCGCCGGCGAATCACGGCGATGCATGTTGTTCCTCCTGGGGTTCACGCTGAGGGCTCCTCTTGCGAGCTCGTGCTTCACGCCGCCATGCCTCCTCGGTCTTGGATTCGCCTCCCTCCTTCCTTCGCCTTCGAGATCCCGCCGAGGGGGCCTATCGAGCTTTGGCTGCAGCATGCTCACTACAGTACCCCTGCGACCGGATCGGAGGTCGAGGTCGTTGCTCCGGGCAAGGTCTACATGACCCTTGGCTGGGGCGAGACCGCCCGGGTCTGCAGGACGGGTGGCGCCCTCATAATCCACCTCAAGTACGATGGCGCCTCCCTGATGTTCTTCAAGGTCTTCGACGTGGAAGGATGCCGGCTGGAGTGCTGCCCTGAGAAAGGCGTCCGGGGCCCTGCCGTGGTGAGGACTAGGCTCGCCAATCGCTCCCCCAGCAGCTCCTCAGGCAGCGGAGGTGTCGGAGGATCCAGCGACTCCGCCGAGTTCTTCGCGACTCCGGAGGCGAGCGACGACAGCTACGAGCCCCCGAGCTCGCATCGCGCTCGGAGCAGGGCGGGCTCGTCAGGCCGCCGTCGCCCTGATCTATATGGGGTTGGCACCGGTGCCTGACGACCCACTGTTGATGATGGCGTCTCTTGCGGAGGCGCGTGTAGCTAGCGCTCTTTAGGATTTCCTACTTTTGTTCCCTGCGAGGAATCGAAGAACACACCCCGTGGGGGTTTGTAAGGTGCCTGTAGTTCCATTTGTTAATATGATCCTTATCGTGAAGCGGTGTGAGATGCTCGTCCCGTCTTAGCTTAGTTCCTCCTTTCGAACCTCGCGAGGACTTGACGCTCTGCGCTGACAGGTCCCGGTCCCAAGGCAAGCTTTAGTCGTTGCTGGTATGCTAAGTCGCGATGCCGTGGTCAAGTCCAGGAGGTGAGCGGCCCGGGGTCCAGTAAGAGCCCCTAAGTCGTGATGCTCAAGAGGTCCCCTTTAGCGCTCAAGCAGCCATCATTCGATGAGAAAGGAACGCGACGTTACCAAAACGGGATTGCGATAGGTGCGAGGTCGGTGCTGCGATAGCTAGTATTTCCGAAGGATGACTTATCTCGGGAGTCAGAAGCCACTCCTAGGCGTGGCGCCAGGCCCGCGCATCGGCAGCTGAGGAGTTTCCCGGCGAGGTCACCACGTGCCTCTTCCCTCTCGCCTTTGCTCCCCTTCGTGCTCTACGTCCTCAGGTCCCGACCCTCGAGCGAGCTCAGCCATCACTGGTATGCCAGGTGGCGATGCCGTGGACAAGGCCAGGACGTGAGGGCTGGAGAGCTGGTAAGAGTCCATGAGTCGCGATGCTCAGGTACCCCCCCCTTTAACGTGCAAGCGGTTCGCGCGGACGAGAGCGAAGGAGACGCCGTGAAGGCCCCGCCCGACGCTGCTCCTTAAAGAGATCCTGCGAGTTCATCACAAGAAAAGCGAGAGTTTGCCGTTACAATTGCTAGCCAGCCACTGGTTGCTGTGGGAGGGTGACGAGGCACTGAAGGCTTGGTGAGGTGGCGCCTTGCAGGGTTGCCGCGGCCAGAGCTCAGCCATTCAGATTTGTCGACGTTGCATGGATGGACCCATGCGCAAGCATCGTGCCGTTAGGGAGCAGCTCCATCAGTTGGTGTCAATCGAGCGGGCGATTAAGTCAAGCACGTTAATCATGAAGGCGCAAGTCCATTTAGATAGGCGTAGAAAAAGGCGAACACCGCTGGGTCAGACCCGAGTGACTTGGGGATGATGCAGCCTGAGGGGAGCCCCCAATAAAGTAAGCTAAAAACATGAACCAAAGGGATACATGCCGCACGGACGGACCCACACGGCCTGGGAATGATGCAGCCCTGGGGGGCACTCCCAGATGAAAATGAAACCCGAAGGATGTCACCTGATGATGTTGAAGATGAACGGATGCTAAAGTAGCGGACGGCGTGCGCTATGGAAGCCGATCTTCACGAGCCCCCAGGCCCAACAGCCTCGGGAGGCTCCGAAGGAGCTGGCGGCTCCTCGCGGACCATCTCCATCTCCGCCAGGACTGTGGAATGCCTGGCCGCTTGAGCCTCCAGGATGCTCCTCATGAGGCGCTGATGCACAGCAGCCGCATTCGGCAGGCCGTAAGGCATGCGAACATAGTTGTGGGGTGGACCTTCGCAGCTTCCCATGCGTGAGGGCCAGAGGCGCTCCTGAGAGGCAGCTCGGTTGAGTCCTGGTATGTCGATGCAGACGCGCAACCCACCATCCTCGCCTGGATGGAGAGCTACGGTGGGTAAGCGGCGGCTGCCACTCATGACTCTTGACTCCTGCAGCTCCTGAATGATCTCACTGACGAACTCCTGAGGGTTTATCCCTCCTTGCCTTGCTCCTTCCTGAGGGAAACGTGCTTTGAAACACGCCTCCAAGTGGTGCCCGAGCGCCTCCCTCGTGATCTTAGCAAAGTTGACGGCCCTCCAGGAGAGAGCCCCCAAGCCTTGCTCGAGGAGGGCGCCGGGCGCGCCTTCCTATGCGACAGAAGGAGGCGCCCCCTGAATAGGTGCGGACCCTGAGGGGCCTGCCTCCCGAGGGTTCGAACCAGGCGATGTCTTCTTCTTCTTAGGGACAGCCTCGGGAATCCTTCCGCTCCTGTGATCTGGGTCTTCAAGTGACGCGGCTTGAAAAGCACGTTCCAGAGAACACACATCGTCTCTCTCTTCACAAGGCACCGTGATGACTCCACCGCTTCCTGGCATCTTGAGGACATTGTAGCCGTGATGAGTCACGGCCATGAACTTGGCCAGGGCTGGGTACCCAAGGATGGCATTGTACGGAAGGCGAATGTGCGCGACGTCAAAGTCAATGAGCTCGGTGCGGTAGTTGTTGCGCTTCCCGAAGGTAATAGGAAGGAGGACCTGCCCTATCGGAACCATGGAACCATCAGTGACTCCTGAGAAAGGCTTGGTTGGCTGAAGCTGATTGTATGGCACTTGGAGATTGTTGAGCGTCTCTACAGATAGGACATTGAGCCCGGCTCCGCCATCGATGAGGGTCCTCGTGACTTGCACATTGCTGATGATTGGGGAACAAAGCATCAGGAGGACTCCGGCTGTGGCCGCACACTTGAGCTCATCCGCTGAGCTGAACGTGATGGCGCACACTAACCACCTGAGAGGGCATGTGGCCTCAAGCTTGGGGAGGACTGCATTCACTTCGCGAGCAAACTGCTTGAAGATGCGCTGAGAGGCCGGGGCCTGAGCGCCGCCCAAGATGCAAGCTTTTGCGCACGGCTCCTGGAAGCCTCCAGCCCCCTCGTCCTGATGATGTTCTTCATTCCTCCTCGGCTGTGGTGGCAGAGGAGGGAGGCCCGTGTTGCCTTGTGGGCGACCCTCGCGAGGCTGATCCCTCCAACCTCCCTCGCGAGGCGGGTCCCTCCAACCTCCCTCACGAGGCTGGTCCTGCCAGCGGTCCTTGCGAGGTCGGTCACGCCACCCTTGGCGAGGGCCACGGTCTTCCCATCGTCCTCCACCTCTTCCTCCTCCTCGGCTATAGCCTCGGTCGTTGTGCTCGGGGCGTCGGCTGGCACGCATGTCCCGCACGGCCCTGAGCTCTTGGCATTCGCTGGTGTTGTGGGTGTGGAGGTCGTGGTACACGCAGTACCGGCTGCCCTTGGATGACTCAGGCTGATCCCTGCCTCGCTTGGTGTCCGGCTCTGCTGCAAGCACGGTAGCCCCCTTGCGCTTCACGTCCTTGGCCTTGGGCTTCTTCTCTTCTGGGTCGGCAGCTGGCAGCTCAAGGAGGGAAAGGCGCCCTTCCTCAGCCCTAGCGCACTTGGTCGCCAAGTTGAATAGCTCCATGGAGGTGCACATGTCATCATGGATCGCAAGCTCCTCCTTCATCTTGACGTCACGCACGCCGTCGAAGAAGACTAAGATGATGGCCTCCTCAGACACCCTGGGGATCTTAAGGCGAGCGGTGTTGAACCGCTGGATGAACTTCTGCAGGGTCTCCCCCGGCTGCAGCTTGATGCGGAGCAAGTCTCTCATGGCCGGGGGTGGTCGTGGGTGCCTTGGAAGTTAGCGATGAATCGGGTGCGCATCTCGCCCCAGGAGGAGATCGTGGCAAGAGCCAGGTTCAGGAGCCAGGTGCGGGCACCGTCCTTGAGTGCCATGGGGAACCAGTTCACCATGACCTTCTCGTCCCCGTTGGCGGCTTCAATACCCAGCTCATAGAGCTGGAGGAACTCCGCTGGGTCAGCCGTGCCATCGTAGCGCGGGGGCAGGTCTGGGTTGAACTTGCCCGGCCAGGCCACGCTGCGCAGCTCGACCGTGAAGGCTCGGCAGCCTGCAGTGGCCGCGGGGGGCCTTTGGTGAGGGAGAGCTTGATCTTGGAAGTCTCTGTGCGCTACCGCCAGGAGCAGCGTGGGGTCTTGGCGCGCTGGAGCAGGAGCGCGTTCGTGCCGAGCCGGTGCGGGGAGCACACGGGCAGCTTCTTGGGGACAAGGGATCTCTTGGCAGCTCTTCTCTTGCTGTGCTGGCGCCGGACGGAGTGGGTTCCGCCCAGGGGCCACGCGCCTTGGGGCCAAGGCGCCTTCTTGAGGGGGAGGCGGCTGAGGCGCCCCCGGAGCTTCGTCGCCCGCGCAGGGCGGGGCGCGGTGCAGTGAGAGGAATGGCGCAGGGGAGCGCCCAGTGGCGCTGACGAGCTCGGTGATGCGGGCGAGCCACTCATCGTAGAGGTCGTCGACGGGATGGTAGTGCAGGAGCTCCCATGCCAGGAGCAGCGCGGCGTGCGCGTCCGCAGGAGCGCGACGGGCGTGGGATGAGGAACCGGCTGGAGTCAGTGACGGGGTGGCGGTGCAGCCTTCTCGCCGCACCGAAGGATGCAGGGACGACGCCTGCTGCTCGTTCCCCACCGGGCCGATGGCGGCGTTGACGGCAGGCGACGAGGAACGGCGGGGGCGCCCTCCGACGGGGGCCGTCTGGGCGACATGAGTGGCAAGACTGGCCCGGTAGTCGGCATGGGGTCGACGAGCATCTAACATGGATGCGACGGGCGATGAAACACGAGGCGACGGAAGGCGGATTCTGGTGCACCCCTACCTGGCGCGCCAAATGTCGGAGTTCGGGTTCCGGCAGACCCTCAAGGTTCGAACTCTTGGGTGCACGCGGAGATCACACCTCCTGCCTACCCACGTCTCATCGCCTAGCAAGGATCTAAACTACACGAAGAAGAACACAAGGGACACGAGATTTATACTGGTTCAGGCCACCATTGTGGTGTAATACCCTACTCCAGTTTGTGGCGTGGTGGATTGCCTCAGGGGGCCAATGATGAATAATACAAGGAAGAACAGCCTCACGAGGGGCTGTTCTTGGCTGGTGCGATGAACTGCTTGGGTGAGTTCAGTTGCCTCTCTCTCTCTAGTCTACCCAAAATCTCCTCTCTCTCTCTCTCTCTCTCTCTCTCTTCGGTGACTAGCTCTATTTATAGAGGGAGGCCCTGGGCCTCTTCCCAAATATTGAGCAGGATGGGCGCCAACAATTGGCCATTTTGAAGGGGAACATCTAGTACACTTATCCTGACTAATGTCGGTCCTCGCCTGCCAAAGACCCTGACGGTGACGCCGGCTTGGGCTCCACGATGACCTCCATCCTGCCGTCCTGCTGGTCTTGGTCTTGTTGCACTGAAATGGTTGCCTTTGCTTGATACTCCTGCCTGCGCTTGCCCCCTTTGCACCAAAGAGGAAACAAGGACTCTGCGCAGGCCGGCGCCCGCCTGGCCTTGGTCGTCATGGCTTGCGTCATGGGCACCTCGTGAGGTACCCCGCCTTGATCTCTCTGCCTCCTCGCGAGCCAGCCTGACGAGGCTGTGCCCGAGGAAGCCTCCTGTCGTCCGCCCCGCGAGGCTTTGCCCCTCGCGAGGGTCTTGAGTATGTGTTGATGAAGATGGGCCGTACTGGGCCACTCCCTGAGCCACGCCGCAGGCCACACGCAGGAAAGTCTGGGTACCCCCATTCCCAGAACTGCAACAGATTCCATTTAGCTAATAACTATGGACCCGAAGGTCTATGGTAAACTACTCACAACTCATAGGAGAGTCCTTGGAGATGATGTAGAGGCCCTCCATGGTCGATTACCCCTCCGGCGGAGCGCCGACGAAGGCTCCAAGATGGGATCTCGCGGATACAGAAGGTTGCGGCGGTGGAAATAGTTTTTCATGGTGCTCCTTGATGTTTTCGGGGTACGTGGGTATATATAGGAGGAAGAAGTAGGTCGGTGGATGCTCAAGGGGCCCACGAGGGTGGGGGGCGCGCCCACCCCCAGGGGGGCGTCGGGCACCCTCGTGGCCGCCTCGGTTGTTGCTTGACTTCCACTCCAAGTCCCGTGGATTGCGTTTGTTCCAAAAAGATCGCTCCCAAAGGTTTCATCCCGTTTGGACTCCGTTTGGTATTCCTTTTCTTGGAAACACTGAAATAGGCAAAAAAAACAACAGTTCAGGTTGGGCCTCCGGTTAGTGGGTTAGTCCAAAAAATGATATAAAAGGGTAAAGTAAAGCCCATAAACATCCAAAAGAGGTAATATAATAGCATGGAACAATCAAATATTATAGATACGTTGGAGATGTATCACGCTCCGTCGCTAAGAACATCTCGCGCCCTCGCAAGCCCTCCCACGACCGCCTCATGATTAAGGACTGGCACAGCATCTGTGCTCGGGTCCGTCCCTGCAGCAACGCTAAACCCAAGTAGCTGAGCTCTGGCTCATGGGCCAGCCCCGTGTACGTCACCTCCCGTGGCTCTTGGTGCCTTGTTCTCGCATGAGCTAATCATGAGTGGCTGAGTGAGGGCGCGTGATGTGGTGCCCCCGTGGCCACGGGAACCGCGTGCCGGTTGTTTTTCTTCAGGATCTTTGCATGAAAATGCTGGGCACGACATCTGTGCTCGGGTCCGTCCCTACAGCCTTGATAAATCCAGCGGCAGAGCTCTGTCTGGCTGGCCGGTCCCGTTCAGGTCACCTCCTAGGGTACTTAGTGTGTGGCCTTCTCATGCAATAACCTCAGGAAACTCATTCGGTGCGGGTTGCCTAACCATCTCGCAGGACCAATCCAAGCATCCCTAATCAATACCAGGCGCAACCCCCCTTGCGGCAGGGCCTCGTGAGTCCCGCGCTGGCTCACCGGTTCTACACCTCCTCCAGCCCTGCCGTGCAAGCCTCGTGTCAGGGCGGGGCTGTACACGCCCCGGGGGCTCTCCTCAGAGGGAGCCCCCTCCCACGCACCAGTGGAAGCACCATGCTCCATGCTGGCCGTCGACACTACCGAGGAGCGGCTATGCCCGTGCAAGAGTGGAAGTGCCATGCTCCGCGCTGGTGATAAACAACTAGGGGTAGCCTCACGGCCGCATTAACCTCAGGGAGCCTCTGGGTTCAGTGACTAGCCTCACCATGCTGCTCTCCCTCGGGAAGGTAGTGCGAGGGGGCTGGGCATGGGGGCTACCCTCAGGTCACGCCTGGCGTACCCCACCTCGCCAGGCCTCACGGGCCTGGTCTTCACGCACCCCTCCCAAGCGAGAGCTCAGCGAGGAGAAGGTAGGAGGGTATGTTCCTACGTCAAGGGGGACTCCTGAGCATCGCGTCTCAGGAGCCTAACTGGTCACATAGCCCCCCACCTCTTGGGCTCGTCCTGGTGATCTGAACGACTCAAAAACGGCTAAGGCATGCGCGGGGCCGGGCCCTACCGACATAGAACGCCAAGACCCGGTTGTCACCCTTCTTTTTCAAGCCGTTCGTACGTCAAGGGGGACTCCTGAGCATCGCGTCTCAGGAGCCTAACTGGTCACATAGCCCCTCACCTCTTGGGCTCGTCCTGGTGATCCGGACGACTCAACGACGGCTGAGGCATGCACGGGGCCGGGCCCTGCCGACGCAGAACACCAAGGCTTGCCCCTGCATCTTTTCCTAAGCTGTTTGCACATCAAGGAGGACTCCTGAGCATCGCGACTCAGGAGACTAACTGGTCACATAGCCCCTCACCTCTTGGGATTGTCCTTGTGATCTGGACAACCCAACGATGGCTGAGGTACGCGCGGGGCCGGGCTCTGCCGACGTAGAACAACAAAGCAAACGGAAAAGCTGAAGGAGCATAATCTAGTTATTACAAGACATATTGTTCCAAGTAGATAGATTTAAACGCCTCCCCAAGGCATGTCGCATGATGCAGGATAAGCAGAATCTCCAGGCCACCTCCTCAGACTTGGGCGTCACCGCTGCTCGCCAGCAGAGCCACCTTGTCATCGGGCGCGTCGCCCGTTCCACCGGCGTCAGTTGGAGGACCAAGGACCAGGTACTTGCTCAGCATGGCGTCCACGGAGCTCTTCACGGCGGCAGCAACAACATCCTGGGATTCGGCATCCGCCGGAGTAAGGAAGGAGGAGAGGTTGAAGCTAGCATCCTGGAGATAAAGATGGCTGAAGACGCACGTGAGAGCCGAGGAGGAAAGTGAGCGCGCCTCGCTTTCCACCAAGGATGTAAACCCATCGACAGCATCTTCGAGCACCGCTACGACTTCGGGAAGCAGAGCAGCAGGGCTCTCCCATGGGGTTGTCACCACCACCCTTCCCGAGGGATCATCTCCAAAGAGCGCCTTCTAGGCCTTGTGGAAGCGTGCCTCGAGAGAGGAGAGGGTGTTGTGCTCCATGGCGGCCACCTTCTTTTCATCGGTCAGGGCTTCTTGGGCTGCCTCCGCCTCCTCCTTCAGCTTCGTCAGGCGGTCGCACTCTCCAGCCTGCTCTAAGGCCGTCTTCTTCACCTCGGCATCTCGGATGGCGACGGCAGCTTCCTGGGCCTTCAACTTCTCTTCACGCTTTCAGAGCTGGCTGGCCTGGGCAGCCTGCTGGTCCTGGAGAGTC
Source organism: Triticum dicoccoides (assembly GCF_002162155.2). Taxonomy (NCBI): domain Eukaryota; kingdom Viridiplantae; phylum Streptophyta; class Magnoliopsida; order Poales; family Poaceae; genus Triticum; species Triticum dicoccoides. The sequence goes on from NC_041387.1 coordinate 257,773,145, forward strand.
TTCAGATCAGCATCCGCCACACGGCACCGGTTCTCAGCTTCTGTGGCCTCCTTCCGCGCTAGGTCGTGCACCGTGGCGGCCACCCCAAGCACCTTCTGGGCCTCCTCCGCAGAGCCCCACGCCGCACGGAAAGGCGCATTAGCCTTGAGCCAACCAGAGATCATCCCCAGGTGTCCCTGCGCCGAGCGATGATCCGGGACCTGAAGCTCACCCAGCAGGAGGTCCAGCGTCACCCTTGCCTCTTCTAGGGTCCCGGAGGGAGAAGGAACACCATGCCTCGGCCACGCGCTGGGCAAGGGAGGAAACGACCTCGGCGCCAGGGCAGAAGAAACCTCAGCCTCAGGAAGGACCGGGGGCTCCAAAGATTGGTTTCCCTCAGCAGCTGCGGCAAGGCTAGGTGTCGGAGGAGTCAGGCCTGCCGAAGGCACCGGCACCTCCTGAGGACGGGCATTCACGTCCTCCGGAGATGGTGTCACCTCTGGGGCTATGGGTGCAGCTGCACTCTTCTTCCCCAGGGCCGCGGTGACCACTTCATCACCCGCGGCCGTGGCAACCTCCGTGCCCTCCTTCTGCTTCTTCGGCGCTTGCTGCCTAATGATTGGAGAATACGCTCAGCACCACTTCAAGAACCGACAAGCAAGGATAAGGGAGAAACTTACTGATCAACGAAGGTGTAGCGCCTCTTCATGCTTAGCAACGGGCGCTAGGGCGGAGCAGCAGGCGCCGAGCTCTTGGGAGTAGGAGAACTCGCGGTTGGCGCCGCCTGGGAGGGCATCGGCAAAGGTGGGCTGCTGCACGGAGAAATCACCACGGTCCTGCTTTTCGTCACAATCGCTCGCTTGTGCAGCTTCAAGGAGGCCACCCCAGACCTCGTGGTCACTCCTGGAGGGCGCGACACCTCCACCATCGGGGGCTCGTCATCATCATCGCCGTCCGGAAGGTCGCGCAGGAGCTCCCTTTGCTCCGGGGCAGAGGATTCATCCACAACCTCATCCTCGGTGGCCTCAGAGGATTGGTCGTCGGAGGAGAGAAGCTCCAAAGTATTAGGCAGCAAGGAAAACCCCAGCTGCACAAACCCGAGCTCGTCGAAGACAGGCATGGCCGCGATGACCTCCTCGGCATCATCACAACAGTACAGCGGAACCCATCCCTTTGGAGGGTCGCTCGGGTCCTTTCCCGTCAGGTAGATCAACACCTTGTTCAGCTCCTCCTCATGAAGGGGATCTCGGCGCAGGCGTATCTTGTCATCATCACCACCAAGCTTCCACAAGGGATGGGGCCGTCTTGAAGCAGCGCGACGCGCTACTTCAGGAACACGCTGATGAGCATGGCCCCCATCAACTTCGCATTCTTTAGCTCCTTATCCATCTTCCTCACGAACGGCGTTAGGGAAGGGTCGGTGATCTTCTCAGATTTCCACCACTTATCCGAGACGGGGAATGCGGTCGGCAGCTTCAGCGAGCTTTGGGATCTCTTGGCATCCATCAGCACCCACCTCTTCATGGCATCCTCCACCTTCTTCCCGGCGCGGGAGATTGCATTACCACCCCATGCCGCGATGAAACCGATGCACCCGACCAGATTGTCGAGGTCTTGCAAAGATAGAATAAATGGCGGAACAGGGTAACAGAGGGCAACACCCCCATGAATGCCTCACAATAGAAGGCGAAGAGGGACAGAAGGGGATCGGAATCAAGATGAAGAAGGAGCAATGAAAGCCTGGCGGCAGGCGACACCCCTTTTTGTCAGACAGGAGCAGTTGCCGAGGCAGCATGGGGAAGCAGAGTCGCCCACGTCCAATCAATTGCCATGCATCATCAAGGCCGCAACCGGTTAGGGCCCGCGGCGCTCCGCACTTTCCCTTTGGCTTCGCCTAGAAGCCAAGTCCGAGCACGCCTTGGGCCCGGGGGCTACTGTCAGCATCCTGGACTTGGGGGTATCCAGTCCTGCCAGCCTGTGGCCTAATACGTGACTCCATCGACGGTATGGTACGACCCAGCTTCAACACCAACACCACAAGACCCTCGCGAGGGGCCAAGCCACGCGAGACGGACGACGCCAAGACCCCTGAAGGGAGTGGCCTCCTATGGAGGGCTCCTGAGTGGCAGAGATTTCTATACCGCTACCTCATGAGGCTCAGCTGACGCGAGCCATGACGACCAAGGCCAGGCGGGCGCCAGGCGGGTGTAGAGCGTAGATTTCCTCTTCGGTGCAAGGGACGCAAGCCACAGGCGCGGAGTCCCGAGGAATCAGCCAAAGGTTTCCATTCTGGTGCAACAAGACCAAGACCGCTAGGATGGATATCATCACCGAGCCCACCGCAGCGTCACGACCAGAGGCTTTTCACAGGCGAAGACTACTTTTGTCTGGATAGACTGTACTACTTGTCCCCTTTCAAATCCCGCTGTTGTGGAATCCCTTCCTGCTCATATTTGGGAAGAGGACCAAGGCCACTATATATAGGACTTAGCCACCACCATAGTAGGGAGGAGATCCATTCCATCCCGAGCACCACACTAGCGCAAGAACACCTCACCTCCTGAGGCTTGTTCATCCTTGTACTACTTCACCCATACCCCTCGAGGCAATCCACCACACCACACCGGATTAGGGCATTACACCACAACGGTGGCCCGAACCAGTATAAATCTCTGTGTCTTTGTGTATCTTCGAGCTCGACGCGCTAGGCTAGGGACGATCGCGAGTAGGCAGGCTGGGCAGGTTGAGATCTCCGCACGCACCCCAGAGTTTGAACCTCTCAAGGGTTGCCGGATCCCTAAATCCGACAGTGTGGAGGCCGCATAGTATGGAGTGGAGTTCCTCCACCCAGTGGCAGTCAGCCTCCTTTAAGGAGCGGACTAAACATGGCTTGATACCACTAATACAAGTCCATTAGCATGTTTTACTTGTCCACTGGTTTGGGGATGGTAAACAGAGGCATAGTCGAGCTGAATGCCCATCCAAGCGCACCATGCCTTGACCTCCTTGGCCATGAAACTTGTGCCATTGTCCATAGTGATGCTATGGGGGACGCCATAAAGGTGTACCATGCCCGAGATAAATTCGAGGACCTGCGATGCTTCGGCTATTGTCACCGGCTTTGCCTCAATCCATTTTGTGAATTTGTTGATCGTAACAAGTAAATATGTTTTCTTGTTTGAACCCCTTTAAGAGGGACAACCATGTCAAGTCCCTAGACTGCGAAAGGCCTGGTAATTGGGATAGTCCAAAGGGCCATGGGCATGGTTCAACCAGGTTTCTTGCGTCTTCATTGGCTGTGGGCCAATAAAATCCTCCTCGGAAGGCTTTACTGACCAACGCTTGACCTACGGTGTGATGGCCACTCATGCCGGAATGTATTTCGGCGAGGAGCTTGCATGTTTCCTCTTTGGCTATACACCTCTAGAGGACGCGGGTGACGCTTCTCTTATGCAGTTTGCCCTCTTGGACCCAATAGGCCTTTGATCGACGAATTATCCCTCTTGCTTCAATTTGGTCGTCGGGCAGCTCGTTGCGGAGTAAATATCGAAGGAAGGGCTTGGTCCATAACGCAATTACTTCCATTACCTCATGAGCCAAGGATGTTTCTTCAACCATCGAGCCTGCTATTATGTCTTCATCTTCCTCGGATGCTGAAGAGTTGATCTTTTCGGAGTCCGCAGGGGCCATGGTGATGTTTTCACTCGGCCAAATTATGGATGGCTTAAAGAGCCAGATCTGTGATTAAACGTTTCTAACAACGTAGTGAAACCAAACGGTGTGTCATAATGAACCGTTTGGGAAACAGTATATAAGGCATACGGGCCAACATATGAACTGTGTGCAATATGTGCCCCTTCACACACGAGTTTTCTGCGGAACCCGTCTTCCATGCAAGACTCCATCGCACACGTTTCCCAAGATTTTACCGTCAGTGATAATGTTCTATCACGAACGGTTTAGGAGCCCCTTCGCACACATACAACTGTTGTAGACCATTTCTAATTTGTTGGGTATCACCAACGGTTGCGGCAAGAGTGACGTCTGCTTTTCGTTTGGGATCCCACACGTTTCCTGGAAAAATTACAACTGGGATTGTATTTTACATTGGGCATGGTTTACTCCGAGTTCTCGTGTGCGATAACTTGATATTTGTCAGGACCCCGACTCAATGTCACATCGATCTAGCCTGTAACACCTCATATCACTTTGCGGCCTCACGCACGGTATTCCCACGGGTGTTGCCTTACCTTTGCCCGGGACCGTTTGCGCCTTTTGGCTCACGTATATGATGATGTCGCTAGCATCCATATGATAAGGAGCCCGGGCTGACATGACTAGTCGTAAACCCAAAGTGGCACAGACTTACAGGGACAGGCATCCATGACCCAACATCGAACGTGTCGGTCATCAGCAAGTGGGTTCGGGCTGTAGCACTGGGCTAGCAGGACTCCGGTAAACCGGGCTGTAGCGGGCTAACAGGGCTCCGGTACTCAATGCGTGACATTTCCTCGAAGGGACAGACACAGGAACGAAGAAGGACACATGCCGGCCAGCCTAAGTGTTCCAGAGCAGTAGCAAGCTACCACGGCTCAATGGAAACACTAGGAGACATTTCCCGGTAAGAGAGGCTACTAAAGATAAACAACTAGATAGTCACATCCCACACATACCAAGCATTTCAATCATACACACAATATGGTCGATATGTGCAAATACAACAAGGCATCACAACATGACTCTACGACACAAGTACTTTATTTAAAGGCTCAGAGAGCCATACATAACATACATACAAGTACGGGTCACACGACCCACATTCAAGTCATACAGTCATACAAACCAGCAGCGGAAGTAACTTGTCTGAGTACAGACAACTAGTAAAATAAAAGAGGCTTGGAAAGCCTAGCTATACTACGTGGACCTTCACAAGCTTAGGATTACCACCTGGGCCTTAGTCTACTCGTCGATGTCAACGTCTACGAAGAACCCATCAGAAGGGGTTGCAGCGCCTTCTGTAAAATGTAAATTATAGCAACATGAGTACAAAGGTACCCAGCAAGACTTACGTCAGATCCTACATACATGCACATTATCAAGAAGGGTTGGTGGAGTTATTGCAGCAAGCCAGCTTTGACTCTTGGCTAAACTATCTACGAGACTCCAACTTGAAATGGTTTTGCGCACACGAGTCAACTACTCACCACTTCAATACACCATCGAGGATCCACCTCCGTCATCCTACGGAAGAGCCATCCTCGGCACTCACGCTTATCTTGAGATTTTTAGTTGTATCCATTCACTTGTCTATGAACTGTATAAGCAACCAAGTAGTCCTTTACCGCGGACGCGGCTATTCGAATAGATCATGTTAACCCTGCAGGGGTGTACTTCTTCATACATGTTTCCACCACTTAGCGTCTGCACACGACATGTGCTCGGCAGACTTCAAGCGAAAGCCTACGTGGGTGTAGACCACGACCTACCTAAACACCTAAGTCTCTAGTCCAGGTTTATCGCCTATCCAGGTTCCATCCGCAGGGAGTCCGGCCGAGGTTTCCCATACGGCCCCGAACGATGTGTATAGGGTTCCCGAGATACCTAATGGGTATTCGATACACCGTGCCACGTACCTACCGCATCACAGCCCACCCCGTGGGTCAGCGCTGTCCACGGCCTCCACTAAGCTACAAACACCAGAAACTACTTGCAACTCCTGGACACAGGACTAGGGTGAATAAGAAGTCGAGCGGGGTCATATTTCAGGGCCCAATGCATGGTAGTAGCTGAATCTTGAATCACGCATACAGATCTCAGTTCTTAAGGTCGGCTTCAATGAAACAACCCACCATGTACTCCTACATGGCCTCTCATCGATACCTTTACCAAATCGTGTTCACCACATCACTCTCATTACCGACACGATCATTTCACTCCAGCCCATCACCCAGATGAACCAGACCTGACACGACTCTAAGCATAGCAGGCATAGCAAGGTAGGAACAACACATACATATGGCTCAATCAATTCCTACACATGCTAGTGGGTTTCATCTAATTACTGTGGCAATGACAGGTCATGCAGAGGAAATGGGTTCAACTACCGTAGCACACAGCAGTTTGAAACGCGTTGTCTTAATGCAGTAAAAGAGAGCAAGAGCGAGAACATGGGATTGTATCGATATGATCAAATGGTTGGTTGCTTGCCTGATGGAAAGATGCACAGATACGGTTCTTCGCTAGGGTAATCACGGTACTCCTCGGAGGCAGAACCTGCCGCAAAGAACACCGATACACAACCATCACCAAACAATGTGCGACAATATGATGCATGCATGAAACATGGCAATATGAGTGTGTTGGGCTAATGCAACTAAAACTAGATGGGTTTGAATCAATTTGAACCAAAGATTCAAATTTCAAACTCATAAATGGCCCTTTAAAGTGTTTTATTTTGTTCTGCACTAAACCTCAAGTTAGTTTATTTAAACATGCATGAAACTAGTACAGATGGATAGATTGGATTTTTCTAATCATTTTTCATATATAATTTGTTTGATTTGGAGCTACGGTTGAATTTATGAATTTTTGAAGTTTGCAACAATTTCTGGAATTTATAAATCATTTTAGATTTATTTTAATTTCAGAAAAGGTTTACTGCGTCAGCATGAGGTCATGCTGAACTCAGCAAGTCAACAGACCCGGTCCAGGTCAAACCTGACGCGTGGGTCCAGGGTGTCAGTGGATAATTAACTAATTTAATTTAGTTTAAACTAATCTGGATAATTAGCAGAAGGGGGCCCCACCCGTCATTGACTCAACAGAGTCAACCAGGGCCCACCCATGGTCAAAGTCAGAATGGCTACACCGGCGTTTAGCCGCCGACGAGCCCGACACGGCGGCGGAAGTGGTTTTGGCCGTTCCGGCCACCAAATGGGTCGCGGAGGGCATCGGGGTGGAGCTGAGGACGAGCCGCGGCTCTTGGTGGAGTCAGTTGGGGTCGGGGTGGCCGGAGTTGGCGCCGGCGACGACCTAGGCGGTCACCGGAGTTCGGGTGAAGGCGAACTCGGGGCTAGGGTGTGCGGTGAGGTGCGGGAAGTGCACGGTTGGACTCAACGCAACGTGGTGAGTGCGTTGGACACCGTGAGTTGGCCGGAGGATGGCCGGGAGCACGTCGGCGACGAGATCCGCGGCGGTGCGTGCGGGTGATCTTCGTGCGGTGGCTACACGGCTCGGGGGCGAGAGAGGAAGGGTAGGAGGGGTAGCTAGGCTCACAAAGCACCCGTAAAGGTCACCGGCGGGGTTGGGGACGAGCTGATGCGGCGACGGCGTTGAAGGGGATCTCCGGCGACGGCGAACTCGGGCGAGGTCGGTGCGGTGGACTCGGGCCTCACGAGCACGCGGGGCTCGGTTAGCTCGACGAAGTGGACGGCGGCGGAGCTCCTG